>NC_140273.1:10394125-10406625 GCF_964030765.1 Micromesistius poutassou | reverse complement strand
GGGACAAGCAGAATAGATGGAGAGGATCTGTGTGTTTGGTGTGTGTGTGTGTGTGTGTGTGTGTGTGTGTGTGTGTGTGTGTGTGTGTGTGTGTGTGTGTGTGTTTTGCCATGTGTGTGCAGCTGTCAGCATGCAGTTGTGTACGCTAGTGTGTGTGTGTGTGTGTGTGTGTGTTGCGTGTTGCGTGTTGCGTGTTGCGTATGGGTAGCATGTTTGTGCTTAGCGTACCATACAGATTGTGTCAGTTCAAAGATCCATTGAAACGTGGCCACATACAGTTTAGAAGGTTCTGCGTGTCCATGACGATTTATGATGCTGATGCTGCCACCAGAAGCCGATTCTCATTATAGATTCCATCAGCAAAAAACCATGGAAGCCAGAATCTGTGTTGAGCACTGCACTCATCACCAACTGTCTCACGGAGGTAAAGCACTCATGCGAACACACCATTACCCAATCAGACAATCCACCCATCTGAGCATCGCCAGCACAAAATGGAGATGGCGTGCAACTGAGTGTGTGTTACAAAAGCAGTAGACCTCCTCCAACTGCACACAAGGACTAAGGACTATCCTGCCCGATCATGCAAAATACCTTACCTTGCCTTGAAGTGTTGGACTGACAACAATGACTTTCTAGTTTTATTGATGCCCTTCCAACTTTCCTTTAGGTAGATCATTGGAAATGTGGTTGTTTGCCTTTGTATCAAGTTATTTAATAAACACGTTTATCCTGAGTTGACCCTTATTTGGAAGTTGTTGAATGTTTTTTGCCTTTGTATAGTCTACAGAATAATTAGGGCTCATGCCAGGACAAAAGGCCGTTACTTCCATTTGATTGAACTTTTTTTTAACCGTTTTTTATAAGCCCAAGGTAGGCTCACAATTAAATGAGATGCTTTGTTCCTAGTCCATGACCAATGCCTGCCCAAACATGAAAGAGTATATTTAGTGCTTTATTTATATGATTGTACATCTTTTGTTTTTATTGTTACTAGCTGTGTATATAGTACAGAACAATAAAATCCTGCTAATATGAATTCAATTCCTGTTTATAATAATTACATGGTTGTGATTGGCAAAATGTGCCAAAGATTAGGCGTTGGTTTTTTTTCTCCGGCGTATTTCACAACGGTGCGTGTTTGTGCACCGACCCCAGGGCTACACCCTTAATGAGCACCATGTTTGTGTGTGTGTGACTGGATGTTTGTTTACGTATACAGCACAAACAGGATGTATGCATTGAAGTACGAATGTAGTGCATGTATAAATAAAACGTGTGTGTGTATCAACTGTTGAAAGGTGGACTTGTATTGTATTGTTGAATGTATTTCCAGAACAATTATGCGTTGTTGAAACAGCACAAGTCTTGCCCTGCTGTAATGCTTACTGCCATGATTCCTCTGAGATGACCAAGTGAGGCCAAGCGTGGTCACGGTATTGTTCATCGGTCAAGTGTTTTTCCTTCCAGAATCTCTCCCCCCCCCCCCTTCTCCAGCAGATAGCTGATGGGCTGGTTCAGAACTAAAGCTATGGATTCTACCCAGCTGCTCTCTGTCACATCTGATGTGTGTGACTGTCTGTATGAGTGTGTGCATGTAATTCTGTGTGTAAAAGTGAGTTTGTGTGAGCGTGTGTGTCTATATGTCTATCTGCTTTTGTATGTATGTGGCAGTGTGTGTGTCTGTGGTTTTGTGCAAAATATATGTGTCTGCATGTGTGTGTGTGTGTGTGTGTGTGTGTATGTGTGTTTTACATGGGTGTGTGTGCGCATGATTTTTGTGTGTCTGTGTGTGTGTGTCTGTGTGTATGTGTATGTGTATGTGTGTGTGTGTGTGTGTGTGTGTGTGTGTGTGTGTGTGTGTGTGTGTGTGTGTGTGTAAGCGGGGGCATATGGGCCCAGCGTGACTGAGATAATAAGCTCTAGCTTTGTCTGATTTAGGAAAAAAATACCAGTGTGTCCCCAGCTAATTATCCAAGTCTCAGTCAGTCCAACACTTTTATCTCTGCCCCCCTCTGCTCTCTCTCTCTCTGTCTCTGTCTCTTTCTCTGCATCTCTCTCTAGACTACATCAATGACTCTCTCTCTCCATCTCTCCCTCCATTCATATATCACTGTCCTCGCTCTACCTCTCTCTCTTATCTCCAAGTCCTTTCTACCTCTCTCCCTCCGTATATATTTCATTGTCTGCATCCCTCTCTCCCTCAATGTATCACTGTTCTTGCATCTCCTTCTCCCTTTATCTCCCTTTCCACACTTATACATCCCCTCTCACCCACTGGAGATCCTAAACTCTCTTGTGTTTCTTGTGTTACTTTTCCTTTTTATTTTATTTTTTTCTTTCTCTCTCTTTACTTCTCTCTGCCCACCCCCTCCACTTTACTCCACTTTGTGCGAGTCCTGCCCCATACCAACCTCATTAAATCCTCTCTTCCCTCTTCTTGTCTTCCCTCCTCGTCTCACTAACTCTGTCTTTACTTCTTCCCCTCGTCCCGCTTTGCAGCTGCCTGCCCTTTTAAGGGTGTCATCCATCCACACTCTCTCACTCTTCTCTTACTCTCTCTACTTCTCTCTCCTCCCCTCTCTGTCTCCTCTCCTCTCTGTTCTTCATGAACCCCTTTTACCTGTCCTGAGGCGAGGTCTGGTTGAAAGAGAGATGCCGGCGAAAGAGTTTGAGAGTTGTGGAATTTTGGTGACCACAGAGGCCATCTGTTTAAATCCTTCTGCTGAGTTCCTCTTTCTATGGAACTGTTGTAATAACCCCATCGCCTCTTCTCTCCTCTCCTCTCCTCCCCTTCACTCCTCTCCTCTCCTCCCCTGCCCTCTCCTCTCCTTTCCTCCAATCTCCTCTCCTTCCCTCCAATCTCCTCTCCTTTCCACCCCTTCCCTCCCCTCATCTCTCCTCTCTACCTCTCCCCTCTGCTTCCCTCCTCTCCTCCCCGTTCTTCTACACTCCTCTCCTTTCCTCTCGTGGTATGATTTGGGTTGTGCTCCCAGAGGCCTCTATTAGAGAGGAGGAGGAACAGAGACTCTCCTTCTAGTTGTCCAACATTACATACACACACACAGACACCCACACACACACACGCACACAGGTTTTGCAATGATTTGGACGTGGTGGCGGGGTGATGAAAAGGGTCGACTTTATAGGTCAATCAGACAAACGCATCGTTGGTATGCACCGTGTTTACCGCCCTGACTGAAGGCATGAACATCGTCATCGGTCACTGGTTACTACGGAATACTAAAGTAGGTAATGCTTTACATGCAGATCGATTATAGAGGGGAACAGCGAACAACTGTGAACGTTACCATAAGTAGTCTAAATGAGCACACACACATGCACACACGCATGCACAAATGCATGCACACACACACACACACACACACACACACACACACACACACATACATTTACATTATACACAACGCACACAAACACATACAACACATCTGGACTCTGGACTCTACACTGAGATAACAACATTGTTTCTAATGGTTTTCATACATATTTATATTAACATGGTTGTGTTTCCATGAATACCAAAATAAAAAGTGTGTGTGTCTGTGTCTGTGTGTGTGTGTGTGTGTGTGTGTGTGTGTGTGTGTGTGTGTGTGTGTGTGTGTGTGTGTGTGCACTAGCTTCCATTTAGCCACTGGAGGTTAGGTTGGGCTTTGCTGACAAATATTCTTCATTATCCATGCACAGAGAAATAGATTGTAACTAAATTTAATTAACTCATGTAGTAATGAACTGTGGTTTAATTTTCCGTAAGAAAAATAAAACAAGATCAAGATTCAAGATACTTTTCTGTATGCAATGTTTTTCACAAAACTGTTGCTCTCTGCCATCTAACCCGTGAACAAACATTGAAATGACTTACATAGCACTGCAATAGTAGTGTCACATACATCATTAAGAAAGTATCAGGCAGTTAACATTCTCAAAATCCTTTGAACGATACCAAACTGTTTTGTTTATCTTTTACACTTTCACACTTATTTTTATTTCAATGCTCATGAAACTTCAGTCAACCTGAAAGATCTCAAGGATAGGATTGTTGTGATGCTGTATCCACCAGTAGCAGTTAATCGCACAGCACAGGAAACAGGAAGGACTTACAAACAGAAAAACCCTCTGGGTTTGAAAACACGGCCCTCTGGGTTTTCAGATGAAGGTGAAAGCGAGAGAGAGAAAAAGACGGGGGAAGAGTTTGACTGGCGCTGAGCGAGAGGGAAAAAAGAGAGAGAGAGAGAGAGAGAAACTAGGGGGGAGAGGGGGAGAGACAGACAGCGAGTGGGAGAAGGGGGGAGAGCAAGAGACCAAACACAAAAGGATATAGTGCAATCCGAGAGCAAGAGTAGACAGCCGCCTCTGGGGTCGTCTGATATCAGGCCGCAGGTTACACCAAATATCAAAGGATATATCAAGAACTACAATGCAACTCTCCCGGACACACCTACACCCCTCATTCCACCAATCAGCTTTGACTCCACTATATATCGCCTCTAAGTTCCTAAAGAAGCCCTTCTCTCACCTCTGTGATTTGGTCCCTTCAGAGGTAGTACAAACCTCTGTTTTTTGATCCACCATTTTGTCCTTCATGTTGCTAGTCGCTGATTTTCATCCTGACAACTCTGTAAATTTGCTTGTGTTTTTTTATTTGTTAGAAAAAACCTCTGTACTTCCCATCTGGTCATCATTTTAAAACAGCTACATATCATTCTGACTTTGCTGATTTGAATTGAGGTCGGGACGTCTGGACTGAAATTTCAGGTTAAACTGCTGTTTCACCATCTATTCTTTCACAGGAAGTGTGTTATACTCAGCAGTAGACACTGTATTCTGACGTCGCTTTCCCTTTTACACAGAGTAACGTTTCAATGTGATTGAGTTTAACAGTGCTGGGACATGTAAATGGACTGAAAGAGAGCATAAGTTGCAATGAGAAGCTAGATGAGGGGCTGGGTAGAAAGAGAAAGCAAGTTATTGGCTGGATATGGAAAGCAGGTTGTTGGCTGTGGTGGATAGTGGAAGCAGGTGATTGGCTTGGGTGGAAAGCGGAAGCAGGTGATTGGCTCGGAAGGAAAACAGAAGCAGGTGATTGGCTGGGGTGAAAAGCGGAAGCAGGTGATTGGCTTGGGTGGAAAGCAGAAGCAGGTGCTTGGCTGGGGAGGGGGAAGCAGGTAATTGGACTTCAGGCTAGCAAGACAGATGTTGAAGCAGCAGGGTTACTGCTGGGGAGAAATAATCACAGAGGCCAAGGACATGTTAAACAAACAGTTTCTTCTCCTTCCCAGGCAACGGCTAAATGGCGTTCATTTTAACAGATGGATTGTTGCCTTAAGCAAATTGCTATTTAATGCGCGCCGCGGTTAACGCTTGTATAGTTAAAGGTGTCAACCACGTGCGTGCTGAGAGCCTTGTGTAACATACGCGCACCGCAAATTAACCTAATCAGGATCTCCTTCCCAGACCTCCATTTATACCCCGTCTTCCATCTTGGCTGACACTTCGTTGTTACCGTGTCAAACATACACACACAAACACACATACACACACACACACAAATACACAAATACAAAAGCTAACCACTGGTTCTCTTTACCCCCCCAATGAGGTGATGAGGTCCATTTGTCTTCCCACAGATGGAGAGGCCCAGAGCATACATCTACATGAACATACACGCACAGTCACACACACACACGCACACACACACACACACACACACACACACACACACACACACACACACCGAAAGCAAACTCCCAGGACACCCTCAGGCACGATTGATGGGGATTCTGCAGGGTGTGTGTGTCTTTGGGTGTGTGTGTGTGTGTGGGCATCTTTACAGGGGTCACCTAGAGAGACAGAGAAAGACAGACACAGAGAGAGGACCACTCATAGAAGTAGCACTGCTTCTGTGTCTGAATTTGACTCGTCGTACTGACCAATGTAATGTTTTCTTTTTCTGCTTCACTTTGACAGCCATTGCAAGCCATGTATGTTTGGAAAGGCACGTGTTTAGGTTGACCTGAAGTACACCTGAAGTGCATATTTATTAAGTAGTAACACAATTTGTATGCACATTACATAGGTACTTTTAATGAATATGTATTTAGCTAGATATTCATTACATTAATAAATATGAATGAACACACAAATGCCTTTGTCCCCTTCTCATAGTGCCTTCTGGAGAAGTTTTTTTGTGAAATAATACATACTTTAGAGTGTTTCCCTTCTGGGATGAATAAAGTAAGATCTTTGTGGTAATATAAAGTCAATATGATACACCAGCCCCATCCCTGGGCTGGTGTGTCTCCAGCATGGCGTCCCGTTCAGCTAATGTTTCGCGCATCTCTCCTCCCTAGAGCTACGTCTTTATGAAACCAGGCGCGTGTCTGATTAGCTTTTATAGTGGATGCTGCAAACCCCCAGCATCAGCTTCCATCCACACTATTTAGTTATGGAGAGGACACGAATGTTACCACCTCATTGACGAGCCACTGCCTATCCCGAGGAAGGATAATATTTGTATAAAAGTTTGTATACATAAGGTGGACATTAGTATTCAGTAAGATGGAACAAGCAGAACTGTGCTGCCCCCTTGATTGCACAGCTAGTTTGCCCAGACATAGATATGGCAGCAAAGGGAAGTTGTTAATCATGTCTCTCAAATAGTTCCCAGTCAGCGTTATAACGGTGTAATCATATTTCATTCCAAAAGCACACAGCTGGAGTTCTGCACGAAGGTGGTGAGTCGGACTACTAATGATGAATAAATCTGCAGACAACTGAAATTAAGGAGAGGCGAGGAAGAGGACGAGGTGAATGAATATGCTTCAACATGAGGAGAATTAAGACAAGAGACTGGAGATGTATACAGTAGATGGAAGGTAAGAGAGTCATGCATTCTCCTGGGTGAATCATTATGCTGATGCCAATTAGCACGGAAGCTTCCAGATGAATCTCTAACCAGACTGGGAGGTTAGGAATCAGAGGGGGAGGGAGAGACATAGGGAGGCTGAGAGAACGAGGGAGGTAGGGGAGGTCAGAAAAGGTGGGCATTAGGAAGTTTTAATAATATTAACCAACCAACCACGTCGTAGGTTGGATTACTGTTGCGGAAATGTGTGCTGGCTTGTGTTGAAGGGGTCAGGAACCTATGATTCTAGAGCCTTATTCGAATCGTTCAGGAATCGCATATTGCTGAACAACAAGGCTGAAAATAGATTGTTGTTATACAAATGAAATACATTTTTGAGAGCAAATATTGTGAATGTCCGGGAAACCATTTGATTTTTTTTTAATTGGACAAAGACACAAAGCTTACTAGTACATTCTGGTATGGCTCTGCCGACAGAATTGGTTCCCACTCCCATTGGAGGCAGATAAACAGAAAGGTGAGTGGTTCTGTTAGCACACAGGAAGTGAGGTACAGAACAACAGGTATTGAGTAACAGCACTACAGGGAGTGAGTCATATAACTGCAGGAGGCCAGAGTGGATTAGGTCTCTTGAATGTCTGCTTTTTCTACCGTAGCGATATATTGTTGCTACTTGTTAAGAGAAAAGTATTTAAAAACACACTTTCACTCATATACATTACAGTTAACAATTAGATCAGTGTGCACTGATCTACCCTTTAATGCAAGCTAGGTGGTATTCTCTCCATAATCAACATAGTATTCTGAACTTTACATTAAGCTTTGTTTGACAGCAAGTTGTGCAGTGATCAACCCCAATATCCTTTTGTCATTGACTTTACAGGCCAATTAAATGTTATTTCCAATAAATTTTTAGTGGCCTTTAAATTCAATGCATGCTCATTGGCAGGGAGCAAATGACTAGTTACTCCAAGGAACCTATATGTGATAAATCTTACAGTCGAAACACTGTCATGGACATTGATTAGCAGTACAGAGCCGGAGAATTATAAGATAATTGAAACCATATATTTTACACTACAGAAAGGGGACTCACAAAAACTTGAACGGCTTTCAGCCTATAGTTCCAATCTTCTGTCACATCCAAAATGATAAACTGCTGTTCTCGCTTTGAAAGTTCAAAACCCAATTATTAATTCAGAGTGCTACAAATTGAGCAAATCTGAGGTCTTCACATAATTAAAACAATGTGCCTGTTGGAATTGGTTTACTTGGATCTCAATTGGCTCATCAAGAATGATGACAGTATATGACAGTATAACGGGATGTGTGACTAAATAATGGTGTATTCGTTAGCTTCTTTTACACTTGTATTATGGGTCAGGGTGGCCACGGTGACACGACGACCCCACCTGCCCTACTCGAGTTGCAGCTGTGCCAGCCCAAACGCAGCAGACAGATGCTCCGCCATGTTTGTGTTTAAATCCAGTGAATGATTATCAGGTTACATAGTTATCATACAAGCGGGATAGACATGTATCACGCTTGGTGATACAGTAAATCTGCTTCTATTGTGCCCCACTGGAGAAGCAGATTCGTATACTCACGTTTCAGACACCAATACAAAAATGGCGACGCTCTGAACAGTGCAATATACAGGGCACAGGTGACACAACCGCTTTCTCCAGCGGTGATTGGTCTTAGTAATCGTGGGTTCGGAGCAATTTGGACTGGAGATGACTTTCAGAGAGGACAGGATGAGGAGGAGCAGGGGCGGGGCCCCGCGGGCTAAGCTACGGCAGCGAGCGCGCTTAGCTTCACAAACATTTCCGTGACCTTCCGAATCGATTGTGTATGAAAGCAGAGCGGCGTGTAAAGAAAAGAAACCCGTAGGGGATAATACCCTCTCTCTCTCTCTGTCTGCTGGAACCTTCTGGAACCTTTGGAACCAAAGCAACTGAAGCGAGGAGAGAAGAGAAGGGGAGGGACCTGAGGGCAATGGTTTGAGGACAAAACAAGGATAAAAGACCAGCGGGCGACGACTGGTGGCAAAAAGGCCGTCGGACAAAAAAAAAGAGAGAAGTGATGTCCTGTGTGGATGGCCCTCTCTCCCCCCTCCTCCCACTCTCCCCTCCACCCCCCCCGTTTCTCCAAGATAAGACCTTCTGGCTGCTGAAACAAAACTGGACCCCAGAGGAACAGTTGAAAAGGCTGGAAAAAGGCATGGTGGCTTGGTCAGAACGGAGCAGCCAAAGAGAGAGAGACAGACAAAGAGAGACAGCGAGAGAGAGAGAGAGAGAGAGAGAGAGAGAGAGAGAGAGAGAGGCTGATAAAAGATGATGAGACATGATGAAAAGCAGCACGGCAGACAGATAGATTTGGAAGATTATTAAGATTTGATTCCATTTCCATCTCTCCAAGCCAGCTCAGTTATGAAACCCGCTGTGTTCACTTTCATTTGGGTAAAAGGCCTTACTGAATTCATGCCATTATCTGTTACTTAGTATAATGTAATGTCATGTAATTCCATCTAATCTATTTGAATGTACTCCAATATAAAGTCCTGTAAGTTAATGTAATGACCTTAACAGGTAGGAATAGGATGAAGGGGGGATTTGAAGTGGAGGATAAGGAGGAGAGGTGTCTGGGAGAGAGGAGTACGAATATAAACGGGCGCAGCCCGAAATGCCGCTGGATGTGATTGGATAGACCTAGAACCAATCAAAGCAACAGAGCGTGTGACACATCAGCAGCTGCCATCTTGGGTTGTTCAGAAAAATGCTTCAACAGCACTCCGATAGGGTGCTCCTGTCTAAACCCTATGGGGTTTGATAGGCCTGCCCATATTAAATAACCGGTTGTGGTTGGCCCAACCCGGGCAGAGTCTGCTGGAAATCTGTCTGAACAGGAGCGGAGCCAGACGCATATGCCAGAGCAAATAAAACATGAGCTCGCAGGACCGTCTGGTTCCCCAGCAAGCAGACTGATGGAGAGAAGAGGAAACGATGAAGAGACGGATATCATCAGCGGTTGCCAGCGGGGCCGAGGTCCATCGGAAGAAAGTTTGAGAGTATCTAGCGTTCTATCAAAATTCTAATTGTATTCATTGACACTTTTCTCTTCATTCCGATGTAATTCTCCACACTCTTACGATAATAAGTATTGTATAACGTAAAATAAATATAAAATAAATACATTAGGATGGCATATAGAAATATAATGTGAAGGGTAACACTCCCATTTCAGACTTAAATGGTATAGTCATCATTCGACAAATGTGACAAAAATAGTGATCTTCAAATCCTTCAAAAAATAAATTTAGAAGTGTCTGAGGTTTCTTTTGGGGGGCTTTGCTGGGTTACAATTGTGTTTAAAATGTGTCCTCAAGGGTTTAGGAGGGGAATTGGAGAGGAGCGATCAATAAGTACATGGGGCCTCTAACAAGGATTTTCTTTTTCCATCTTATTCAGAGACCCTCCCCTCCTAAAGGCCAGGGAGAAGATAAACCAGTGGACTGAGGAGATGGGGGGGGGGGGGAGTGGAGGAAGGGGTGAAGGAGGGGGGCAGGAGGTGTACCTCCTTCACGGAGAGACAGAGCGAGAGGAGGAGACCGGACAGGAGTCACATGTTTGAATGAACGTCCTGGTGAATAAGTACACACGTGCCTGTGTGTGTGTGTGTGTGTGTGTGTTGTGGCAACCCGGCTCAGGGAGTGAACCCGCCACAAGCCACAAATGCACTTTTAATCAAACATAAAGGATCTTTCTTAAAGGAACAAAAAGATAATCGGGTGGCACAGCCACAACGGCTGGACTCTCCTCTCACCCCAGCCAAGAGAGCCCTGAATGCACCTTGGAGCAGGCTTTTTAAGGTCTGCTCTCCTTTGGGCCTCAGGTGCTCTGCATCACGTTTATTGTCTTGGGCCGGGTTGCCACAGTGTGTATGTGTGTGTGTGTGTGTGTGTGTGTGTGTGTGTTTTTGTGTGTTTTTGTGTGTTTTTTGTGCGTGTGTGTGTTTTCATTTCTTTGGCAGGCTAGAGTCTGAGTGACAAGATGGAGAAAAGAAGTTAAGAACAAAGGAAACAATAGTGATGAGGGAGGGAGGGAAGGAAGGAAGGGCGGTGAGGGCAGGGAGGGAGGGAGGGTACCTACAGAGGATGGGAGGGAGGGATATCAAGGAGGGAGGTAGGGAGGTTAGGTGACAGCAGATGAACTAAACGTAATTTGGCGTTACTGTTGAACCGTGTCAAGTAAGAAATGCACACAAATATTTCTGGATACAAAACGATTGTAAATGCCCTCAAAACACACTTCAGACACACACTCACACACCACACACACACACACACACACTAGTCATAGAGTGTCAATTGATGCGGTACAGGGAGAGAGAAAGATATGGAGCCTGAGGCATAAACAACCAAAAGCAGAGAGGGACTGAGTTCGAGATAGAACGGGAAGATTCGTCAACAAAATAAGTTGAGCTACGCTTCGCACAGTGTGTCAGAAGATAGTAGGATGTTTTTACTCCTGGGTGAAACAACACTCACTTTCACTGGGTGAAAAATCACCAGTTTTATATTCATGGCCTGACAGAAGAGCTAACCAATAGATTGTGGTTCTAAACGTAAGCTGGAAGGGGGAAACTGAATGCGGAAAACCACATTCAGTTCAACCCACCCATGTAGCGCTTAGACCCAAGATGGCCACAAGGTAGCTGGAGATCCAAATCATCCATCAGTCGATCCTGGGGCTACCTGATGCAGGATGGTGATGGAAGCCTCTCTGGGTGAAGGGGATGACGGGAAGTAAGCGAGAAGATATGGGAAAGAGAGAGGGGAAGGGGATGACGGAGAGAAAGAGAGAGGACGGGGGGGAGAGAGAGAGGAAGGTATTGGTATGCATAAATGCATACCCAGAGAGAGGGAGAATTTATATTGAAGGAAGTAGTAGCGAAAGATAGGGAGGGAGGAAGTGAGGGAGCGAGAGAGGGAAAAGAGAGAGAGAGAGAGACGAAGAGAGAGTTTCATACTTGACTCAATTCATGTTTTTCTTTTGGCTTCTTTTTAAATCTTTTTAGCTTTGGCAATGTAAACGTTGGTTCCTATGCCAATAAAGCTTTTTTGAATTTAATTGCATTGAATAAATTGACAGCGACAGCGACAGCGAGAGAGAGAGAGAGAGGGAATGCCATGTGATACGTTAAAGAAATACAGCTAGGGAGATAGTGTAGAACACATATCATCTTTTCATCAGTGTGCACCAACACAGCCACACACGCACACATGCACACACACACACACACACACACTCACACACACGTCTTTATCAGCCGACTCTCCAGCTCTAGCACTCAACACAGTGTCGCTGTCACACTGTGCCTGTGCTATCGCCATGGCGATCAGAACAATTTGAAATGAGTCTGAGGAAGGAATCTCATTTCTGTACTCAAAACACATGATACATTTGAATACATGAATACATAGATACAACACAAACACACACAGACAAATATTCACAGTCATTCATCATACCTCCACTCCTCTGCAAAAGAAAACTGTCCAATTTAAATGTGTTTTCCCTCCCGAATAGATTCAGCATCCCGGAATGGGGTG
>NC_140273.1:10383664-10393925 GCF_964030765.1 Micromesistius poutassou | reverse complement strand
GATTCAGCATCCCGGAATGGGGTGTTTGGTTCAAGGCACGAGAGGGGGAGATATGGTTCTTTAAAGCACAGATATCTCGGACATACCTCCCAAACCTTGGTCCAAGCAGGGAGTCGGTGACACACTTTGTCTTGGCCCAGTATGGGCTCAAAACAGAAACCCTTTCATCCTTTCTCAGTGGGAAAGTAGAGCGCTTTGGATTGAGCACTCTGCTCCATACATCAATCAGACCAACCCAGCAACCCAGTCTTTTCCTGTGGTTTGTGTGTAGCCTATGTTGGGATCTCAAGGTGTGAAAATGAGAGGCAGACACATCTTTCACAGTTGAATTTCCTTGAGTGGATTAGCAGCTGATATGGATTATGGAATATTCCCTATATGAGTTCTTTGGGAAATTGAGTTTCAGAGTGCATATTATTGCATTTATGTGTACCATCTGATAACTATGTGCAAAACACAATGCAATTTTGGGCAACCTGTGAATGTTTTGTGAGAAGCTTTATAATCTTACAGGTGGCCTCATCCCTTATTTGCTGCCCAAAGACAAACACCTCATCTCATCATGCTAGGTTTTGCAAGGGAATGTTTCTCATGAGGTAATTACATTAACCAGGACAGAATCCCATTTAAACCACAGTGGAATCAGAACACAACGCTTGCATAACCCTTCTCCGTCAATAACATTTAACTAGAGAGAATGTTGTTTGTTGACAAATTACAAATGTCAGAGCAATACATTTCTTCAAGTAATTTCACTATCCATTGCCACGTTGGACATGGTAATAAGTGGATAAATAAATGGAAAATTCACCGCCTTCGTAATACAGGGCCCATTTTTGGCAGTTCAATCTGGTTTGGGGGCAGTGTTGTGGATGCCATTAAAATCCTCTCACATGCCAAAGCTGTTTCACATTGAAACGCCCCTGGGAGCTCCCCGCTCCTCCAGTCAGCAGGCTCATCCATGGGAGAGGGAACGGGGCTTGGCTGTCACCCATAGCTGGCTCCTTCATCCTGCCCCCAGCCCAATGCTTCTACGGTCTCCCCTGCACCACTCAAACCTTCACCTCCACCAACCCGACCTGATTGCCTTTCGCTAGAATCAAATTGACTGCAAATATGACAGCATGGTGCACCGGAAAGCATTGTACCAGCGAGGGCTGGATAGTGAGTGAGAGCAAGACAGAGAGACAGAGAGAGAGAGAGACAGAGACAGAGAGACAGAGAGTGCCAGAGAGCGAGACAGAGGAGAAGGAGACAGAGATGGAGACAGAGACAGAGACAGAGACAGAGAGAGCGAGAGAGAGAGAGAGAGAGAGAGAGAGAGAGAAAGAGAGAGAGAGAGAGATGGAGAAAGAGAGACAGAGACAGAGACAGAGACAGAGAGAGAAAAAAAGTGTAGATGTATGTTGGCTCACCAGTAACTGACAGCTCAGTCTCTTGATCCAAGAAGCCCAGCTGGGTGGAGAGATGCGGGGCTGTTGGTGACGGTGATTGGATGGCAGTGGTTATCTTGTTTTCAAGGTGATTTTTGGTGTTAGCCTCTGTACTTCCTCACCTGCAGCAGGTGTTTTGCGTGCCGATGCCACAGGTAACAGGTGTGTAAGGGGCGTGGCCACGGGTAGAGATCCAGAGTAGGCGATTGCCTTTCCTTTGCCGGTGGGCTGAGGTCTCAGATATCAGGCAGGGATCTATGGAAGAAAACAAAGAAAAGAGAGTTGAGTACCGATGACACAAGGTGCTAACCTAATATATAAGACAGACGGGAAGGGAGAGGAGGAAGACGAGGAAGCGGAGACGAAGGAGAGACGAAGTGGCAGGGATGCACAAGCCAAATGGAATCACATGCAAAAGCTAGTTTCTGGCTTCTGTTTTGCTGTGTTGTTAATGAAGTGTGCATACCAAGCAACGCCTAACCTGCTTTTCAAAATTGCATTTGCGTCTCCTCCATCTTCCGCCTGCCACCCCGTCCACGCTAACTAGATTGTGACCCCGGCTTGGTCTATCTCGTTAGGTATGCGTGCATGGTGGGGCGTCAGCAAATCAGAGGCACAACACTTTGCTCCTAACATACGCTCACAGCCTCACAAAGGCATCTTCATTGTGAAGCCGGGAGATGCAGGTGTCGCATGCGGGAACGCATCTTAACAGGATGACAAAGCGATCGGAACACTGCTATGCATTCACCAAGGAGTGCTCTGTAACATCACTCTTTCATGTGCCAAGCCCACGCATTTTGTTGTTGTTCCCGTGTGTGCGTTACTGTACGGTTATGAGCATGTCTCTGTGCCGGTCGCGTCGATGGGTCCAGTCAGTTTGCGTGGATGCATGTGCACGTAGAGGGGTGGCGCCTCAGGCAATTATTCCCTTTCAAAACACACACACACAAACACACACACTCACACGCACACACACTCGCCTCAACGTCAAATATGCAATCAGCTGCCGCAGTTCCAGGAAATAAGACATGGCCCGCTGAAATGTCAGGTCACACGTGCACACGCATCTGTGCACATGTCCACATTATGCCAAGCGCCTTCAACCCATCTGGGACGCAGGAAGGGGAGGAGCGACGGCAGGGTTTTGACAGGAAACATGTCATTTCAGTTTTTTCAGTTAACTTGACCATGTCTCCCTCTGTGTGAATAACATGAAAAAATTAACAAACCCATCAAGAAAAGGTTAGACCGAAGATAAAAGACGCAGAGAAAATTATAGAGAGAGAAAGCAAGAGAGGGAATTGAGAGATAAAGAGCAAGAGAACGAGGGAGGATGGAGAGAGAAAGAGAGAGAGAGAAGGGGAGGATCTGATTGGCAGATATAGTGATAAATGTCAGATAGATTTTTCTTCAAAATCATGGAATACACCGAGGGGGAGTAGTGGCTTACAAGATCATGTGCAGAAGGGATGGAGGGAATAGCTCAAGGTGTGGTAGACAGAGGGCAAGAAGAGAGAACAAAGGAGAGAGGTAGAGTACTAAGGGGAGAGATGGCGGGGATTGGCTAGGTATTTGCTTGCACTGAATGCAATCATGATACGGTAGAACATAAACTCAGGTTGGAGCGCACTAGATTATTCATCAATATCTGTTATGAAATCAAAACGTGTTCTGTGATGGCGATTCTTAAGAGAGGAGAGATAGCTAGAGAGAGAGGAGAGAGGAGCAGAGTGCTAAATAGAGGAGGGAGAGCTAGAGAGAAAGGAGATAGAGGAGGGAGGATAGAGAGGAGAGGATATAGAGGAGAGAGAGCATGAGAGAGAGAGTATAAGAGGGTTTGAGAGAGAGAGGGGGAAAGAGCCAGAGGGAGGAGATAGAGCTAGAGAGAGAAAGCTGGAGAGAGAGAGAGATAGACGGAGAGAGGAGAGATAGCTAGAGAGAGAGAAGAGAGGAGCAGAGTGCAGAGGAGAGGGCTAGAGAGAAAGGAGATAGAAGAGAGGATAGAGAGAGGAAAAGAGATAGAGCAGAGAAAGGAGATAGGAGATAGAGCTAGAGAGAGAGCTGGAGAGAGAGAGGGATCTAGAGAGAGAGACAGCAAGAGAGAGAGAATCTTACAGCACACAGCCAAATGCAACTCTCTCTCATATACATACTCGCACATGCACATAACTACATGGGCGCACATGCACACACACACACACACAGACATACTCACACACAAACATTCACGTATCGCTCAACAATCAGTCAGAAATCATAGGACCATTAACATGCATTTACATGTGAACAGACACACTAACTTAATTAACTCAGGTTAATTAAGCTGACGCAGAAGGGCACACACACATGTAAATCATACCTTTATACAGACACAAACATAATCATGTAAATCATACCTTTATACACACACACACACTACAAACCACATCTCTTTCAATCTAAACCTTTCGGGCCGCATCCAAAACCATCTGGATATTCTGGAGATACTCATTTCCATTACATTGACATTCAGCAGGTCTACTCTCATATGCAAAGAGACTCCCAAGTCAGGCTGAGAACAACCAGCGCATGCAATGAAAATTGGAGTGACAACAAAAATAACCGAAAAGTGTGCACTGAAGTACTGCAGAGGTCAGGTTGATCTCCATGACATTATTAAACATGACTCAAACACTTCCACATACCAAAAACAAGTGATAAAGTGTGAACAATTGACAATGGGCTTTGTAGAAATTTGAGGCACAAAAGTAGGGAAATAGCAGTAATGTGAAGGTACATATGACATCGTCACACATAAACAAACAGCTCTAAAGAGATGATGTTGTCTGTGTTGTGACGTCAATTAACGTCACACTGAAAGCGTCTGTAACTAATGGGATGGATATTACTTGATACTCTACTGGTAGATTAATTTAAAAATCTGAAGAAAAAGGGAGAGGATTAATTTCTCCTGCTGAGAGAAGGAACTGAATCAATGAATCAAAGCTGAGATCCCATATTGCAGATAGAGGGATCAGTTATCTGACCGAATGTCCTGATTTGAGATGGAAATGTAATCTTTGATCTGATATCAGTCCCTGCTAAGAGAGAGCTCTGAAACAATGAATTGACATTGCTTGTTCCTGTTGAGAAAGAGGTCAGAGCATATGATCTGACATCACTTCCTGCTGAGAGAGGGATCTGATGCCGCCTTCAAAACCGCTCAGAGGTTCGGAAGCTCTTACGAATCTTTACGTAAACTTTCCCTTCTTCCAAAATAAGAGCTTTCAGGAAACGCCCTTCAGAAGTGCGTAGGCTATGACAGAAAAAATTGTTCTTGAGACTAGACTTCATAACAACAACAAGTATGGATGCCCGCAGGGACCTCTTTGCGCTTCTTTGCTGAATCAGATGAATCAGTTATTAGAACCGCTTGCGATGGTTGAACATGAGCCAGAAAGTGATGTTTATAATTGTAAGCTATAATGTATCGTAATGCAAATGTTAGAATGGGTGTTAAGTTCGCCTCTAGTGCTTGCTGCAAGTTCACTTTATTCTATCATTGAAATGGGTAGCCATTGTTGTGACATAATCTCGGAGGACTCGTGTGGCTTTACTTCCGCACGAAACTCAGAGCGAAAACTCAGACCCAAAGGAGTGTTCAAAGCACTTTCCTCCGAGCTTCCGAAACTCCCAGAAACTCTGAGCGGTTTGAAGGCGGTATGATTCTATAATCTGACATAAATGCTGAGAGAGGGATCTGATGGTGCGTTCACATCGCTGGGAATTATGGGGAAAACATTTTCGCGACGTCGGAAAGTTCTCGTGAACGACACCTCATGACGCTCTGATGATTGATTCTACTGGGGCCAGATTTTGTTAACAGAGTTGCCCAGTTGGTGACGTATGGTTTACTCGTGACGCACATCAACATGGCGGAACATGAATGTTTTACTAATATAAAAGAATCAACCATCATATCACTTATTTTACTATTGATTGACGTTGTAACCGTCTGTTGGCATTGACTTTGACAAGTGTGGCCTTGCATAAAGTGGCAATACAATGTGCTTCTCATAAATAAAAGTAAAAGGATAGTAGGTGATACAGCTACAAGGAAATAAAGGTGTGCAAACTTGAAACTGATCCTAAGTTCTGTTTAGTTCTGACTGTTTTTTATTGGATAAAAAAACCCTGCTGTGAAGAACTTGATGCGCTCTCAGATTCCCAACGCAGTGCACATGAATGGTCGCTGTCGGGAACACGCGTAAGCATGAGCGTCATCACTGGCGAGCCATCTCGTTATCACTAGGACCATGAACGCGCCTTGAACCTATGATCTGTAATCCCTTCCTGCTGGCAGACATTCTATGCCGATGATCCCTGGCATGTTTGAATTATTCACTTGTTCCCTATACAGTGTACCATTTGATGTGCCACCATTTTGTAGTGCTGTCTCTGTCTTCAGTGTACTAATTAAAATTTTGGCCTCCTATGAAGTGGACTACTTAATTCACACAATGCACCTTCTAAGAAGCGAACCACTGATGTGCACAGCCGGCCTCTCATTAGAGATACTCTGGACAGCCACTCCGGGTTCAGCTGAATTTTGTCTGTGCATATTTTTTTCCATGAATCACATAATGGATGTTTAATAATAACCTCAATCACAGAGTTTCTGAATACACTTAATGTTTTCATTTTCATTCACAGGGCTTTTAATATTACCGTCATGTGCTGATGTTGGAACACACTCACGTAGTTGGTGAAATGTTCACCATGTCGTTACTGGTTGAGTCGAGGCAGCAGCTGGCAGATTGAAGAACACTGTGTGCATGTGTGTGTGTGTGTATGTGTGTGTGTGTGTGTGGATATGATTGTGTCTACGTTTGTTTGTGTGTGTGTGTGTGTGTGTGTGTGTGTGTGTGTGTGTGTGTGTGTGTGTGTGTGTGTGTGTGTGTGTGTGTGCATGCGTGCATGCATGCATGTGCGTATGTGTTTTTTTTTTTGTACGCAGCTCTGAGGCTCATTAAATTGGAAATGTAGTCATAAATAATCCATTTCAACTGCCAATATCAATAATCATGCAGAGTGCCGTCAACTGATTGCTTCCATGATCGGTTGTCCACTTCCACATGCCACATGAGCTTTGCATGCAAACCATTATGTCTTTATATGAACTGGAATGTTAACTGTTCAGTGGAGGGAGACTCTACAGCCATGCACTGAGCCACAATACCACGGGTCTAATCAATCAAGGGATCAATAACTATCATCGCCGCTCAGGTTTTCACTTGATCAATTTAATAAGTGCAGCAGGGAGAAGTGTTTGTGTGGTGTCATTCATTAATATTCATAGCGTCTGTGTGTGGTGTGCAGTGCATTATGGGAAGGAGAGCAGAGAGGACTGAATGCTAGGTGGTCGGCGGTAAGTCACACAACGAAGCTCAAATGCACAGACACACACACACACACACACACACACACACACAATCTGTAGTACAAACATACACACACCTTAACAGACACCTACACACAGATGCACACATACACACACAGAAGGACAAACTGTACTGTTGACAGGGACGATACAGATTCTCTCTCTCTCTCTCTCTCTCTCTCTCTCTCTCTCTCTCTCTCTCTCTCTCTCTCTCTCTCTCTCTCTCTCTCCCTATCTCCATGCCCTTCAACTTTTATATTTTCCTCCCACTTCACTTCACTCAAGCATGGCCTGGCCTCTTCCAAGCTAACCCTCACACACACACACACACACACCGACATACAGAGTGTCATAATATGTATCTTCTCTTAGCCTAGTGACATAGTACAGACATAGTACATAGTAAAACACAAAGAAATAAGCAACGGTGCTACTGTTGGATGGTGACTCTGAGAAATTTATTCATAACTGCCTCTATCTGAATCCTCTTGTTCTGTTTTCTGCTCACATTTAGAGAAATACAAGAAATGATTCTGACGAAGCAGATGAAGTTCAATCTGGAAGGAAATCAATCCAAGTTTAGTTTTGTTATTCCAACAAATTGTATTTACTGGATTTTGGAGTCGTACTTTTCACTTAGATTTTTGATTGAAATTGGTTTGAAGATAAACTAGGCAAATGACATTTACAAACTTTGACTTTGCTATAAACTATGGTACATACCTCTTTCCATCACTACCACTTGTCATTTTAAAAGTAATTTGATTTGATTATCGAAAGCAAATCAGTGGTTTCCTAAATTGATGAAACTATGGGTGATCAGATTTGTTATTATTCAAGCAATAGTTTACAATTTGTACACAGTGTGGAAGGGACATTTCGATCTGATGGTTTTGTAGAATTGTTTTGATTTCACAGTGAGTTTGATTTCCAAGCCCTTTATTTCCTCAGACACTACATTTTTAACCAGAGCCTGACTTGATGTATAAAAGTAAGTGGGGTGGACAGAGAAACGATCCAAAGGCAATAGAGCCAAAATGTGATGGTTGATGACAATACATTGAAGAGTTGGCTTTCATTTCAACATTTCAGAATGTGTTGAAATGTCCGTTATTTTCATGGTCAGACACAGCAATCCACACAAGGTGAGTTATTACTGCAGTCTGGTTCTACAACAGGAGGAGACTTTGGTGATGGAATACACTATTTATGGGGGTACAGGAATACCTGGAGTTCCAGTAGATGATCACCATTGTTAAATTAATGTGGTACAATAAAAATTGAATAAACACACTCATTTATAGAGCACCCTTGCGTGCACGCACACACACACACACACACACACACACAGACGTACGCACACAGAAAGCTGATGGGGACGGTGGAATGAGATGATGGATAGAGAAAGGTTGAGAGCATATGGCGCTCTGAGAGGCAAGGAGCGAGGGAGAGAGAGAGAGGCCGAGAGAGGGCCAGAGAGGGGGCAAGAGAGACAGAGAGAGAAAGAGCTTGGGAAGAGAAAGCCATTTGGGAGACATCAACAAGTTTAAAATAGATGAGTCGACAGATGACTCGACTGAATAAAAGAAAGATTCAATTTCCTTATGTTCTATTAAGTACGCGATTGAAACAATGAGAGAGGGAAAGGATGAGAAATAGAAAGAATGGAAGAGACAGAGGGAGACAGAGGAGAACAGAGACAAAGAGAGATGAAGGGAGGGATAGAAAGAGAGAGAGAGAGATCGAGAGATCAAGAAAGAGAAGGATGGAGAGAGAGAGAGATGGAGAGATACAGAGGGAGAGAGACATAGAGAGAGGAGGGAGAGAGACAGCAAGAGAGACAAAGTGGGATGGACAGAGAGAGAGAGAGAAGGAGGGAGAGAGGGAGATTTGACATGGGGTAAGTTGAAAGAAAATTGAAAGGAGGATGAAAAGGCAGAGGTGATCAGATTACAGAATGAGATAGAAATATATAATACATCAACTAAAATGAATGAATAATATAAAATAACATAAGAAAGAGAAAATATATTGTTCATGTGGCCAGGAAAAGATGTATTAATCACAGAACTAAAAGGCAAGAGTTACGATTCGTCAAGAGTTCAAGGTTATTTAAATATGACCACATATCTCATATGCAAGACTGATCTGATATTTGAAAGGGATCCTATGTTCAACTCAGATTTTTTTTATCTCTTCGACATTTCAGGGTATGATATGCCGCTGGGCTCATAAGACGATTTAAAATAAATCAGTTGTCTTCATTTCTCAATTGTCAATAAGCAATCAAATTCATGCATTCTGCTCACTATGGCTGTAACGATACACCAACTCACGATTCGGTTTGGATCACGATTTTTGACCCCCGGTTCAATACATCCCATGATTTTTGTTTTATTTAATTTTTATTTATTTAATTTTTGATCATTTCATTTAAACAAAATGTACTTATATAACAAAGTACATTTGTACACTCGGAACAGATTTAAACAGAAAGAATAATATTAAAATATAGCAAAATTAATAAACAAATAAACAAAGATTTCTCTCTTTTCTGTAACAAAATAATACGTTTGGACAGGGGCTTCTAAATATGTGTTTTCCTTGGATTTTGGCACAAGGGATTATAACATCTGATCCTGTGTATTAATGAAATACTGTTGAAAAATAAATGGAATTTAACTCCATTGAGGAAAGGATTCATAACACCATGTCAATCAAGTTATTCTCATAATACAAAGTAAATTAAATAGCTTCCCTTTCATTCTGAGGTAGCGGACTTGAACTTGGGCTAACAATTTAGGAAAAATTATATAGCCAAATATATAAACATAAGATATTACCATAAGACCATAAGATATAACACGGTCAAAGTGACCTGCAGTTTCGTTTTCCAGACATTTTGATAAAATAAATATGCTATTATCGCTTCTTAATTAGGCTATGTAGCTTAAATAATGACATAATCAGGCCGTATAGAATGCAACATGTTTAATAGCCTAACTTTCAAATAGATGGAATAAAACATTAACGTCTGATTCGCAATAACGAGGCATATACGAGTAGCGTATGTGTGTGTGCGAGAATGGCAGTGTGTGTGTGTGTGTGTGTGTGTGTGAGTGACGTCAGCGAGTACATGGACGAGCGAGGAGTGCGAGCGGTAGCGTGTGTGTGTCAGTCTCCGGTTGTGTGTAAGAATAAAGTACCCAGCTTGTCAAGAATCGGTGGCCGCTTCATTCCGACCTATAAGGAGACCCACTGCCGGTGCACACAAAACACTAGAGACAGGGAACACACAGGCTATTTTTGCCAGCTTGGCCCACTCTGGATAAATGTCGTTCAGATCGCATATGAGGACTTCGCAGGCTGTGGATAAATGCAATCCTCTGTAGCCACAGAGCGCTGT
>NC_140273.1:10373664-10381164 GCF_964030765.1 Micromesistius poutassou | reverse complement strand
ATTGGGCCTAGAACCTATGGTGGGTAGAACCTATTGGGCCTAGAACCTATGTAGAGTATAACTTATTGATAATAATAATAATAATACATTTTATCTAAAGGCGCCTTTCAAGGCTCTCAAGGACACTGTACAAAACATACAATCAGAAACAGATGCACAAGAAACAATAAATAAATAATAAAACTAACAATTACAATAGGTAATTGTTAGTTTTATTATTTGGATAATAAACAATTAACAACAATTTAATAAACAATTAAAATAAAGTGGACAATGGGTGATTGTGATGGGGTGATGTGGGAAGGGAAGATCAGGGGCGGGTACGCAGATATGAAAAGTTGAGTTTAGAGCTTGGGATATGGAGTCGGTGTTGCGGATGTCAGGGGGTAGTGCATTCCAGAGCAGGGGAGCAGAGCGGCTGAAGGCTCTGCTCCCCATCGCAGTGAGACGGGCAGAGGGGACAGTGAAGGGGAACAGAGGACGAGGAGCGGAGTGCACAGGGGGGAGTGGCAATTTGAATGAGGTCTGTGAGGTATGTGGGAAGGCAAGATTATGGATGGCTTTGAAGGTGTAGAGGGAGGAAATTGAATACGCAAATTAACCGGGAGCCAATGAAGCAGGTGAAGGATGTGATGTGATGAGAGGAGGGTGTTCAAGAAATGATGCGTGCTCCTGAGTTTTGAACCAGTTGGAGTTCATGGAGGGTTTTTTGGGGGAGACCGAAGAGGAGGGAGTTGCAGTAGTCAAGCCTTGAAGTGACCAGACTGTGAATGAGGATGGCAGTGGAGTGAGGGCTGAGGGGTATTGAGGGTAGAACCTATGGTTGGTAGAACCTATTGGGACTAGAACCTATGTAGAGCAGAACCTATTGGGACTAGAACCTATGGTGGGTATAACCTTTTGGGACTAGAACCTATGTAGAGCAGAACCGATTGGGCCTAGAACCTATGGTGAGTAGAGTCTATTGAACCTAGAATAGAGAGTAGAAGCTATTGAGCCTTTAGAAACCTATTGAGAGTATAAGAAAAAGAACAGTAATTCCACAGCAACAGCAGTTCTCAATAGGCATCAGAGGCCAAGCATGTTGGCTAGCCCTGTAGTCCCTGAGCTATTGTACTGATAGAACAACCAGATCAAGTTCAGCTGTGTCAGTTGGATTCAACAAGCTGTATTCATTAATAAAATACAGTTTGACACCTAATAAATAACAAAAAACAAGGGGATCAAAGTGACAAAAACCTTTGGATGATTCACATTCATGTACAGTGCACGTACATGTGTGTGTTTGTGTGTTTGCGTGTGCGTGTGCGCACACAGACATTAAGGGTCTACACACCCCATTAGGAGGTGTGATTTTCGCCTGGGAAGCATGCCCAGGCCCAGCGCATCCTTTTCAGGGGAGGGTTTGCCAGGCGAGCGGGGGGATCGGAGGCCAGGCGGGCCTCCGGGGAGTGCTTTGTACCGAGAGAGCTTTTAATGAAGTGGCGACAATGGGATGAGGAGGAGGGGGTGGGCCATGGGGCGGGAGCGGGGGCTGGGCAGGGAGCCCGGCGGCACCAGCAGAGCCGGGCCGCCCACCATCACGCGTAACGGGACACTCAAGGTCGGCGGCGGACTCACTCCTCCCCCCCAGCGAAAGCTGTACCGGCGGTCTCACGGCGGCCGCGGATAGAGCCGTTGCTCGTTCTATTGATTACGAGGTCCTGCCCCCTTATTGTCGCCCCTCCCCCCCACCGCCCACGGTTGTGTCTTGGTCCGTTTGATTAAAGTCAGGTCGATTATCGCCGGCCCTCACATTACTATTCAATTTACATCTCATTCATTTAGCATGGCGGTGGCGAGCAGGTAGCTAGACGTGCAGCAGCTCTCAGGACGACATCAGATAATGACACTTAAGTTAAGATGTGATGAAATGAGATGAGTTGAAATTCCTCACACCTATTGCAATGAACATTTTGCAAAAACTTGATATATTATAGAAAAAAAGATAAAGGATGAGGAGAAAAAGTCAAGGGGCGGCTATATAGAGAGAGCTAGACAGACGGAGAGATGAATCAAGAGCTTCTATGTGGCTCTTGATGTGTTCATCATGAAGCCACACTACAGATAGGTAGACATGCAGGCACCCTGCGTCATAAGGAAAGGATCCATTTGTATACAACACACCACTCCCAGCAGCAGGACATGTCCCACTGCACTCGTTTGCATAATATGAATTGTAATGGCGTTTGCTTTACTGATTGGCCACGGATCCCTTTGTACCTCTGCAATAATGAAGCTGACTGACCTGTACCTAATTGGGTGGCTACAGCCAATTATACGCCTGGATTCTTTAAATGTCAGGCTCCTCCCTGGTCCAATCAGAGAGCCCGGGTGCATGAGTGGGTCGTGCTAACTGATGACATACCGGCGAACGCGTTCCCGCCACTTAAGCTGTCACCGCTGATGACTAGAGGGCGGGGGGGGGGGGGGGGGGGGGGGGGTGAGGGGGGTCAGGAACCCCTGTGAACAGTTCAGGCACTTTTCTTTTCTTTCATCGCACATTCCTCACGTCTCTGAACACACTCGTTATGACGTTCAAACAAGCGGACAACAGCTAAAACGTGGGGTTAACGGACATCTGCTGGAGCCGTTCGGTCATGCTGTCATGGGGGGGGGGATGTCTGAGGAGGGGACAGCCAAGCAAGCTCATTGGTCGGGGATTGGTTGGCGATGGCATTTTTCCCACGATGCACAACACTGTGTATTTTGTCGTTTTATATACTGTATGTCAGTTACCGCAGTGATACGTTAAGTGAAATTCACGATATCCGTACTAGCATATCGACGTGATCCAATAAAAACCATAGCACGATACGTTATCCGGAGGAGTAGCAAAGTAAAGTGGAACGGTTTTCTGGGTTGAAACCTCAATACCCTCGGGGTTGAATTGTATTATTCTGGGTCTGATGGACGTGTTCTAAAATATCTGTATGGAAGCATTCCTAACAGTATTGGATTCCGTCAGATCTGCACGGCAGCATCCTACAGAGGCTTCTTCCCGGTGTCGTTACGATGCCAACGTGGAGCCAAAGTGCATTTTTGGGGGGCAGCGCGCGGCATAAATATTGATTAAAAGACCCAGCGATACATTAAGCAGTCCGGACCTGAGCCAAACTCACAGGCGGATTGACGGAAAGGGTCGGTCAATTGTGCTGACCGCCTCGCGACCAAGGAAGAGATCACGCCGGGTCGCTTTGATGGTTGTCAGGACGATAGGCAGCCTCGTCTCCTTATCCACACACACACAAACACAAACACACACACACACACACACACACACACACACACACAAACAGACACACCTGTCATCTGCCGTACGGCTCCGTCGGCTGGTTATGCCTCTGGGCTGCAGCCAGGCAGTCACCAGGGCGCCAACACAGCGAAGCGCGGCCCTGTCACGCACGCTGTGCTTGTAAGCAATCAAGTCACTGATGCATGCTCAGATGACTATGATCCCGCTGCTTCACCCACCACATCTGACACCTCTTCTCGCGCCGCGCCGCCCGCGTCCACACTGAATGCCACGCGGCCGTTAACCGCGCTAGACTTCTCGCGGACGCGGGCGTTGCGATTCCGTGGCGCTTGTTGCGTGGCATCTCGGGAGAGTTTCGGCCAACGAGTTGCCTCTTTTGAACTGAACGGCGTTCAACTGTTCCGCACTTGAGCCCGCCTTTTTTGAGGCATAGTGTTGCCGTGGCAATGTCCGGGCGTAATGGCGTGGCGTGTGGTGGTCCGCTGCGCTGCGGTGGGGGCAAGCGTTGCCGTGCGTTGCATCAGCTCGCTCGCTCTGTTGTGCTGGATTCAGAGTTGCTCTCGGTAGAATCCACGCCTGTGATGTGCCAACTTTCACACACACACACACACACACACACACACACACACACACACACACACACACACACACACACACACACACACACACACACACACACACACATACACACAGGCATACATGTTCTCTCTCTCCCACCCACACACCGCCTACTTTTACACCGACACTCACTAATTAGCACATTCAAATTGAAATATACTTTATTGGCATGAAAGTTACTTGTAACAATATTACCAAAGCAAATGCATAAAAGATTCATAATAATTAATAATAATAATTATATTATATTATATTTGTATCTCTCTCTCTCAAGCATGTACACATATATACACACACACACACACACACACAAAACATATTTTTTGATATACATTATTCATCACTAATGAGCAGGTTGGAGTTAAGTGAGTCTTTCTCTAGGACAACTGGAGCGGAATCTGGGATTGAACCCATGAGCCTTCCAGCTACAAGGCAAAACACCCTAGCCCGGAGCCACTATTCCCCTCCATTAATACAATTAGTTCAACATTTTATGATTTTCCCTTCATCTCTCTGTCTCTAGCTCTCTTACACACACAGAGGCACACAAACAGAAAGCCTGACAAGCGTAGGGAGCTGTGTTAAGATCCTTGTTAGTATATACTGTTTGGACATATGGACGTGATGAGGTAATCTCTTCTCTAGCCGCCCCTCTGTCCCTCTGGGACCAGCCATGACTGGCCAGCCACTTAGCTCTCCTATCGGCTCTGTTTGGAAGTGTCAGCTAAATGCAAATGAAATTGTGTGCCACACTAAGGGAGTGTGTGTGCATGCGGGCTAGTTCACACACTCATAGGTGTATGCGTGTGATCCATGTTACATTAGCCCCATAGGACATGTCAAGCAATGCAATGCATCAGCAAGTATGTGTGTGTGTGTGTGTGTGTGTGTGTGTGTGTGTGTGTGTCTATAAAGAAATAATTAGCAGTAGAATCTCCATTAACATGTTTTGAAGATGGTCAATATTTTGGGTTAAAAGCAGTGAAGTGCTAAAAGGTCTTCTGCTTGTTACAATGTAATGCCTATGTAAACACACACACACACATATGTATTTAAGGCAATTGTTAGGTCAAAGTAAGGAATTTAGAGAGAGAGATAGTGAGATTTAAAGAGACAGAGAGAGAGAGAGAGAGAGAGAGAGAGAGAGAGAGAGAGAGAGGACCTAGCAAACAGTCCTGCTCTATCGTTGTCTCCGATGAACACAACAAGCTGACAGAGCGAGAGGAAGGTCATGGTGAACACTAGTTGTTTAGTGTGTGTGTGTGTGTGTGTGTGTGTGTGTGTGTGTGTGTGTGAATTTGTTCCCGCATGCTTATTCCTGTGTGTTCCTGGTCACGACGCTTACTAGTCAGCATATCATGCACACCCGTGGGCAAACAAACAAAGGGGATTTCAGGAAAAAACATGCAGGGGCGTGTGTGTGTGTGTGCGCAGAACACACACCTGGCTTAACCTCTCACCTCTCTTTTAGCTTCCGCCTCTCCCTCTTACATTTGTAGTGGAGGGGGAGGAAGAGGAGTTGTTTGCATCCTGTGTTTTGTGTGTGTGTGTGTGTGTGTGTGTGTGTGTGTGTGTGTGTGTGTGTGTGTGTGTGTGTGTGTGTGTGTGTGTGTGTGGCCGTTGTTTTTACTTTGCTCATCGAATAATCCACTGTCGTTGAAAGTGGCAGGGTTTTGCTAACAAGACTGTAATTATGCTGATTAGGATTTGAGAGAAGCTCGTTAAGGAGGCTAGACACTGAAGGGGACACTTGATTGGTTCATTATATAATCATGGGCTTGTAAATACCAATAGGAGGTAAGAGACACAATGATACAGTGATAGGAACGGACTGGGCCTTACTGGGTTTGTCTGTGTGTTTCTGTTCATGAGTTTGTTTAAAACATAATAAAAGGGAACGCAATAAAGGCAAAGTGCTTTCCTTCATTTTTATTAAATTATGTATGTTAGGATTTACTGCGCAAATATCTTCAGTGAAACCTCCTCTTAAATGTAAACAGGTAGAGGGAAGTATCTGCTAAGCATGTAAAGGCAAATTGCGAATACATTTTATGATGTTCAGCAAGTTCAGTGTCTGATCTGTGGGGCAATTACCAATCATTGAACTCTCTCTGGATAATAAATAATCAAGCATGGATTCTGCTGTCCAAGCATTTTTGGTCATATTAATAGAATAATTTTATACATCGGACAGCAATCAATAAATAAAATGCTCTGTCAAAAAAAGATAACCATCTGGTATCAGTGTTTGTAGCAGGCCTGCGTTAAGCCGATCAAGGAATACCTGTCTGTCTTCCTACCCGGCTAACTGCACAAGCAGCTTGTGCACTCATTGCGTATAAACGGAGTCTGCAACATTGCTAGCCAGACCAATTGCTGGGCAAGCTAGCAAGCTAAGCTAGCAGGAGTTTTGGGGGCTGTGGCTTTGAAGGGAGGCCTACAGGGAGGGGTTGGAATGTTTCGGCTGGATCATTTCATTCTCCAGCTCACTCTGGCTGGTTTCTCCAAACTGCCTTACCGTACCTTGAACAAAACCATATTTCCTAAATTAGCGGGCAGCAGCGAGCAGGCTCAGGGTGATTATGTTTGTGGCGGTTGTCGTGTGACTCAGCACACACATCCCTCATCCCAGCGGAGCCGCTGCCAGCCCCTGCATCCCTCACCGGGAGAAACAAAAGGAAAGCGATTACCATAAAGCCGAGCCAGCGGCGACGCATTCATAACGAGCTAGCACGCCGCGGCGGTTGATGGGAGTTTGTTCGTTTGGACGGTTTGCGAGGGTGTTTATATTTATTATTCCGCTTTCCAGGAGGACGCCCTGAGCGACCGGAGGGTCGACTGGGGTTTTCAAAAAACGACGCGTTGTGCATCTGCTAGCGCGCTCCTCGAGGCAGCCACGTCCGCCGCTCCCACGCACGCAGGCGATGGACGGCGTGCAGAATGGCTGCTGGCTACTACTACTGGTTATATTATGAAGTCGATAAGAGAGAAACTCCCATTGTTAAGCCAATGTCCGATTGATTAATAAATAAAGAGTGAACACATGAATTGGAACATTGACATGTGGTATAATCTAATCATGCCATATTTTCAGTTACTACGTTTTTATCAGTCTGCCTGTGTGTGTGTGTGTGTGTGTGTGTGTGTGTGTGTGTGTGTGTGTGTGTGTGTGTGTGTGTCTGTGCCTGTGTCTGTGTCTGTGTCTGTGTGTGTATCAAAAAACAGACTAATCTAGACCCTCCTGCCCCATACTCCTAAAGATTACAGTACTTTGTCACCTGATTGTGTCTCTTATTACATTATCTTCCTATCCATCCATCACCTTCCAGCCGTCCTAGGTGATGGAATCTATCGGGCTTCAATTGCCAGAGGGGCCCGTACCCTTTCATCTGTTTCTGAGCATTCCCATTTAACAACTAAGTGTGCGTGTGTATGTGTGTGGCAGGTGTTCAATCAACCGGTGACCATAATGTGTCCCTATGAAGCCTGGCGAGACGTTACTGTGATGAAAGACACAACAAATAAACCTGACATGGCCATATAAACACCATCTCACACACACACACACACACACACACAAAAACGCC
>NC_140273.1:10366164-10368664 GCF_964030765.1 Micromesistius poutassou | reverse complement strand
AAGAAAGTAAAGATTTATTTTTGGAAAGACAAGACAAGTATGACAGGGGACATGACAAAGCTCTCAGAAACCACCGGGGACAATACCAGTGAATTTCATGGTTCTTCAGATGACATACCCAGGAGTGAGCCAGAGAGACAAGAGCCTGGGTGGTCACTGCGACAATTTAGTCGCAATCTAAGCTATCGATCCCTAGCAAACTGTGCTTTTTTAAAATAGTGCACATAACTAGCCGTGTTTTGTCCTGAGATGACTTTTTATAGAAGAATACTGTTCAAAGTGTGCATGCGTATGTTGTTTGTCTTTCAGATCGAGCTCGATGCCCATCAGCTTGAGTAGTTTATCGTTCAAGCATTGATGTGTCTCTTACAGCTTTAAAACATATATTGAAAAGGGTTTTCTAGATTGATTCATGACAAAAAGGTACACATTTTAAATAACAGCTATTATTATTTGACAGTTTGAGCGACAATGGCCATTTTAAGCGTTCCTGTTGCTTTTCCTTCCCTTGCCTAGGTTACATCACTCATCCACTATCTTGTTTATACACTGCTCCCTTCCTTGTCAGTTAAAGCCCTCTTCTTCTCAGTTCTTTCATTCCATCTTTGAATCTCGCCCATCTCTTTGATTCATTTTCTTTTTACGTAACCCCTAGTTGCAAAACGCTCCATCATAAACATCTTGTTTTGATCTTAACTGAGTTTGCTTCTCTCTCGCCCTCCCCTTGCATCTCCTATCAAGGTCAGTCCATCAATCATTCTCTTGATCAGTATCACAACTTTTTCCTCCTCCTCTCCATGGCGCTCTCCCTCTCCGCCCTTCTCTCCCTTTCTCCCCTTCTTCTGTCTGGATGATGGTAGATGTCCCTGTTGACTCTTTCTGCTCAGATTCCATTTGGCCCTCTGGGATGGCCATTTGTTCTTCTACCAAAAGCCCCAATGCCTCACCTCTGCTTAGTGTTCATATTTTATCCTAATATACACAGCCTTTTGTGCATTTGCCTCTCTTTCCCCCTTTTCTTCTAAGGCTCTCTCTCTCTCTCTCTCTCTCTCTCTCTCTCTCTCTCTCTCTCTATCTCTCTCTCTCTCTCTCTCTCTCTCTCTCTCTCTCAACTTTAAAGCATGGATAATCCTAGTTGGGATTATTTTTGGTATTGTCCCCTTTAAAACACACACACACACACACACACACACACACACACACACACACACACACACACACACACACACACACACACACACACACATACACACCAACACATACACATACACACCATGCTTAAAGACATTATCACCACTTTAACATGATTCCTCTCTCCACTCTGTTCATCTGCAGCCTTCCCCCTTCTCCTCCTACTCTTAATTCTCCTCCTCAGCTTTGATTTAGCTGCTGCTTATGCAGCAGCTTATGTTGTAACTCATTTTGACCAGGTCATATGAGGGCCCACCAACTGATGGAAAAATATATGTCAAAACACCATCACATTTTCTCTTGATGAAAGTGTCAAAATCCCATGATTTAGATTAACTTTCAAATATATATATACGGTACAGTTGATGCAGCTCTGAAGGAAACGTGCAAAGAAAAAAACTAAAACAAAACCTTGAAGTATGAGCATGTCCAAAGTGCTACGTCTGATTGGTGCTCTGCTTCCAGCAGAGCAGGAAATGGAAGTGGACCTGGTTATTTATCGGGAGTCATGGATGGCTGTGTTGACCCAGCTCTGGCATGTTTGTGATGGTTTTTGGATGGGACGGGACTTTGAAGGAGGCAGTGGACGAGGCTGTTATGGGACTTACCGCCAATCACTGCTCTTTATCCAGGGCGGCACACGGCAGCACTTGATCTACCCACGGCCCATCCCTCTAACTTCAAAAAAACTACAGTTTTTCAAGTCTTTGTGCGCGCGTGTTTCCGTGCGTTTCTGTGTTTCTGTGTGTGAAGCATTTCCGGCTGAGCTCAGCAACACCCACCCAAGGTATTCTTCAGCGGGGGTGCTACACAGCACACACACACACACACACACACACACACACAAACACTCACAAAGAATCCTTCTCCCTTCCTCTGTTCCTCGACAGGATTAGTAGGGAGTCGGTCGAGTGTTGTCTCCTATCTCCAAGGAGCCGGCGTGCCAGAGCCCCCACCGGAGGCGGAGGAGGCGGCCTGGGAGGTAAGCCAGAAAAAGGTGAGTCGGCCTTTGTGGAGGAGGAGGGGGACGTGAAGGCCTTTAAAGAGCGCGGCGATAACGTCACATTTACGCCGGCTCCACAAGGGGTCTTTGTACGGAGAAGAATAATGCCGGTAGCTGCGACGGAAATTAATTTAAGGATTACCATTCATGACGGGCTTTGCGTAGGGGGAGGGTTTCGGTTGAGCGGCAAACAAACAAAGCCGCGGCTCTATTTGTTGCGTACACACAGGTCAACCACGAGATGTCCCGCTAGGGGACAGCAAAGCACGGCTCTATGTGTGTGTGTGTGTGTGTGTGTGTGTGTGT
>NC_140273.1:10352998-10365964 GCF_964030765.1 Micromesistius poutassou | reverse complement strand
GGAGAGAGGGATGCTAACTGTTCAGCTAAGCTCCATACAGAAAGGAATCCTGTACTGTTAATAGGATGTGCTCTATCATTCAAGGGCAGACACACAACACACACACACACACACACACACACACACACACACACACACACACACACACGCACACACACACACACACACACACACACACACACACACACACACACAGCCAACACAAAATACATAAATTGAGAGGCAGACAGCAAAATTAAATCACTCAATATAGTTTAAATGCATTTTCCCCTTCTAACACACACACACACACACACAAACACACACACACACACACACACACACACACACACACTAAGTGCATAACGGTAGCGATTCATAAGTACTTTTGACAGTTCCATTTGTGGTATTTATATATACTGGGCCTCACTAGTATAGGGCGCCTTTTAAAAGTTATTTGATTTGTCTGGATTACAAACCAAATTGACATATTTCTCCAGTTTGCGAGTTTTTGTAAAGCCATATTCTCCAACACTACATTTATTAGACAGCCAAAATGCTTTTTTTTGCAGATATTTTAAAGTATAATACAAATGTTATCTTTAATATGAACATATCTGCACCCATTTTAAACCAACCACCCTTTTACAACACAGTTTTGTGGAAGTCCATGAGGGATAGATAGAAGAGCAAACAGATTGAGACACAGGCAGGCAGTAGTAGAAAATGGAGCTGAACATAGAGTGATCTAAGTGTTGGCCTTGAATCTAGTCCCACATGTCAGACTTTCTATTAATAATCCAAAACAAGCTCAAATCTGAGTGCACAGGGTTTACACTCTTTCACTTCACATTTGGTTCGACCTATCATGTTGCTGGTAGCGGGGATCTGTATGCATGTAATTGGCTAACAGCAAACAAAATCTCAGCCATCACTAGTAAACTTATCCCATAGGAAAGACAAGCTAAAACATCTTTTTTTCTGTTTTGCTCAGAAAAAGTAACTGAAAAGGTTTCAAATCCACACCATGTAGACTGGCCACTGTAGAACTACACTTAAAATCCCTTTCTGAAAGCTTCATCCACTAGTGCAAATTTTTGTAGTGTTGTATAATATCTCCAGACGTAACTCTGCCCCTTGCAGTTGTTGGTTTCTGGCCAAGGCTCTGTGCTGTATTCCCCCAAGAAATTCTGCAATAACATATTAGGACTGCTGGATCCAGATAAGAATGCATCATAACACATACTGTGGCTTTACCATAAACAAGTACACTGTCGCTATCCTCGTCATAAACCCAAAAAACACAGACATAGAATATCTAATATCACTCAACCATGAATCTGAAACAACAGAAGTCTGTAATAAACGGACTAGGCCTGAACAAACACAAAAAAAGACTCAAGCTATTTGTTTTAGCAATTAACTCTTCAACTACGGCACTCTCTCTCTCTCTCTCTCTCTCTCTCTCTCTCTCTCTCTCTCTCTCTCTCTCTCTCTCTCACTCTCTCTCTCTCATCCAGAATGTTGGTGTCTACTTGAATGTGTTACATGCATAAGCCTGTGCCAATGAGCTGCATATTTACATAAGAATGGTTGCAAATGTTGTCCATGAAAAGGCAGACATCATCCCTTCGTCCCTCTCTCCTATCACTTCTACCTCTTGTTCTTTCTGTCTTTCTACCTTCCCCTTTTCTATCCCTCTCTTTCAATAGCCCTCTTCCTTTGTCTTTGTCTCTGTTCTCTTTGTCCCTTGTATGTTTTCTCAAGTTCAAAGTTCTTTGTTTGCATGAATGTTAGAGTAGCCATATTGCCAAGGCTTGAAACAAGTGAACAACTGAATCCCTGTGGGTGTGCATGGATGTGCTTGAATGTGTGTGTGTGTGTGTGTGTGTGTGTGTGTGTGTGCGTGCGTGCGTGCGTGCGTGCGTGCGTGCGTGCGTGCGTGCGTGCGTGTGTGAATGTGTGTGTGTGTGTGTGTGTGTGTGTGTGTGTGTGTGTGTGTGTGTGTGTGTGTGTGTGGTCTTATTTGTCAGTGTCTTGAATCCTCTGTCACTCTCTATCTACCTGCCTGCCAGACATCCCCTAACAAGCACCCAAATGCTCCCAGACCGACCAAAGCTCTCTCTCTCTCACACACACACACACACACACACAGTTTCTCTGAGGTGGACGTACACTCTCATGCAGAGCAACTTGTTTTCTTTATTTATTCTACTGCAACAGCTGGACTAGTTTTCGTAATCCAAACACACATCAGCACATCAACAGGGAATGTCAAAGTTCCTCTTTAAACACACAGCCTCACCATTTCCATTAAAGTTTCCTGGATTTTGCGTCTTCGAGCCCAACAGCATTTTATGGTTACCGACAACAAGGTTGCCGCAGTGGCATTGTCACTTGCGTGACACTTTTCGGGCAAGTTACCTCACGTCGACAGCAATGTACCGGAAGTTTGCTTCCACCACCATCACCTCCTCAATCAGGATCCACTTCCCAGTCATCAGGCGGAGGAAGGAGAGAATTAGCCACGCAGCTGATTGAGGCAAGGCAGAGGAACGCCAGTTAAAGATAATCACATGGAGATGTTGAGCCGCACCGCACACGCGCAGGCGGCTGCCGTGATCGTGCTCTCCGGTAATGATAATAGTTTGGAGAATCAAAATAACCCCAGGTGCTTTCACAAGGCGGGAGGAAGAGGGGACATTTAAGACTCTAGCAGTCAAAGGAAAAACTCAAGAGCCGCCATTTATGTGTTCGCTGAATTTCTGCTTGCCATACTCCCTTATGTACAGTACTTTTATGTACCATACTCCTATGTACCATACTCTCATGTTCCACATTTTCTCAGGTACCATACTCTCCTGTGTACCATACTCTCCTATGTATCATACTCCCTTATGTACCATACTCTCCTATGTATCATACTCCCTTATGTACCATGCTCCCTTATGTACCATGCTCCCTTATGCATCATACTTTCTTATGTACCATACTTTCTTATGTACCATACTTTCTTATGTACCATAGTCTCTTATGTACTGTACTCTCTAATGTACCATACTCCCTTATGGACCATATGCTCTCATGTACCATACTCCCTTATGTACCATATGCTCACATGTACCATACTCTGTTATGTACCATACTCTCTGTTCTACCATTGTTTCTCTTAGGGCAGTAAGATGATTGGCTGGTGGAATGTCAAAATAAGACTATGAGACTTCCACTGCCATGGTTTTCCATACATTCCATAAACATTCCAAACACTCACACACACATTCAAGCTGAATGTGGAGCAGGAGCAGGCCCCAGACATTCACTGTGTGTGTGTGTGTGTGTGTGTGTGTGTGTGTGTGTGTGTGTGTGTGTGTGTGTGTGTGTGTGTGTGTGTGTGTGTGTGTGTGTGCGTGCGCGCGTGTGTGAGAGAGATACTACACACCTAAAAGTGATGTCATAGCTAACTCTCTCCAAAAGCCACCCAGGGACACTAAAGCTAACGTCAACGTAAGGCCTGTGTGTCTCAGATAGCCTCTTTCTGGCTCGTTCCCCCCACGCTCTCGCTCCTTGCCATAAGGAGTGTTTTGCTACCTTACAACCTTCATGTGTTTCATAGCGTTACTAAACATCCCTCAATAACACAGCCTGGTGACGGGAACTACACTTAAACAACAGGAGGTCTTATTTAGCTGCTTCCGGGAGACTACATTCCCCTCCCCCTGCTGTACCCCAGCAGTCCGAGCTCATATTCTTACTAATGCGCCACCCTCGCCCGGGGGACTTCCAGTGAATAAGTCATTGAGTTCCAGTTGGGAAAATCCATGCACTGCTGTAAGGCAATTTTAACAAGGCAAGCTATTTGTTTTAGCAATGAACTCTTCAACTAAGGATCTCTCTCTCTCTTTCTCTCTCTCTCGCTCTCTCTCTCTCTCTCTCTCTCTCTCTCTCTCTCTCTCTCTCCAGAGGTAATTTTATGCCTAGCTCCAGAGGCCTGGTCCCGTCTTCGTTGTGCGTCATGTGGCTTTTGGGATTGAGGTATCCCAAGGACGAACACAGTGTGCATTTTAATGTGCCTGGAGGTGTGGACCACGGCAGCTCGGGCAGCAGGGGCACCAGAGGGCAGAGCTCTGAGGACCAGAACATGAATCATGCCCACCATCCTTTACAACTCAAAAACGTTAACCAACCATCCATAGAACACACGTTTCTTACATAGAATATGAACCAAACACCCTGCTCCTTTGCGGAACATCGGCATGGTGTTATCCATGATGCTACAGCCTTTCTGTCTGGTGTGTAATAAATGCAAGACGCAGCTTAAGGTTAAATGTATGTCTGTTAGTTTAATGCCTGTGTGGTATTCTCAAAACGAAAAAGTGAGCCACGCAAATATAGAGCAATAGTCACGCTCCTGAAACAAGCTATCCCAGGTTCTGAAACCAGGTATCCATGGTTCTGAAACCAGCTATCCAAGGTTCTGAAACCAGTTATCCATGTTTCTGAAACCAGCTATCCATGGTATTGAAACCAGCTATTCATGGTTCTGAAACCAGCTATCCATGGTTCTGAAATTAGCCATCCAAGGTTCTGAAAACAGCTATCCATGGTGCTGAAACCAGCCATCGATGGTTCTGAAACCAGCTATCCATGGTTCTGAAACCAGCTTTCCATGGTCCTGAAATAGCAGTTTATCCCTAAAGACGACTGCCCTAAAACAAAACCAATTCCCAGCCACTCTTGTACAACAAACTATCTGCCCATTAAATCTGAAAAGTAATGGAATATTTTGACCAATAAACGAAAAAAAAAAAAAAAATCCCACACGTTTAACAACAGACTCCTCCAAAAGACGGATTTAAAGACCCAACGCTGATTTTAATCAACGGATGCTGCAGTTTTGGAAACAAAAGTTGTCTATTGGGAGTGAGTCATTATAACGTGCACTCAGCGGGGACGGCAGCGCAGCGGGGATTAATAGTGTCACTGTTACCCGCTGATGGATGTGTTGGAAACACAGACCGGTTGGGGGCCATTTTGGATCCAACTGTCACAGCACATCCTCAGGGATTCTGAGGATGCTTTCCTCGCCAAAGGCAGAAAGAAATAAAACACACACCATACACACAAACACGCACGAACAGACACACAGACACAACGACACACACACCCAGTGGCACTGTGAGAACCATTTGCGGCAACGGAATGGAAGAACGTCCATCATCTTCTCCGGCCTCTGTTTTTTGGTCACCAGGGGCGACCGAGGAGGTAATGAGAGCTGGTTCAGAACACTAGGGGTACGGCGATCCAGAGCCTCCAACGACCCTGACTGTCTGTCTGTCTGTCTCACAGGGAAATGGTCATGCTTGGCAAAAGGAAGAGATGGATGGATATGTTTTTAACCAGCATAGACATGATCGCACACTCTCAGACATGTCAAACATATTTGTCAAACAAACATTATTCAATGTCCTCATTGAACAACAGCATTCAAATAGGAATGACTATGACAGGTATTTATTAATCTGTCATTCGTTTTCCATTACTGCTCTGGTCTTTCACAGGATTCATCATACCACAGCATATTTACACCTTGCGTATGCACAAAACATGTTTATTTATATTTATATGATGTATGATTATCAACGTTCAGCAAAGTGAGGGCCGGGTCTGATCCGCTGAGGGAAAAAAGCAAACCTAATTACTCCTATTTCAGCTGTCAGGGAAGTGCTGGGCGGCACGGAGGATGATGGATTCAGCTTTTAGGGAGACGACTGGCGACTGCACTGGCATAATCCAGACTACATTACCACTACAACGACTACAACTTTCAAGCTGGTCTGGGAATTCCCTGGTCTCTGTGAGAGGAATTTCAAACAAGGTAATGGGAAAAACTTTTTTATTTTTATTTTCTTGGATACCAAGCCTAGTTGTGAGGAAGTGAGGAGCAGACATGGTGACCACAGAAGACCATCTGTTACCCTTTTGAGAGGAGTTCTAAAAAGATGTAGATACACAACTTCACAATAAAAGTCAAACCAAATGGACAGGATAGAGACAAATAAATACAGTAAATAACACAAGAAGCGGCAAAACTACATTTTACACATGGCGAGAAAGATACTTGTAGGCGGTGTGTTGAACCAATATGAGGAGTTGAATCATCAGTAGCAACTAGAAACATGACTAACCAGTAGCGTGCGGTGACCCTAGATTTCAGTGGGGCAGAAACTACTGGCGTATGACCACACCCACAATTTACATGTTTTAATATTTACATATTATATACATATATAATATTGTATTATATATTATTATTATATATATAGGCTTCACATCACTCACACTCGTGGCCTATAAATCCCCTTAACCTGTTGTTTGATGGCTGAATTCTCTTCCAATTTTAACCTCTCAAATGGGTTTTTTAACAGAAACTCAACACTGTTAATCACAGGTGCAACACCACTCACCATATCATATCATATATAGAAACGACGAAAGATACTGGCGGAATAATTTGAGTTAAAACAACAACAGTTCTAGAATATGACCATGGGGCAGACTACTTTACGACCCTATAGGCGCCTATTAGCGGGGATTGCAATTCTTATTGCAGCCTGCAGGGTTATGCGATAAACACACGGAGGAACGTGGTCATTGAGCTGCCCTGCCCCAACATTGCATGACAGGTTAAATGCAAGTAGAATCGCTACCATCATCCAAAATGTGATGTCAACAGACAAAAAAATAGTTGGAAAGCCTACAGAAACTATAGATAGTTAATGTGACAATCACATTATTAAAAATAGACTTGGAGCGATGATTTACTGAGGAACTATTTTTTTAGGAGCATGCTTTTGCAAGTAGTTCGCTGCCCCACCTGCCCATATGGATGGCACACGCCTGTGACTAAATACTAACCTTGTTCAAACTGCAGTGTCTACATCAACAATAACACACATAAAAACGAATTGTCAAACAATTACAACTACAAATTAAATACCACCCACAACCAGTCAGAAACACCTCGCCTCCGGAAGACAACGTTTCCATGGAGTTGAAGTACATCCTGTGCTAGGCTGTGATTATGTGGGTGTTTCTCTGTGTTTCGACAGCTATATGTCCTCTGTTGTGCCCAGAAAAAACCTCCTGGCAGTTATCAGCTTCACTACTTTGATTTCAAAGTAAAAGTAATATCAGCTAACATGCTCCTGCATTAACCACTGTGCCTGCCTTGTAGCATTGGATCCAGGTTTGATTCCCAACTGATGAAAAATGTGTGTTTCTTTAGCACCAATGCCCGTATACATTACAGTTTTGCCAATTTCCATAGAATATCTTTCAGCTTTTTTCACCATGGGACTAAATGAACGGCTTGTCTATGAAGAGGATCTAAAGTTTCAGATTTAGGCTGATTTGGAACGACAACAATATGGACCAGAAAGCGTCTCTCAGTTGGAGTCATGCTGAGATCAGAGCCAGAAGTTGTGAAAGTGAACAAAAAACTAAAAATTTTGCTTCAATTTTCGCACAAAAGGATAGATAAAGGAACACTCCCACACACACATACACATACACACACAGATATTAACTTACACTAGAAGATATCAATACATGCATACGCTTTTAAGCATCAACTACAACTCATCCCACACACACACACACACACACACACACACACACACACACATGCATCCCTGGTTCGTTTAATCAGCGTTTGAGGCGAAAGTATCACTCCCCTGCTGTGGAATAAGTTTTACGAGACTCATTAGAAGTTTTGTATACACACACAGACACCAACACACACACCAAGACACACACACACACACACACACACACACACACACACACACAGTGTGTGTGTGGTTGGTGGGTGGACGTACTATCAAGTGACACACACTGCGGAGCTGAATGAATCAGGTGCACGCGAGCTCGGAGCGGCGGGGATCGAACCAATCAAAGCAGTCCTCCAACTGCTGCCAAACGACCTGTAGACCTGTGTTGTTTCTGTAATTTAGTTTTTTACTCTAGGCTTCTTGACTGTTACAACTGCAACAAACCTGAATTGATGTAGGCCTACTCAGATTCCGGAGATAAACTTATTTTTAAAAGCATCCGCTTGTCGAGACACTTGCTTTATTCGCAAAAAAAACATGAACTCCATGGAGAGAACGCAGTCGATAAGATTCACAGCTACTTACATTTAAAGGTCCCATGGCATGAAAATTTCACTTTATGAGGTTTTCTAACATTAAGTTGAGTTCCCTTAGCCTCCCTATGGTCCCCCAATAGCTAAAAATTGCATTAGGTGTAAACCGAGAAGTAGGTATCTTGCTCCGCCTTTGAAAAAAGGATCGCTGAAACGCTTCGATTTGGCTTCAGGCCCCATATGTCATCATATGGGGCCAGGTTACCTCCCCTTTCTCTGCTTGGCCCGCCCAGAGAATTTGGCCAGGCAATGAGACAATGAGCTAGGACCGTGCGAGCGCCACATGTGTGTGTGTGAATACACACACTGTAACGCAAGTGTGCTTTGTTATTTGGATCATCATTCTGCTGTGTTATGGCGCATAACACGCAACACAATAACGCAAGCTTGCATAAAGCTCCCATTTGGTGAAAAGACTAGACTGCGTTGGGTTGGTTGAGAAGGAATTGGAAACCGCAACATGGAGGAGAAAAGGATTGTTGCCCAGGATTGTCCGTCGGAGCCCAGCTGTAGCGGGCAGCGGGGCTGGGCGGGCAGCCCCGGGGGCATTCAGCGGGCAGCGGGGCTGGGCGGGCAGCCCCGGGGGCAGGCAGTGGGGCTCCGGCGGGAGACAACCCCGGGCAACGGGCAACGGGCAGCGGGCAGCGGGGCTCTGACGGACAGTCCTGGGCAACAATCCTTTTCTCCTCCATGTCGCGGTTCCCAATTCCTTCTCAACCAACCCGACGCAGACAACCCCTGGCAACAATCGCGGGCAACAATCCTTTTCTCCTCCATTTCGCGGTTCAATCTGTACTTAATATTGACGTGGAAGTGGAAGAACCAGAGGCGTCTGAGAACCCGACGCAGTCATTTGAGATTCATAATATCATCCGGAGGCGCAAACAGCTTTTGACCATGATAATATATATTATATAGATATCTAAATATAATATGATATTATTTAGATATAGAGCTCCACGACTACCACCAGAGCACCCGGAGTGTTCAGTGTTCCACTGTAAACACTAGCGCATGGTACCGTGGCCACAAGCTGCTTAGGGCCACACCCCCACCCTCCACCTTGACCCGCCTCTAAAAACGGCACGTTTGTGGAGAGCTCATTGTGGGACTGTCTCGTAGTGGCTGTAACTCTGCACCAAGGCTGAATTTCTTGAACGTCAAGTACTGTATTAGGGGCCCACTAACACCTATATTAAAGCATCCATAAAATAGCATGCCATGGGATCAAAGCATCCAGTTAAAAGGTTGGGATGAGGCAGCAGAAAACAACGACGTTATTAAGCAATACGCCAACTAAAAGACAGAGGATGGGATGGGAGCCCGAGGCCTCGTTCCTAATGGTCAGAATCTACACATGGGCGACTATTATTCATGTTGGTCGAGTTCAAGGTAATTTATGTATATGATCTGAAGTCAACCGCCTCAAAATTGTAAACCTCAAAACAAACAACTTACTGTAATGATAATTAATATTAGCAGGTGTAGCTGGGATTTAAGTTTTTACAATGTTTTAAGTCAATACAATGTTTAGATCTGTTTAGAAGACACAGGATAAAGTAAAGGAACGCTAAGGGCAGCTAAATCAGAAGCTGCACTCTGATAGCAGCAGTGCTCTGAGGCCAATAAGTGAGGTCATCAAATTGGCAGTGGTTCTCCGCTTGAGTTAAAATATTCAAAGCCATTAGCAATAAATGCTCAAGTCGATGAAACTAGGTTAGAGATGGCTACGTTTAGGAACAGGTTAGAGACGGTTATGTTTAGGTGTTAGGTTAGCGATGGTTAAGTTTAGATTTTAGTTTAGAGAGGGTTAGGTATTAGGTTAGAGATGGTTGGGTTCAGTGAAGGTTTTAGGTACGGGCGATGCGGGCAGCCGCCCGGGGAGGCATTACAGGGGGGGGGGCGGCACGAGCACACGAAAAAAAAAAAGATCTGCGCAGAACCCGTAACTCGTGTTTTCACAACCTTCTACACGTGACAGTGCCCTGGAACGGCAGTCAAACCCGTGAACTTAGACCAGTACCAGATCGATGCACTCCCAGTTAAAGCTTTCGACGTCACACACATAAACAACAATGGCGGCCTCTGTTGGTACTATCTATAAAATAAAATAAATTGGTTGTTAGGACATGTTTTATGGTATGAACGTCCATATTAGTGGCATTCTGGCACGCGCAATAGTGTTAAATGCACCTGCGAGAATGTTTGGATAGGCGGCACTCCCCCTGTAACATATATAACATATAGGGTTAGGGTTAGGGTTAGGGCTCACGTGTAAGACATAATCTTACACATGAGATAACTTCGTTTTTCAAGATTGATCAGTAGGCGGTGCGTTTACACAACTGCTCTAGACGCCATGGTGATACAGCGACGCTAAAACAGCCACTTTCGTGTCACAGCATACCCTGGTTAATTTTAGTTTTTTGGTAAGAGATAATTTGGTTAGAGAGATAATGAATTTTAAGTATGGGTTAGAGGTGGTTAAGTTTTGGTGTTAGATTTGACATGGTTTGAGTTATGGTATTATGTCAGAGATTGTTAAGTTTAGGTTAGAGATTTTACACAGTTCTCCACTACCTCAGCTGTTCACATAGTCTCCTTAATGCAGCGGCACGGTTGGGTCAAACATGTTCGGGGAGGATGTCTTTAAACTGACAGGGATACCCTCTTCCTTGGGTGTATCACGTTGTGTGGCTGGGACCACAAAACCACATGAACTAACAGGCAGGAGAGAAAATGCTTCATGCCTCTACCACTGCTGGTTTATCTACCCACCGCGTGAAGGCCTTTGTGTTTTGGAGTTTGAAGAATATAATCCATGCCCCGCTGCTTGGTCTGCCAGGCTCCATGAAAGGAAGGGGGAGGAAGGATATGAAACAAGATCAGGGAGGGAGTGAGGAAGCCTGTTTGGTGGTGAGTGATTCTCCGTCCCGCCTCGAGGGAGTTTGGGGGTGGAAATAATGTAGATTTCACAACGGGAGTGAGTTTATGGATGCAAAAAGCAAACATTTTCTTTGGAAGACACATTTTTTTCTTTAATGGAACAACTGTTTGGTGCTTGCAAGCAATTATGAACTCCTTCTCCCCTCGGATTTTCACTAAACTGTTTCTGCGCTTTAGTTACTTTTGAGATGAGGTTTTACAATTTGGCCCGATTTTGTAATATTTAATAGGTGTGTTTATTCTCTGCAATCTTAAGTCCTAGTAGGACAAATTTTATCTTGGGAGAGAAAGGGATCCCTCTTCTGTGTTCCTTGTCCAGGTTTCTTCCCTCTGCATTTTATGGGAATTGTTCCTCTGGAGGGGTTAGAGTGATGTCCTGTCATATGGAGCCGTGAAGCCATTTGATACTGGGACTGTGGTTAAGGAATATAGTAATAAAACTGACTTGATGTCTTTGATGGGGTGGCTGTACAGCATATCACAAATGTGAGGTGAGGGAAACATTTTTAGCTCTTGGAGAGCTGCATTTCAGCTATTTATACTTTCAATATATTTTTGTTTTTGCACCATACATTTCAAGTTATTTTGTACATTGGAAACATCCCGAAACAGATTTAGAATGAATAAGTTGAGAAGCCTGCCAGCAAGATGTGCAGAAATAAACATCTTTAACCTTCACAACTGTATGAAATAGTATTTTCTTATTTTTTCTCGACAGACTAGATTTATTTAGAGTGAAGAATTCCCTGCATAATTCATATCATGAATTGAATCATCCATGTTTTCATTGTTTTGGTATTGCAATAATTTATACTGAGTCTAACATATAATGGACGCATATGGTCGGATGGCAGGATTTAAAAATATATATATTCCAAAGTTATAGAATGCATATCTATTGACAAAGGAGACTTTTTTTCAGTCCATACTCCAGGCCCAGGTTTTCCCTCCAGCCAACTAATTTCCTTCCCTATTTGTTGTATCCGTCTCTTTAGCCGGTGCTGACATTCCCTATTTCAGAGGGCAGACTCATAACACACTTATTTAGTGGAGCTGGATTTTCCATCATGCTATCCCCCCTCCTCCCTCTCCTTCCTCTTTCCTTCTTTCCTGAACCCTATCATCATCATTATCATCATCAACTCCTGCTGCCCCCTCCTCTGACTTTACCTCCCTCTCTTTGCTCACTCTCCTCCTCACCTATCTCCTCCCTGCTGTCTGTCTCTGCGACGACCATTGTTGTAGGACATAGCTGAATGGGGGTCTCTGCTATTCTTCAACTTATCGCCAGCCGGCAGAGTTGGCACAGCAGCACCACAGCACAAAGCAGAATTCACTTTTAATCAGTTTCTCTCTCTCTCTCTCTCTCTCTGTCTCTCTCTCGCACACACACAATCTCTCCCTCTCTTTCGCTGTCCCTCACACACACACACACACACTCTGTGTCATCATCTATATATACATCTCTCTCACACTCCCTCTCTCTCTCTCTCTCTCTCTCTCTCGCTCCCTCTCTCTCTCTCTCTCTCTCTCTCTCTCTCTCTCTCTCTCTCTCTCTCTCTCTCCCTCTCTCTCTCTCTCTCTCTCTCTCTCTCCATGTCTCTCAATATGTATCTATCTATGTCTACCTCACACTCGCTCTCTGGCTCTCTGACTCGCCCTCTCTCTCTCTCTCTCTCTCTCTCTCTCTCTCTCTCTCTCTCTCTCTCTCTCTCTCTCTCTCTCTCTCTTTCTCCCCAAACTGAGGTTTTCTTTGGGGGTGGAACATTTTTGAGATACTTCAATCATAGCCTGAAAACAAGGGGACAGACAAACATACGGGTGAACGGACAGATGGA
>NC_140273.1:10330498-10350498 GCF_964030765.1 Micromesistius poutassou | reverse complement strand
GATGACAAAGAGGAAAATAGCTGTGAGGGTTGTACGTGTGTGTGTGTGTGTGTGTGTGTGTGTGTGTGTGTGTGTGTGTGTGTGTGTGTGTGTGTGTGTGTGTGTGTGTGTGTGTGTGTGTGTGTGAAATAAATGTGTGATTACATGACTACCAACTCGTCAAGCCTGTAAGAAGTACTGATCACATATCAATCAACTATTCTTCCAGGCACATGGTTGGTGTGTGTGTGTGTGTGTGTGTGTGTGTGTGTGTGTGTGTGTGTGTGTGTGTGTGTGTGTGTGTGTGTGTGTGTGTGTGTGTGTGTGTGTGTGTGTGTGTGTGTGTGTCTGTGTGGGTGCGTCTGTGTGTCTTTCTGACTCATGTATACCTGCCCCAGTAGGGCTCACAACACGGGTTTAAACTCCCAGCTTGTCTGCTAGACTAAACCCACTGCTTGCTGTGCTGTCAGAACGCATCAGTCCACGTTGTCCACATGCTCACGTTTCACAGCGAATCAATGTCTCGCGCGCGCTGGTGGTGGAGGGAAGGGGGTGTGTTACTTCGGAATCGGACGGCCGTTTAGCGGATCTCATATGCATCCGCGGGATGACGAAGGGTCCCCAGGGAGATCGGCGACCCCCACCCCCTCCTGCTGGTACAACAGGGCGCCATCTCTCATCCCTTGTACAAATACGCGCTCACACGAACGCACGTTTGGTTGAGGTTTCCGTTGCAGAGCCCGGAGTAGAACCTAAAAATAGCCCCCTTCACGCGTCGTGGCAAGAAATGGAGATTGGTGGAGGAGATTAAACACCAGAGTCTGAATTTACATTTCTGCGCGTATGAGACGCACGCGCAAGCAAGCACGAAACGCACGCACGCACGCACGACCACACGCAAACAAGATCACAAGAGAAACAGATGAATCATTCGGTGAACACTCACGAACCACTGCTCACAGGTGCACGACCGGTCTGTGGTCAGTCCGCGTCCCCTACAGACGGGATCCTGCTCTGGCCACTGAGAACCTCGTGTGTGTGTGTGTGTGTGTGTGTGTGTGTGTGTGTGTGTGTGTGTGTGTGTGTGTGTGTGTGTGTGTGTGTGTGTGTGTGTGTGTGTGTGTGTGTGTGTGTGTGTGTGTGTGTGTGTGCGCGTTATAACAAGTCTGTAAATGATGGGAAAACAGCCACTGGCTCCATATGTGTTACATACTACACACCATAATCCACAGTTTTACGCCTCTCATAGTCTTTATCCGTTATAATGCCTTTTTTTTGGTAGGCTATCTGGGTAACAATCTCATTAATCACTTTTTAATGTTGCCTGCCAAGAGCGTCCGCTGCACTATGAGATCCTGGACTGAAAGTGCAAAGAACCAGGAGCCAGAGCTCCAACCACTTTACACCCGACCGGAGGCATCGAGGCGACCGCCCCGCGATCTACAGATCACGTCGGCATGCAGCACGTCGCCGCTCACCGGCTGACACCACAGCACATATCGATACCTGCAGATCTCAATCCCACAAGTGGAACATCCCCCCCCCTTCCCCTCGTTCATCCCAGCACGGGGATGACACCTTCCCGCCGTGAACATATAAGGTAAAGTTATCCTACCTCGTAGACGGGGAGGGGGGGGGGTCCCGCGAGAGGGAAAGGCGACGGTCTTTTGGGGTTCGTGTTCGGTTTGGGATGTGAGAGGGAAAAAGAAACCATGGGGATTATCCTCGGACGGCGGTGTGCGGATTCGTGCGCTGGAAGAGAGCGACGGATAGAAAGCGAATGCTGTGCGCAAAGGAAGTGTACAGGGAGCGAGGCTGTGCAATAGAAGGGGAGGGCGAGCGAGGGAGCAAAGGAGGAGGGAGGGAGGAGGGAGGGAGAGAGCAGTGAGAGAGAGACACGGATTGTCTGTGTCGGTCGGTCGGTTGGGACCACCGCTCCGGGTTTGTGTGTGGACCACTGCAGGCGCTACGTCGGGCTACGAATCGAAATGACCCCCCCCCCCACCACCACCACCACCTCCCCACCTCCTCAGAAGCTCTTTAAAGCAGTGCGGTCGGTTGTCGATGCTGGATAGCATATCATATAGCTCCAGGCACCTCAACATTGTTGAAATGCTTAGAAAATAAACGTGATCAGCATTTTGGAATATAGGAGAGAGTTGGGACACGCACGTACTTTTGTCTTTATTCGGGACTAGTCACCTCATTTCTAATTCTCCATGTAAGGTCAGAGAAAACGTCTTCTTAACGTGTCCCTTTCGAAGATAATATGCCAAACCGTATACTTGTTGTGGGGATTGCTGGGGGGACGGGGGACGGGGGGTTCTGTCAGTGAGAAAGGAGGAGCGGCTGAAGCCGAGTTCCTCCGCCCTCCTGCCCCACCCACCTATATTCGCAGCTGAGTAACTTCTCTCAAAATGCAACGGTAAGCATGCGCTTGGTACTCCGGGCACGTAGCGACGTCCCTCACCCGTGCGTGCTCAGGCGTTCGGTCGGCCAGGCAATCTCACACACTGTGCAGCGCGCGCACACAGAGGAAGAGAGGGGAGGAGAGGGACAGGGAGATAAGAAAAGGAATGAAGAAGAGATGAAAAATCGAAGAGAGAGACACTGACGTCATTCCGGGGTCAGCTTCAGAGTGGCCAGTAATCTTGAGCTATGGGTGTCCTATAGTGTACTACATTCCTTTGCAGTGTTTGTGTGTATGTTGGGGGGGTTGTTTATATGTTTGATCAAGTTGTAGTTCTATAACATGAATGTGTTTAATATTTGCTGATGACATTTGCTGTGCTGTTTCTCCATACCCCCCCCCCCCCCCCCCCATTTTCCCTGTGTGGCTCCCCCTTGGTTCCGCAGATTGATAGATTTTCATTGGTTCCTGTGTAACGACCCTAAGTCTCGATGTACTTTGGTATCAGTGCAGGCACAGAAAGTCATTAAAATAATTAAAACTGTAGAATCGACCGCAATGAAAGGCAGATCTCCCGTTAAGAGCTATTGCTGTGAAAGACAGAGAGAAGAAGGTTCTGTTGGGTTGCGGCTGGAGGGGAAGCAAACGCATTTCCGACACCGTAAATAGTGAGCTGTTGTGATTGCATGTTGAGTAACAGGGAGAGGAGCAAAGGAGAGGAGGCAAGGAGGGGAGCAAAGGAGGAGGAGGGAGTTTAAATGGGGAGGGGTTGAGATAAGGAAAGGAGAGGAGAGGAGAGGATGAGCAGCTTTGCCATTTACGATTGGTCTATATATACAGTATATAAATAGTATTTTTTTTTAAGGTTTAAAAATAACCGGCGCCTTGGGTCCCTTGATGCTATGGATAGTATAAGAGACTTCCTCAGCGTTAGTTTGTTGGAGATGAGTAATGCCCTGGTCTTTGTGTCTGTCTGCTCCCTGTCCTGGCCCTTCACGTGGCTGTTAGCATGATAAATGAACACAGGGGAGGCCCGTGATGAGCACGCCTTCGGGGCGCTATTGGTTTTTTTTACCACTGTATATTCAACGGGGTTTTGTGTTATGGTGCAATCTGCAGCTCCCTCCGTGCTCCCACAGTGGATCTCTCCATGGCCTCTCCATGGTGTCATTAGGGCGCCGTAAATAAGGCAGACCCCAGGTTAATGGTTTTGGTTCTTGTTTTAAAGTCAATTCACTTTGCTGTCCTCGCCCTCCTCCCCGGACAAGCCTGTAGAGAGATGGCGTTAGCCCGAGAGGAGTTTAGTCGGACCGTGAGGATAAAATAGCGAAGACACCCCACAGACACCCCACCAGGGAACCAGTCCAACTGAGAATGTAGTCAATGTTAGTTTCCGTTTCGTCGCTTTGACAAAAAAATTGCACATTACCAATGGATCGGGGCTGAACTCATCGATTTATCAATCAATTTAACAGCGATAGAATTGTTTTCAGATTCTTAACAAGGAATTTGATGGATGTATACTGACATTTTCTCTGTTGTCTCATAAATAAATAATAAAGTTACGCAGCCCACCCTAGTGGCCTTTGTAAGCGCATTGCGCTCCACTGTGCGTGATCTATGTTCCTCTGGGAGGGCGGCTCCAGTGCATAGAAATTAAACGTGATCAGCATTTTGGAATTTAGGAGAGAGTTGGGACACGCGTGTACTTTTGTCTTTATTCGGGACTAGTCGCCTCATTTCTAATTCTCCATGTAAGGTCAGAGTAAACATTTTCTTAACGTGTCTGGTTCGAAGATACTATGCCAAACCGTATACTTGTTGTGAGGGGTGCTGGGGGGACAGGGGTGGGGGGGGTTCTGCCAGAGAGAATGTCTCATAAATAAATAATAAAGTTATGCAGCCCACCCTAGTGGCCTTTGACCTGGAAGCGCATTGCGATCCACTGTGCGTGATCTATGTTCCTATGGGAGGGCGGCTCCAGTGCATTCAGAGGTCCAAAGGTCAGTGATGTTTTGATGCTGAGATGACTCCATAATATAGCTGGACTCTATAGCGTCCACATCTCTTTCTCTTTCTATATAGTCTTGTTGGCAAAACCAACCACACCCATTGCCTTTCATCTCTCTCTCTCTCTCTCTCTCTCTCTCTCTCTCTCTCTCTCTCTCTCTCTCTCTCTCTCTCTCTCTCTCTCTCTCTCTCTCTCTCTCTCTTTCTTACACACGTACACGTACACTCTTACAGACACACTGTGTGATATGTCTCAGTCTACCTGCCTATCTGCCCATCTCTCTTTATCTTTCTGTATGTGTGTGTGTCATTCTCTCTCTCTCTCTCTCTATCTCTCTCTTTCTCTCTCTCTATGCCTCTTTCTGTCTGCCTATCTCTCTGTCTCTCAGTCTCAGTCTGTCTCAGTCTCTGTCTCAATCTGTGTGTCTCTCTCTCTCTCTCTCTCACTCGCTCTCTCTCTCTCTCTCTCTTGCGCTCTCTCTCTATCTTTCTCCAAAGCTCACTCTAAAGCTCTCTCTGTCTCTTGCATACACAATAATACTGTATGTGTACACACACTTACACACAAACACACACACAGGCATGCATACACACACATACACACAAACGTGTACGTGTGCACACACACATACGACCACATGCACACACACACACACACACACACACACACACACACACACACCTCATTCATGCCCAGTAGTCAGTCTCTCTCTCTCTCTCTCTCTCTCTCTCTCTCTCTCTCTCTCTCTCTCTCTCTCGCACACAATTAACGGAAGTGCTCTCTCTCTCTCACTCTCTCTCTCTCTCTTGCCTGACACAGTGGAAGCCCAGCATCCAGCCAGTCTGGTGTAATGTATGCAAGCAATGTCCTGCCCAGCCAGCATACCTGAGACCTAATGAGTCTGCCTCCTCTGCACTCCCGCACACTGAGCAGTTCCTCTGCAGAGGACAAGGCAGCCATTAAGGGGAGTTCTTAGCTTCATTTAGGATTCGCAGTCACACTGAAATGCTATGGATTAACTTTCAAAATGACACCAATAGACTACCATTAGCGTGTGCCGTTTGCAGCAATTTCTGCAAACTACTAATCTGTTTCTTCCTTTCTTTTTTTTTGTATTTTTACATTTGAATAAACAATTCCCTTCTCCTTTTATTCGACCCAGTCATCAGTTGATGGTACTGGTACTGTGTGTTGCAGTGAAGAGTGGACAGTACACATAACGCATGATCTCCTTTAAAGTTTTCAATGCCATATATATAACTATCCCTCTACAACTCAACTCAACAACTATACTTGTATAGTTAAAGAATTGTCTCATACTCTAGACTTATTCACTGGCACACTTTAGACACTTTTGGCACTTTATACACTTTGTAGAATTGAATTTAAATACCTACTTATATAGCTACTCTTTTTGTATATTTAGATATATTCTCTGGATTAATTTGTTGCCGTTTGTTACTTGAGTTGTTTATCTCTTGATGTCAAACGCTCTCCTTTACTTTAGTATCTGACATAGAAAGGTACCGTTGTTCTCCGACAACACGGTGCTACGCAGGGGTTCGAACCCCCAACCCTCAGAAGTCTAACAGCTCTAACTGCCAAGCCGAATATACTGCAAAGTTCCCACGCAACGAAAACATTGCTCTCTTACGTTCTCCAAATTGGGTTACCTATATTCGACCTACTTCGATACAATTATGAGGAACACAAAAAATAATACAATTATTCAATGTAGGAATTCTTCATCCATGTGCCGTCCTTTGGTTTTATGCAGACACTCACCGAAGACGAACACTCATCTGAAACTGCCATCGGACACCCTCGGATAGGGTGCTGAAGCACTGGTAGGGGAGACACTTACCCCGGGTGGAAGCCTCTCCCTTGGTTACGACTGGTGGTTCACTAAGTGCTCTGTCACATCTGGGAAGGCCTCCTCGCTATCCAGCTCCTCTGGAAATTGGTGGAGGAGCCTAATAACCTCACCGAGTGTGGGCCCCAGGAGGAGAGCCAGTCTGGGTGGTGATGAGGTGCAGAGAGGGTGGCAGGGGGATAGGAGAGTGATCTGAGGTGAGGTGAGGTGGATGAGGTGAGTCGAGGTGAGACGAGGTGAGGTGAGCGGAGGGCGGTGAGATGGGTAAGAGTGATAGATGGATGGCGGTATGGAGATTGGCAAAGTGCTAGAGAGAGAGAGAGAACGAGTGTGTGAGAGAGAGAGAGTGTGAGCTCCAGCCAAGGGAACAATAACACACATATGCACACACATAAATATACAGCCAAAGCATACGATTACGAATACATTAGGGCCCTGAATGGAGCGAGAACCATGCAGGGTGTGATGCAGAAGCCAGCCTACGCACAAACGTCTGCCAATACTGTTCCCATGCCGCTCTATTATACCTCGCTCTCTCCCGCTCTCTCTCTCTCGCTCTGTCTCGCTTCCACACAAACACTCTCTCCACTCTATCCCTCTGTCTCTCGCTCTATCTCTCTCGCTCTCTCGCTCAAACATGAGCACACACACACAAGCACACTCTCTCTCTCTCTTTCACTCTCTCTAATGCACACACATACTCTCTCAGACACACAGGCACTCTCTTTCTCTCTCTGGCTCTCTCTCTCTCTCTCACACAAACACGCGCAGACACACACATTCACACTCTCTGTCTCTTTCCTTCCTCGCACTCTCGCTCTCTCTCACTTTCTTTATCTCTCTCACTCTCTTGTTCTCTCTGTTTTCTACTTGTAAACAGCTGTGAGATGGGCGGATGTGTGAGAGGGTGAGAGGGGGGCGGGTGGAGGAGGAGAAGGGTGAGGAAGGTGGTTGAGAGGGTGAGGAAGGTGGGTGAGAGGGTGAGGGAGGTGGGTGTGTGAGGAAAAAAAGGATAGAGAGAGAGAGGGAGAGACAGAAACACAGAGACAGAAAGACAGAGAGAGCAAGAGAGAGAGAGCGGGACAGAGAGAGAGAGCGAGAGAGAGAGGGAAAGAGAGAGAGAGAGAAAGACACATACACACACACAGAAATAGAGAGAGAGCAAGAGAGCGAGAGCTCCATTTAACACCAGCTCATTTCATTTCATTTAGCTCTCCTGTTTACTAGCCAATTGATTGGTCTGTTTACAAGCCAGGCGATTGAATGGCGTAAAGACCGATTGATTGTTTGGTTTACTAGCTAGGTGATAGGTTGGTTTACTAGTCAGCTTTTGTCAGTTTTACTTTATTTTATACTTTAAGAGACAAACAAAATTTTGGTTCTATTTGTCTTGTACATTTGTTGGAATTGACAATAAAGCTGACTTTGACTTTGGAAACATTTGGAAACATTTGGTATTGTGCTTCGTATTGGCTATATCAGACTCAACATTCAGGACACAAACTAACAGGTCTAAACTGAAACAAGCATGCACTCATCTCTGAGAGGTTCTCAACCACTGATTTGCTTTACCTTTGGATTTGGATTTAGTTTCAGAGTGACCTCATTGCTGGCTACGGGCATGACAGCATTACAGCCCTGCATTCAAGGGAGTTACGGTTGTACAATGAGATCCATTTACATTGCATGACTTTAGGTCATTAAGGAGATGCTTTTATCTAACATCATCATTATTATTAATATCCTGTGAACACAGCCTAGAGTAGAGTGGACAGGGGTTACAGGTGGGCTGAGGAGAGAGGTCCATGTTGTACTCTTGACCAGGTCTTTATTCTCCAAATATAGTAAAGGCTCAGTCAAATATGTGAAAAAAAAAACACTTTTACCAAAGTAATTTACAGTGAATCTGTATCCCTCTAACTAAAGTCCACTTTAGTTTGTAAACTGCTATTAGTAATTCAGTATTTCAGTGTAACGGTTGGCAGTCCTACTTGAAGCAACATGTTCTGATCCTTTAGTCATACAAGTGAACTACAATTACCAAGCAGGTGAGAATCATTTCAGCATCAATCTGGCACGCTGGATTTGTTTTACTTTTTGAACAAATATCTCTCCCCAAAATAAGACCCACACAGTGTCATTCATGTATAAAAGAGGTTTAAGAATAAAAGCAACATTGATTATTTATGGATGACAGAACAGACAGTGTGCAATCTCAACAACTTTGAACAGAGAAAAAAACTGAGAAGAAAATGAAGGAAAAGACTATTTAACCGATTCTTTGCTGTTAAAGAAGTGTGGCTTTCTGGTTACCCAGACGGGATTAGCAGACAGCACAGCAGTCCTATAACTCGAAAAGCACACTGTAAGAGCCAGACTTCAGACAGAAATCCTCACTTTCTAATGTTCATAAGCCTTCAAATCCACCGTGCCTTATCTGATAAAAGGTGCATACTTAAGCAGTTGTCATAGTTGGTGGCTTGCGTTGGTGACATGGAAATCGATACATCGGTGGATTTACCCTACCTGTTTTCAACAGTCTAGTAGCTGTCAATAACAGTAGATAAATGCTTATGTCCTGGTTATAACATTTGTGAAAGGCGCCACGAGAGAACTGTTGCTACAAAAAATGTGCTGAAAAACATTTATGTTCCGGGATTTTCTTTCTCCTTTGGTCCGATCTGGAAAATGCAGTAGGGACAGTTCTCCTTTAACAAATATATAGAAAGCTATATCTTGGTTTTGGGATTTTGGATCAGCTCCTCTCCAGATGGTCTGCAGCTAATGTTTGTACCACGACAAGAGAAACAAACAGATTGAATTCTCCTACTCTCTAAACTCCTTCATCAGTCTGCATTCAGTCTGAGACGCCGGAACTGTACCACTTGGTGTTTGGATTCTCATTCCGAAAGTAAATGGTTTAACCATCTGTTTCAGTCTGATTGATCAGTTATTTTTACACACCATGCTTTATTGTTTTATTATTGTGTTGGTTTAATTTTTTTATTGTTTTTCACTGTTTTTGATTTGACAATATTTGTCAAGGAACTGCTTATGTCAATCCTGTATTATTGTCTCGTCTTGAAGCATTCTGAAACTGATTTTAGACTTAACCAAACTACTCTTTCCTACGCTTAAATTCCCTTTCATTCCCGCGTGGTCTCAGCCCCATCATTCATTTACAAAATGACCTTTCTGTCCCCTTTCTCTCTGTGAAGCTATATGTGAGCGAGTTTAATTTCAACTGTAATATCCGCCACACTGAGTTTTGCTGAGGTCTGTGTTTCACTTTGAACTGACCACAGTAGAGGGGTCCAGTTAATAACAGAAGAGAGAGAGAGAGAAAGAAAGAGATAGAGAGAGAGAGAGATTAAGCTGATGTTATTAATTATGAAATTAAATGTTTGGGTCTCTCCCTTACCCACCTGCTGGTTCCATTTAATTCCAGCAGCCCTGCTATCAGAACTTCTTAGGGGGAACGGCTAGGAGCCGGGGCTGTATCCTGTTTTGTTACAGACATTTTAGCGAAAGAAACCTTTACAGACAGAAAAGTTGGTTTCCCGTCAAGTTGTTTAAGAGTGTCCTCCCAACGTCTATAGGGAAAGTTGAACATACTGGTGGCGGCTGACATTTAGTTCGCTGTTAGACAATTACACCCTGTCAGATCCCTGCCTCACGCCAAAGAGCTGAGGTAGTCTGCTGTCAGACTTTAAATCATGAATCTATAGTCTGACTTGTGAGCACCCAGGCGATCGGCCCATCGGGCGACAGGAGAGAGGGACATCCATGCGATTCGAATAAATATTTGTGCTCAGCAAAAGTTACTACTACTTAGTCATTTAACAGACACTTTTATCCACGGAGACTTGTTGCTTTTAGATAGAGGCCATGAGGGATAAGGTAGTGGTTAGGAAGCGTCTAATCCCGGATCAAAAAGTTTGAATATGCTTAAGCCAATAGAAACTCACTTGCGACTGGCATAATAGAGGATTTTAACTATTGTATTTCAAAAGGCCAGTTTGATTTTAAACAAATACAGACATTTAGGACTTTGGTGACCGCACAGGACATTTCAGCTTGTCTTCCCAGCAGCTATGGAAAAGGTTTAGTAACACAGTGCTGGCCAAGTTGATGTTCCAAGGAGCAATACCGACAATGGTAAGACAAATGCTAACACTTTGGTTATCCGTTCTCTTCTGGATCCCAGATTAGGGTCAGCCATATCACTTTCTTTGTGGTTCCGTCTGGGAGGTTGTTTCCAGGAGAGATCCATTCGATGCACCAGGCGCCTTGAGATTAGACTCCTGGAGTCTGATTTGTGAGACTGGGAAGCATCTCGCTCAAGGACGCCAACAGGTGGACTGCGGACATTGCGGTTCAACTCTCGATCTGTCTGGGAGTCAAACAGCCGTACCGCATAGACTATCCTGTCCTATTATTTCAGAGGCTGCTCCTGCAGGGATGTGGGAGCCATTCATCCATTCCTCCTTCTTGCCACCTTCAGTCTGCCATTCCAGAACAAAACGGCCGTTGGTGAGTGTTCAAAACAAGACGAACACACACGCGCATACATACACACACACACACACACACACACACACACTCAAAGAGAAATGCCAGCTGTCTGCACCCCTGGCAGCCCTGCTGGCCCATGAATCTGACTTGGCAGTGTGTGTGTGTGTGTGTGTGTGTGTGTGTGTGTGTGTGTGTGTGTGTGTGTGTGTGTGTGTGTGTGTGTGTGTATGCATGTGTGTTTGTGTGCGCACCCTGCGTATGTGCAATCCTGTGTGTGAGTGTGTGTATGCATGTGTGTGTGTGTGTGTGTGTGTGTGTGTGTGTGTGTGTGTATAGGCACACTCATACACACACACACACACACACACACACACACACACACACATTAACCCGTGCACACAAATACACTCACACACACACACACAGATTAAAAGAAGGACCGACAGGCTGCATTATTACATCATGGGGGAACATTAAAAAGCAGAAGTGCGCTGATATGAAATATTTAAAGGGTCTAGATGGAGGAGAGTGTACCTAGATGGACCGGACAATTAGCAGATGGAGAGGCCAGGAGCAATATATCACTATGGGAAGAGGAGATGAGAAGGTGGTGGGGAGAAGGAGGTGTGGGTTGGAAGGAGGTTCAGGAGGAGGAGAGGAGGTGGGGGGAGGAGGAGGGGAGGAGGTTCCTGGAGGTGATCGGGGGGGAAGATGCCGGAAGGAGATGAGATGGAGGTGGAGAGGAGGAGGAAAGGCGGAGAGGGAATGGGAGAAGGGGAAGCAGAGGAGGTGGAGAGAGGAGGAGGTGGAGAGAAGGAGTTTGAGCAAGGAGAAGCTGGGGAGAAAGAGGTCGAAAGAGGCAAAGTTGGAATGGGGGAGGTGGTGGAGTGGAGGAGGTGGAGAGCAGGAGGTGGAGAGGAGGAGGTGGAGTGTAGGAGGTGGAGAGGTTGTATTCGTAGCTTATCTGGTACAAGGGCTGCAGGCGTCGCTTATCTCCCATGCTCAGCTACTTCCCAGGTGGAGCACTATGGAGATTACACACACACACACACACACACACACACACACACACACACACACACTCACACCCACACACCAACACACACGCTCACCCAAACACGGACACACACGCACACACACCAACACCCACACACACATACACAAACACATAAACACACACACACTCAAACACACAAACACACAAACACACATCAACACAGACACACACACACACACACACACACACACACACACACACACACACACACACACTTATCCATCAGCGGTTTCATAGCAGTGTCATCATCCAATTACCAGGCTGGAAACCATGAATCAACCAATCAGAAACACGGTTCAGTTATTGGCCGTCCTCTATAGCAGGGAGAATTGGATCCCGAGATACATTTTTATATTTCATATAAGATATACGTATATAAGTGAGCGAAGATGTCAAAGATATTTCCCCGTAGACTAAGGAAAGTGGATTCAAAAGTTTTAGGAAGAGACTTTCTGGAGGGAATTCCTGTGTTTGTTGTGGTTTGTTGACGGAGAGGACCAACGGATGGTTAGAGATGGTCCTCAGCTCAGCCAGCTGGAGTAAACATTTCACTGGATATATGGACTACTTTAATGAGAGCTTTCTTCTCTCAGCGTCTTGCGTTAAATCATCCTTTGAGGATGTGGAGCAGAGAGGGAGTTTTGTTTGAGACTTTTTAATTGCGAACCATCGGGCTATAAAGCAGGCAAGGGAACCTTTCTTTCACTCTCTCTCCCTATTTTTGTAGATCTGTCTCTCCTCTCTCTTTATTCCTCCCTCTCTCCCCATTTCATCTATCTCTATCTCTCTTTCTATCTATCTCACTCTGGTTCTCTCTCTTCTCTCTCTCCCTCTCTTTCTCCCTCTCTCTCTGGTGGTTATTAAAAGAGAGAAGAGAATATCTGACTTTATGAAAGTTACAGGTGGCCAGTTGGTTGAGGGTGTGAGTGACTGTCTGTCTAAATGTCTGACAGACTGTACGGTTGATTGATTGGTGCCCATGTTGCAGGTTCAGCTATCTTGACTGACTCTTGAGTGGCTCACTGACTTTCTGCCCCTTTGCCCTCCTCTATCTCCCTCTGTTTCGCTTTCTCTCTCTCTCTCTCTCTCTCTCTCTCTCTCTCTCTCTCTCTCTCTCTCTCTCTCTCTCTCTCTCTCTCTCTCTCTCTCATCTCTGTCTTCTCCTCTCTCTTTACCTCACTCTCCTTTGCTCTCTCTTCCTCCTTCTCTCATCCTTTGCCTATTTCCCTCTCATTCCCTCTTTCCTGACATGGCTCGTGTCATGTGGGAGTTTGAATAGTTTAAAAAGGTCTCAGAACCGGATGTTTTCGGTGATCTTCAGGATCTGGGAGAAGTCCTTTGTAGGGGAAAATCACTTCTCTCTTTTAGCAGTTGTGTACTGTTGTTAAGAATTGAGAACGAAAAAAAAATCTTGCAAACATTCATTGATTAATTGGATAATTAGATTGATTGGATAATTAGAGAATTATGCCAATAAAGGATAAATTAAATGTCTTTCCCTCTCCCACGTTGACCGTGCTGTGGTGAATGTCTCTCGCTCTATCTCTCTCCAGTTCTCTCTCTCTACATCTCTCTCTCTCTTTCTCTTCTCCTTCTATCCCTCTCTCGCCTATCGTCTGACCGTGACATTGACTCCAGGGGCCTCTGATTGGATGCTGGAGAACAGTCTCCAGACCTCACCAGGTGTGTGTGTGTGTGTGTGTGTGTGTGTGTGTGTGTGTGTGTGTGTGTGTGTGTGTCTGTCTGTCTATGTTGATGAATTAAGTAGCATGTGAGTAAGAGGGGATCATATTTATCTATCTATATAGCAGCAATCTATCTGTATTTATATCTATCTATCTATCTATCTATCTATCTATCTATCTATCTATCTATCTATCTATCTATCTATATACCTATACATCTCTCTATCATTTGGTATGGGGGAGTGGAGAGATTGAGAATGTGAATGAGAATGAAAATAAGCAGTGCTTTTTTGTTTTCTGAAATTAAATTAATGAATAATCGTGTCTGTGTGGATGTTCTTTATTCTTTATTTCAAGGATATCCCCTTGAGATATACCATCTAATTTTTGAGCGGGTCCTTACAAATAATGACGAAAATAATAATGAAGTAAAGTATACAGTACATATTTATGCACAAATACACACATACTGATTATACAGTACAGTACGTGAACAAAATGAAAGCAAGTATGAATAGAATGAGTCCTAGAGAAAAGGTAAGATAGATCAGAAACAAGAGCAGGATGTTTGAAAATGTGTAATTAAAGATGATTTTAAGATATGAAAAGAAGTGATGGACCTAAGTGAGGAAGGAAGGTTTGTTCCAATCTGATGGAGCTTTGAATTTGAATGCACGACGACCAATTTCTTTGTTGATTCACAGACAACCAAATATTTTCTGGGAAATTGAGTTGGTATGAGGTTTAAAGGATAGCTGGGAATCAAGCCAGAGGCCTAGATATTTAAATCCTTCAACTTTTGCTATTGTTGTTCCGTCAAGAAAGCTAATACAACAGTTAGTTAACAACAAAGAATTAGGTTCTTCGTTGAACCTAATTCTTTGTTGTGCAAAACAACATATTATATGATTTGTTCTTGTTCAAAAGAAGATTATTTGAAGATAACCATTTTTGAACCTTGAAGTCAGATTGTAGAGAGTGTTGAATTTGTGAAATATCAGAGCTGGAGGAGTATATTACAGTGTCATCTGCATATAAATGAATTTGGCAGTCAAAACAGATTTGAGGAAGATCATTAATAAAGATTGAGAACAAGAGAGGACCTAAGGTTGAGTCTTGTGGAACACCTTTATCATTAATCTTGAATTCTGATTGACTACCCTGAAAGGAGACACACTGACTTCTGTAATGAAGAAATTAGTTAAATAAAAAAATAACAAAGAGTTCGTAGAAAGACCAATAGCATTTGTCTAAAAGAAGATAAAAAAGAAGAACCAGGAGCCAGCAAGGCTCACTGCTAATACACACACAGATAAACACACATACACACTGTGGGAGTGTGTGTGGATGATGGCTGGTTTAAGCAGCCTCGCCTGGCCGAGCCAGACCGATTGGACTCTGGGTGAGGCTGCACACCTGTTGCGCATTGATAAATCAGTGTGCACAGGTTAAACCAGCCCTCACCACACACACTCCAGGGAGATCTCCTGCATGGCAACATCGAGCCCCAGCACCATGTATCTCAGAATAAACTGCTTTTCCAACCCCAACACTCTGTGTCCTTGTCTGGAGGAGCCTGGTTAAAGTCACCTAGGTGCAGTGTGACAGCCACCATCTGTTTTAATCTACATAGAGCTGCTGGGACAATATGGGGTGTGTGGACGGGTGTGGGTGTGTGCGTGGGGGGGGTGGGAGTTGGGGGGGGGGGGGGGTAGTTCAAGTAGTACAAGGGGGGTTTGGCTGAGAAGTTGATTGAGGAGGTGGAGGTGGGGGGGGGGGGGTGGAGGAGAGAGTGTGCATCAGAGGAGGAGGCAAGGGGCTTAGGGTGGGTTCATAACTTATGTACCCGACGTTATGCAAGTGACACAAGTTGAAAAGGGGACCGACAGCTAGATCCAACCATATCAATTGAGAAGACCGATACACGATGTAACAGTTCTATATATATATATATATATATATATATATATATCATGTATGTCTTCAATTTGCATGATAACAGTGATTGAGTGTCAGTTTGCTTTCATTAATGGTGTCTTGACGTCATTGCATGCAAATGTAAATCTGGTCATTAGCATCGTCTCTATGTGGTCAGACTAATTAGACAATTTATTAGAGAGAGAGAGAGAGAGAGAGAGAGAGAGAGAGAGAGAGAGAGAGAGAGAGAGAGAGAAATAGATGATTGAAGGGAGTGAGAGAAAATTACTTTTGACAGGAAACAAGGTGTGTGTAAGCAGGGGGTGACAGGGGAGGGAGGGAGAGCAGGAGAAACGGTTGGTGAGGAGGAGAAGTCTGAAGGGTGGACAGAAGGAACCGTGGAAGGAAAGGAGGAAAGGAGGAAGAAAATGGAATGAGGAAGGAATTGAGGAAGGAGGAAAGGAAGGTTAAAACACATGGGCGGAAAGCAGCAGGAACAGAGACGGAGGGACAAGGAAGACAAGACAGAAGAACAGGGCGAGGAGGAGAGAAGTGGGAGTGGATCAGAGATGAAGAAAAATTATTCAAGAAAAAGAGGATGAGGAGGGAGGGAAGAGAAGGGCAAGGAGTGGAGGAGGAGGAGAAGAACAAGAGGCTGTTCTTCATCCTTCTTGTCATCCCCCCATCGCCCCGTTCCCGGGGACCGTCGGTCTCCATGGTTACCACAAGTAGCAGCAGTGAGGCGTGGAGAGGGGGAACTGTGTGCCAAAGACAGATGCACGCACACACACACACACACACACACACACACACACACACACACACACACACACACACACACACACACACACACACACACACACACACACACACACATACATACTCATATGCAAACATATACACGCCTCCCCACACAAAAAAGACATACACACACACAATCACACACACACCCACACAAACTCACACACACCGAGGTACAGAGATAGATAGCCTGACAGGAAGTGGGACGGCATGACTCAGACAGATAAATGTACAGACAGACAACAGCCGTCACACCGAGATAGAGTAGGAGACACTGCAGCAACGCACAACACCACTCACAGATAGACCCCGGGAAATACACAAGCTACACAAACCTACACACTTACGCACAAACATATCTTTGGAGGGAAAGAAATTATGCAGTTGTGGGCTGGTATGCATGTAGGTAGACACAGGGAGTCAAACTAAGTCAGGGATGTGGATGTTATGGAGAGATATATGTAAGGGATAATGTATAGAACGCCGGTCATTATTGGGAAAATAAGCCCCGACAGGGCGAACAGGAGGTGTCTTGCTTCACCCTGAAGTGGCTTCAGGGTGAAGCATTGGCTTCCCAATAATGACCGGTGACGTTCTATACACTGTCCCGCTCATTAAACGGCTACTTGCCGGATGAAAAAATAACTTCACACGGTGTGTCTTTTTACCATTTATTTGTTAACATTCTTAGTGTTGATCCGCAGAGAACTAGTCCGCCATAGAAATAGTTTGCCAAAGACATTGACATCGCTTAGCAACCGAATACGCAGTTACCGGACTACTTGTGGAGTGAAACGAAAGATGTGAATCAGAGGCAAAAAATCCACTTTCCTTGACAGCATCATCATTATATCATTATATGCTCACCAACGGTCAATTATCGAAAAATAATTCACAGCCGGAAATGTAATAAGTAAAGGATAATGTATAGAATGCCAGTCATTATTGTGAAATAAGCCCCTTCAGGGCGAAGCAAGACACCTCTGCTTTGCGTCGGTGTCCTGTTCGTCCTGTCGGGGCTTTCCCAATAATGACCAGCGATGTTCTATACATTATCCCGCTTATTACACGGCTACTTGCTCAAGCAAAAAAATTACTTCACACGGTGTGTCTTTTTACAATTTATTTGTTACCAGCATTCGTAGTGTTGATCAGCAGAGAGATAGTTCACCAAAGACGTTGACGTCGCTTAGCAATCAAATCCGCTGGGGTTGATAAGCTACCGGACTACTTGCACTTCATGCAAGTGAACGGAGCATTCCACAGCATTGAGAAGAGCTGTATAATAAGCTTTAATAAACAGCTCTCTACAATTTATCGCTATCTCTCTATTTTTCTCCCTCACTTTCTGTTTTGCTCTCTGTGTAACCCTCGTATTCCCTCATTCCTATTCAGTGAGCATGTCTCTCTCTGCCATTATTTTCTCAATTCAGTTTTCTGTATTCTTTATCAATTCACCTCAATTTTTACATTCTCTCCCTTCCTCTCTCCTACTCTCACTTATTTGACCCTACTTATTATGCCTCTCTCTCTCTCTCTCTCTCTCTCTCTCTCTCTCTCTCTCTCTCTCTCTCTCTCTCTCTCTCTCTCTCTCGCTGGGCAGGGAGTACCAGATTCTGGGGTCTTCCTCCACATCTCCAGTGAAACATTGATTGCCGGATGCACCTGACCATGGCCAACACACACACAGTGGGCAGTGTCCTTGTGTGTGTGTGTGTGTGTGTGTGTGTGTGTGTGTGTGTGTGTGTGTGTGTGTGTGTGTGTGTGTGTGTGTGTGTGTGTGTGTGTGTGTGTGTTTGACAACAATGAAAAATAACAGGACCACACTTTCGGATACACCGCTTATCACCCTCAATGCACTATGGGTAGTTAATTTGCTATACCAACAGAAGCCCTGTTGTGAATTGCCTAATGGATTCAAACAAATACATGACACATCCAACTTCCTGTAGTACTGGTGCCCGTGTTTCAGGTGGGATATCTCTAAACTTGAACCACAATAGAGCGAGCGCTTACCTGCGCTGTCAGGATTATCAGTTTCCGGACAGCTGATTTCAATTTGAGACAATTATTTTTTTCTGGATGGGTTGAACTTGAAAAACGTGTGTTCATGACAGGCCTCAGAAGCTTATCGTCTGTCAGCCCCTGAGAAAGCGATCGATTGTGGGACTCCCGATTGCCCCATGCCATTTCGAAAATAAAGGTAATCTCGCAGCTAACCTCCATTGTACCTGGTGGGCTACAGGTCAGGCTCACAGCATGAGTCGCCATGGTTACCGAACCGAGAGTAATCTAGTCTTGGCATCTGAAAGCGAAACGTTAACACGTCTGGTTAACCTGGAAAACTAGCTTCTGCAAACTGGGCCTACATCTTCCCCTTTGAGTAACTCCAGTTACTTAGGATTAAATGATTGATGAACCTTTAGTACGACTGTCACCAACGTGTCCCGGCGCCACTGTACTGTGTCTCCCCGAACATCTGCTCAGCGAAGGAGTCAGATAGCCTGTGTGTGTGTGTGTGTGTGTGTGTGGGGGGGGGGGGGGGGGGGGGGGGGGCTATGGGTATGGGTGGCTGTGTGCGTGTCTGTTTGTGTTTGTGTTTGTATGCGAGGGAGGGAGAAAGGGATGGGCAGATAGTGACAGAGCGTGGGAGAGAGAGAGAGAGAGAGAGAGGGTAACAGGAAGGGAGAGAGACCTAGTCCTAGACAACGCGGGGGAGCGAGAGGCAAAGTGTTTGATCTTCTCTGCGTATTGCGATAACACTTTGAGCCTCATCCATTTTTATCTGGAAAGATGAGAAATGCGACTCTTGACTCAGGGTAACCGCCCCGGTGTGTCCTCGCTCCCCATTCTGCATGGAGTTGACATGGGGCATCCACAAGCTCTAGACGTCCGTAATGATTGTTCAATTCAAAATAAAAGACTTTATCTTTATTGAATAGGAGCACATCATTTCCGGGTAGTTGTTACAAATGCCATCTCCATCCATCATCTGTTAGTGAGTGATACGCTCTGTGAGATTGTCTGTTCCGGTTGACTGCTCGTCGGCCTCTTTCAAAGTATTTTGATTTTAGATCGCTCCCCGGTTTCATTTATGACCAATCAGGCACTGACAGAAGTGTGTGAAGGCCGTGCAATGTTGTTATTTTGGGCTCCATTCTCTCGAGATTGTGATCCTTATATAGCTTGTGATCACCAGGTAACACAATGGGTTGTCCGAGTGATCACGAGATTTCACAAATTACTGTGAAAGCAGGACCAACGAGGACAGGTGACATCGTTCATTCAAGCATCACAGGCAACCGACCACAGCAGTGACCGTTAGTGTGGTTGGACACATCTGTCCACCATCATCCATCACCATCGTCTAAGTCAAGTTAAGACAATTTCAGCCATCAAAGCCTACCTGACAGACATGACGTCGCCCGTCTCCATCATTAATGCGTTCAAAATAATTCTTGCTCGCGTTGGTTCCTTTCTGCTCTGCCTGTCACGTCCTCCCTACGGGAGTGTTAACATGAAGCTTTTAACGGAAGGTGACTTACCTTGTAACATGTCATTAATGGACGGGCCCGCATGTTGCGCTGTGTCGACCATTTGTGCATCAGATTGTGAGACTGATAAAAAGAACAGAGCACTGATGGTCAGCCTGGTCCGACTGTGAGAGTTGAATTGCGGTCATCTGTCATAGCGAGCGTTTCGCTGGACACGGCTACCATCTCAGTGAATCCTTTTGTTGTTCTCATTTTTCT
>NC_140273.1:10320498-10327998 GCF_964030765.1 Micromesistius poutassou | reverse complement strand
GGAGGAGACGAGCGAGGAGACGGGCGAGCAAGGAGACGAGGGTCTGACACTATGTTGAAGCAGATTCCCTAGACGGATCGGGAATAATCTGGTTAGAGGACTGCTGTGTTGCTGGCCGTGGAGCAGGAACACTCCTCTACTGCTGCCACAGCCCACGGGGAGGCGGGCATCAGCATGACACGGTCCACTTGAAGCTACTCCTCAGGTGCCAAGAACTTTAGTCTGCACAAAATATGACTTGGAAAATATAAAACTGTTTAGTCACGCAGTATCCAGGCTTTTATCCAAAACGACTCACAGTGAGTGCAGACGCTTCAAGGTTCATGTAAGGGGTGAGGATGACTAATGTCAGGCTTTCGACATTGGGGAATCGAACCGTGAACCTTTCGGCTGGTAGTGGAATATCCAGACCATAGACTATCGAACCCGCCCTATCATACCTTGCTTAACATTAGAAAGTAAACCAACACGAAAGAAGGGAATCATTTATTGAGTTGTAATAAGTAAAACATAATTCACGCAATAACGGTTATCCCATAGATTAGTCCAAAAGACACTGACTGAAACGATGTAGCGTCCCGGTTCACTATCAATCCATTTTGGATGGCTACAAAACAAAGCTGTCCATCATTTTTCATTCCCCAGAATATAGAGTGAACAGGAGGAAACAGGTGTAGCCTTAATTAGAGGTTTAATCAGAGTTAAAATGTGCCGATTCCTCGTCGCTCGGGGGGCCAACAGGTGTTAATTAATACAAACTCCAGAATCTAATCAATTTCACTTCATTTCACTAATCACCTTCCTCCCACGTTTCTCTCCTGCCATTATCCGGTTCTCCTTGGACATCCTTGGTAGACCACAAGTCCTCTCTTGACTCAGCGTCAGTCCAGATGTGCTGCCTTCCACTCATTCTTTGAGTCATACTCCTTTACTTGAGCCGCTGCTTCACTATATCACAATCAAGCTTTATCCAGAGAGAAATTGAATAGATAATAGCAATAATATATATGTATTTGAATATATAGCATTAGTACTTATTCGTTAATGTTAGTTAATCTCACAGGGTTAGGGTTAGTACAACTTTTTTACATATTGATATTGGAAAGAGCGGAGGCGAGGAGAGGAGGAACGACACAAAGAGAGAGGAGACAGACAAAGAAATCTAGGGATGAGTATGAGACAGAGCAGGGAGGAGAGAGGAGAGGAATTGAGAGAGGAGAGGTGAGGAGGAGAGAGAGAGGAGATGAGAGGAGAGAAGATGACAGGAGAGAGGAGAGGAGAAGAGAGGAGGAGAGCAGACGAGACGACTCAGGACCCGAGCAGAGAGAGGGCAAGCGGAGAGATGAAGGGAAGGAAGGAGGAGAAGGAAGGAGCAGAGAGGGGCGGTCCCCGGAGACAGCAGGAGGTAGGGAGCATGAGAAGGTGAAGGTGTGATAGGACGAGTGAAAGGAACACAAAGGCGCGACTTGTAGAATCCTAAAGTGCCAGGTTCTGGTGAGTCATGGAGCAGACTGCACACCTTGAGAATCCACAAGCACAAAACACTCATATTTCATCGTGTGCATGTATTTCAACATATATTTTCGAGGCCAAATCCCAATGGGATTTAGTTTTGCAAGGTCAGTTACCAGTAAATGTGTGTTAATGGCAATAAGGTAAAAAAGTAAATAGGATAGAAAATAGGATAAAAATATGCATGTATATATATATATATATATTTATTTATTTATTTATTATAAAAGAATGCCAAATAGAAAGGAAATGACATAATACAAAAGTGGTCTTATTCATTTATTTGCTTGACTGGAGTAACATGAGCTACAGTTACACAATTCATTTTTTTTCTTGTACTGCTGTGAAAACCCTGAACCTTTAACAAGTTCCTTAGTTAGGCAACTAGCTGGAGATGATGGAACCACTGAGGCTGGGGGGTTCACTAACAAGCTCAAGTTATTTTCCCTAAAGGCGCCTTTATGAAGAGGTTTTTGAAACAGCTTTCTTTGAGTCTACCTTTTAGAGAAAAAGCTCTCGGAACTTCTATAATTTAAGACTCTACACAGAGCTTTGTCTCAGGGGAAATATTGTACACTGAAAGCAGGAAGGAAGAGGTGGTCTTAATTGCATCAGAAGTTGGTGTAGGATTTACTATACATATTTCCCATGAAGAGAACTATGGCGCCTCCTGTTGCTATGGATACCACCCAGGAGGGGCGGCAGGTGACCTCAGAATGTTGGTTTGTCTTCAGTCCCCATACACAGGAAACAGAAAATGTACTTTTCATCATAGCTCTCGCTTCTGAACGACCAACTGTCAACATACTAGTCGATGTATAACTGGGTCGATGTATAACAGCTTTTCAATACCATATTTACAATACATTTACAATACAAGCTGTCCAGTGTTGTACTTAGTACATTCATCGGCCCAATAAAATGCTATCATTCTTAAATATTAACACGTCATCCACAGCAATTTTAATACTGACAGTTCAAGTTCTTCTATTGGAGAAATTAGCTCGGCACAAAAAATTAATAAATTTCTGGTACATTTTTTACAGAAAGTGCTGGCATGGTACAAGAGAAGGTATTTAACAAGGTAAGCGGTGGTACTGTGACCAGGGGTTTTGTGGGAAATGTAGTCCTTTGCCGTGATTCATGGACACCAACTGGTGAAGGGGTACAGCCTACAGTGTACAGTCTTGAACCTGGAGAAGAAAGAAAGAACTGTCTTAATAAATGACACAAACATTAAAGAATCAAGGCTGGTGCGTACTCACCTTTTCCTGTGATCTTCGATACGTTTTTTTGTCACAGAAATTCGGGACTATTGAACACAAAAGGTGTATAAAGTGTAGACAATAAATGTACAGGGAGTAGGATATATTTAGTAAAATATGTTGTTATATGACCAGCTTAAATTACCCAGAACACCCTGACATAGGGGGGCCTGCCTTTGAGCTAAGTGGAGATCTTGTTTCCAGTGCAGAAATGTGGTATGGTTCCCCCCAAGTATTTGTTTTTAAAAGCGGTGGTGAACCACAAATCAATAAAGTTGCCATTGGTTGTAACCATGGGGACAGCATGTCCCCCCCTCCTTCCTAGAACTTCTTTAGAACAAAAACTAAAAGCAAAATCAACTTCAGGGTCCTGCCAGTACAAAGCAGTTAAGTGGTATTCAACAATGACCAAACTGATTTCTCTGTGTGTGTGTGTGTGTGTGTGTGTGTGTGTGTGTGTGTGTGTGTGTGTGTGTGTGTGTGTGTGTGTGTGTGTGTGTGTGTGTGTGTCCATGTCTTTTCCTTTTGTTATTGTATGCATTGTATGCAAGTTATTGTATGCATTTGTCCTTAGAAATGTTTGATTAAATTACATTTAAATATTTACATGCTTGCGGAGTGCTATCGTCACATAAACAGGATTTGTGATCATAACATATATGAGTATATAATATAAGCATAAAGGCCAAGGCAAGGATAAATTAAAAAAGGAATTATGGCATTGTAATGCAATGTAGAGAAATAGAATCTCTTTGTTTCTGACATTTTCTTTTCAAGTAAAGTAATAAAATTGAAAGACATATTTAACTTGACCAATAAGGACATGTTTAGAAATGGTCACTGATTGGTTCATAACTTGCCCCTAATAATTATAGGTTTCAAAGGTCTGAATGAAGCCCCCCCGGATTAAGTCGGAATTGAAGACAAAATGATGTCTTTGTGGTTTACGGAATATGTGGCTTCATTTGTTTTTGCTTTGGTTAAAGCATCTCCAAAATAGTGAACAAAGGTTCACTTTTTGCGTGTGTGCTTGTCCACATGTTTTCCTTTCTCTTCTCTGTGTATGTGCCTGCTTGCAGCATGTGTGTTTGTGTGTGTGTGTGTGTGTGTGGGGGGGGGGGGGCAGCTAGCGGCTCATTTGTTAATATATAATAAAGAATAATAATCAACAAAGGAGTTTGTTGAGAGTTTCTCTTAAAGCACCTGAGCACGCTTTTGAATGAGTATTTGTGGAAATCCTTATTGTGTGGCCACTGAACAGCCAAAGTCATCATCAATAGCTTGCTTTTAAAATACATTTTCCAAAGCAGAGAAGAGAACATTTCTCTGTTAAAGTGGTTCAATATGAAATAATGTTTTATGTATTGCAGGCTTTAGCCAAAATACTTTAACCATTTATATTATCTGAGTACTTACAGAAGTACTGCGTGTGTATTGTGAGTGGTGGGGGCCTACAGTATTATTGATTATTGACAGCATTCAACTTTTATTTAACTAGATGTTAAAATAAATATTTCAAGAGAGACTGCAACATCAAACCAAAGTACAGTGGAGTGTGTGTGGATGACGGCTGGTTTAAGCAGTCAGTTCAGCTCGGCCCGAGTCTGATTGATTGGACTCTAGGGCTGGGGAGAGGCTGCACACCTGTTTCACATTGAGTAATCAGTGTGCACAGGTTAAACCAGCCGTCTCCACACGGCATTCTCTCAGGAGAGATCTCCTGCATGGAGCACCAGCACCATGCATCATCAACTACAAACTTCTACAATGAAACAGCTTTCAACATCCCCACCCTGGGTCCTTTATGTGGAGCCGCCCAGTTAGTCACCTGGGTGTGAGTGCGGCATTGGCTTTGATACACAAACAAAATACAGAAATGTGTAAAAAAAAAATAACAGTGAAGAGATTCAGTAAGAGTCAAGACATTTCACTTTGAGGACAGTGAAGAACAAAATGAATGGTTTTAAACTCTGCATAAGTGAGCTCTGATAAAGAAAACATAAAGGACACTTTTTTTCTGATCCCGGGTTGGCTTGCGACCCTGTGATGAACGTTTGACCTCTAAGTTGCAGTCATGTCATGAAACGCATGAACCGAACGCCATCGGCAGAGATTGTGGGCGTGCGAGTGGCGACCACACAGCGTTTGTTCTGAGGCTTTTCAGGGATTTGTTACAGGAACACACTGGAGTACAAGAGAGGGGGAGACAGATGCCTCTGCTGCTACACATGGCTACATCAGATAGCTCTTAGCCCTCTGCTCTGCGAGAGAGAGAGAGAGAGAGAGAGAGAGAGAGAGAGAGAGAGAGAGAGAGAGAGAGAGAGAGAGAGAGAGAGAGAGAGAGAGAGAGAGAGAGAGAGAAGAGAGAGAGAGAGAGAGAGAGAGAGAGAGAGAAGAGAGAGAGAGAGAGAGAGAGAGAACCATAACCTAGTCACCAGAGCTTGTGCTTGGCTCCTAACCCCTGAAGCTGTCCATTGAACAGTGAGCAACCATGGAGCCAACTCCCACTAGCGACCAAGACAGTCTGGACAATAAGGCATACCTCCACAACCATCCCTGCCCAGAGAGCAGAACACCGGAAACTTTGACAATTCTGGAGAAACTGGATCAAAGATATTAAAATAATGTCCTACACATAGGATAATAGTGACCATGTAGCGACTCAGTGAGCACCAGCTGGCAATAGAACAGGACACCACAACAAACATGGCTACCAAGAGAACACCTGTCCCTCCTGTTATAGAAGACAAACAACACCTCATATCCTCCACAAATACAATATAATGAGGAACACATATACAGACTAAATATTGGAGAAGAAAACAACCCATTTTATCACTCTGAATAACACGCGACATTTCAAATCATACTTGGAGATAAAACTAATTTGATCGATCGTGTCTCTTCCACTTCCAACTTGTTTAATAATTGATTCAATTAATTTTGTGCGTTATTATTTCTTATGAACTTGAGTATTGCAATTTGTAATGTTTATCTACTCTTACAAGTGTCATTGTTCTGAATTGTTTTAAGGGTTTGGTGGGTTTGTACAGACTGTAGGTTCATTTTTGAGATTGTGTCCAGATGTAAATCAGGATTTTGGTTCCAACTCACATCCTCTCCCGGTGTAGGCAGCGGGCGCATGCCAAAACTGGGCAGATGGTGAAACATTGACCATTACATTCCAAACGAGTGTTTAGCAGCTCCCATAGCTGTATCTTGGTTTGTCCAACGCAAGAAGGGCATACAAACTGCCTCAGCAAGCTAACTTTTGCATTTAACCATTGCATCCGGTGTGTTGAAGCAATAACAACAATTAATTTCCAATTTATTTGCACATGACTCCTGTCTTGTGCACATGACTTCTGTCTGTCTGTCTTCCACAAGGCGAGTCAGAAATATTGCTTTAACCTACCAAGCTAGTCACGTTTTTGGGGGCTTTGGAGAGAGATCTGAATGGAGAATTTGATTCAGTTGGACACTATCGAAATCTAGCTTACTCTGACTTGTTCTCCAATTGACCTACCCTACCTTTTTAGAATGTTTGGTGTATTTCTTTAATGGCACTATCACACCTAGCTAATAATCCAGCAAATGGAGGGGACAACCTTGAGGATGTAAGGAGAGAGGTGTTACCTGGAGGGGTCGTCCTCTTTGGAGAAGGCTCCTTTCAGTTCGATGCTGTTAATCTTGTTCTCAAACATACCGTAGCTCAACGTCGCCTGCGGGAAGACGAGCACAATATTTTTGCATCTAATTTGGCTAATCCCTTTGATCAACAATTCCCACTGAAGCGTCTCTAAAAGCAGACTACCTCAGGAACTGCAACCTGTCTGCCTCCTGAACTACTTTGTGGACTGTGAATACTTGAGATTTCAAGATTTTCATTTCCCACGAAGCATTGCATGTTTTCAAACATGCTTATTGCTGTGTATATAAGTCAATCTGCTGTGTATTGTAACAACCTTACATGAACTGTTCTGCCATGGTGTTGTTCTCCCTGTCACTCCTTTCTGTGAGGGTCAATGGTTATTGATTGTGTGTGTTTAGTTGATTGCTTGGGCAGGTGTCAGCTGGTGTATCAAGGCCAGGGAGAAGAGAGAAGACACGGCCTCGACCTCAGCAATGTATGTGTCTTAGTTTAGCTTTCTGTTGGGCCATTTTGTAAGATGAATAAATGCATTATCCTTTTAAATTTACAGCTTGTGTGGCTTCAAAGTCCTTAGAAGCTGAGGTGTGAGTGGACAATTGTTTGGCAGTCGTAACATAGTGTGTGCAGTTTATTATGTGTACTACATTATCATATATTATAGAGAAATGTATGTGCTGTTGATGTGAATTCACGTGCAGGCCTATTTGGTATGCATGCATGCCCAAGCCTAGCGTGTGTAGCCAACCTGATCTCACAGAAATGCGTGAAATGACCACGAACACCTAGTACCAGATTCCGTGCTCCTTTCACGTAATGTGTTAAAATTACGTGAAAAGGAGCACGGAAACAGTCTCCACTGAAAGCCAATGAGTCCAAATTCCGTGAGATGGCCACGCAAACCGTGTCGTGGTGGATGCACGCATTTTCAGCTTCAAAGACGTCACGCTGTGGGTGGTGTTTCAGATCCCGGAAGTGCAAATGTAGACTAATTGATATTGTTAAAAAAGATCGGATTATTAGCCATAACGCTGTAACCATCCAAGACAGACTGTGTAACGATGGTATGTGCTT
>NC_140273.1:10016634-10319134 GCF_964030765.1 Micromesistius poutassou | reverse complement strand
AGCAGGTTCTCCAGGTGGGAGTGGAAGAGGGGGCTTTGGACCAGCGAGACTCCCAGCCTGCGCTCCACGATGAAGCCCACAGTGCAGTCGTCTGGCAGACGGATCCTGGCCGAGGTCTGCTGGAACCGCACGCCGCTGTGGAACCGAACACACACACATGCACACAGACATATAGACACGCACACACGCGCACGTATAGACATACGCATGCTCACACAAACATACACACACATAGCACCCACACACACACACACACACACACACACACACACACACAGGCATACAAAAACACAAAACAACTATGAGTGACAAAGTCCAACAGGTTACCAAGTTTTTAATCGTTGGATTTCACCACGCTTGGTGAACAGTGTTCTGTGAACTAGTCTTTACAGATTTCTTCCAAAGGTTCCAATTATCATGTCGTGTGAGGTTGTAGCTTCACAGCACACTCATCAATACACACACAGAGGCATACACACACACACACACACACACACACACACACACACACACACACACACACACACACACACACACACACACACACACACACACTCATGTACATCAAAGGGACGACATTGTCACATGTGAATTACATAACTCAGCTTCTTGTAAATCTGCTCTTCTGCCTCTAGCCCTCTCTATCTCTCTTTGTCTCCCTCTATCTCTCTCTCTTTCTCCACCTTGCACTGTCACTCTCCTGCTCTCTCTCAATCTCTCACTCTTCCTATCTCTCCCCCCCCCCCCCCCCCCCTCCCTTGCTCTCGCCATTTATCTCTCCCGCTCTCTCTCCCTTTCTCTCCCGCTCTCTCTATCTCCCTCTATTCCCTTTGTCCCTCTCACTCTCACTCCCTTCCCAGTCAGTGTGTGAGTTGGCGATGTGTGTGATGCTGTGGTTCTCTACAGAACCTGTATAACTGTGCCTTTCTCACCGGGCCCAGGGCAGCATCCTCTCTGCCAACCGTCGGCTCAGACAGAAGCCGGCGCCGCCTGTGGCGAACCAGAAGTGGACCTCCCTCTGAAAGACAAGAGGAACTGAACGTTGGAACGCAGAACCGGAGAATCGTAGGTCACAATGCATAGCTCAGGGGACACAACGTAGAATGGTAGAACGTACGTCAAAACACAAAAGAGGAGAACGTATGTCAGAACGAGAACCTAGAGAACCAACATCACAACGTAGAACCTAGAGAACGTACGTCACAATGTAGAACAGGAGAACGTACGTCACAACGTACAACCTAGAGAACGTAGGTCACAATGTAGAACAGGAGAACGTACGTCACAACGTACAACCTAGAGAACGTAGGTCACAATGTAGAACAGGAGAAACGTTCTCCTGTTCTACGTTGCGACGTATGTTCTCTAGTAGAGAACGTACGTCACAAACCCACAGATATACACACACACACACACACACACACACACACACACACACACACACACACACACACACACACACACACACACACACACACAAACACATACAAACACTGGCACACAGACAAACAAACAACTGCACACACACACTGGCACCAACACAAACACACACTGGCAATAAAACAAAAGAGAGCAAACTGGAAAGAAGAATAGCTCCTGACAAAGTATTGTAAGAGATATATTGCTGAACACAAGTTGCCCCCCATCCCTCCCCTCCCTAACGTGGATGGAGTACTTTGTCTTCCCCCCGAAACACCCAGAGTATAAACTGCATGTCTTTATCTCGTAAATGCTGGTCGTTTACAAAAATCTACTCTAGTGTCGCAAGATGTATAAATAGTTGTATAAACTCTAGTCTTTTTCTTTTAGTGTGAATACCTGTATAAAACTTGTGTTTAACCATTTCTTGACTCCTGGGTTCATTTAGTTTGTAACTGTACGAGTGTGTGTGTGTGTGTGTGTGTGTGTGTGTGTGTGTGTGTGTGTGTGTGTGTGTGTGTGTGTGTGCTTGTCCCATGTGTGTGTGGCATCATACTATATTATCATTATCATTATTCTCTCTCTCTCTCTCTCTCTCTCTCTCTCTCTCTCTCTCTCTCTCTCTCTCTCTCTCTCTCTCTGTCTCCACTGGGTTATGAAGGTGGATGTTTCTCTTGAATTCCCACCACCTCAGCAGTTCCCCCGCTGACTAACCGGCAGTTTGGTCACCACCTGACATTGCTTCGCAGTTGTCACAGCAACCGCAGAACCGTGCTATACAATTAATTTACGGGTCAACGAGGCCTCCATGAACTTAGAATATAAAAATAATATATTGTAAATAAAGAATAGTTCAGCTTAGTGTTGATTCAGCTCACTTTATAGGACAACCATACCATTACTATATACTTTAGAGGAAAGTTGAGTGGGTTATAAAGGAGTGATACTCATTCACCCTGGTCCTGCTCGAAATTACAACATTTCTAAACGTAGGATATGAGGTCAATATGGGGTCAATACGCTTAATTTGGCCATTAAGGTGACCTGAATTGCAGCAATATAGCTCCGTCCCTAACATAAAAAAGTTTTCTACCAGAAGTTGGTGAGAGCAGGTGTGAATCTGTCTCTAGTGCTTTTGTGAACATTTTCTTCATGCTTCCTCCATGGATATCTCACACAGCACCCTATCCCCATGCCACTATTACTATTACTCTGTGTACTATTTATTTGATCATTGTTGAATGTGTGTGGATGATGGCTGGTTTAAGGCTGCACACCTGCTGCACACCCCATTGAGAAATCAATGTGCACACCCGGTGTGCGTTGAGAAACCAGCCATCACCATGCACACACAGGTCTCCTGCATGCTTCCACATCTCATTTACTCCAGCAACTTCTTTGTTATTCCTCAACACCACCACCCTGCATCCTGGTGTCTGGAGGAGCCCAGTGAAAGCCACCAAGGTGGAGTGTATCATGGCCATTGCTACAGTCAACTAGCAAGACTGTTTACTCTTTACTTTTAGTCATTTGACAGGCTTCTATCCAAAACGACCGACAGTTGATTTGAGATACACGTCACTATGGATCTGATCAGGGGTTGTGAATCTTATCTAGAATCTAGAACGCCTACAGGTAGACATTGTGGGGGGCCAGTCCCGGAGGCGTCCTAGCAAAAGGAAGACAGACTACATCCTGCTTTCCTTTCCTCTCACTGCCACTTCCCTTCATTCCTCATCCCACTCCTCCATCCCATTCCTTTATCTCCCTCCCCCTGCCGAAACAACTAAAAGACAATGATTACAAAAAGCAGAGAAGAAGACAGCCTGAATGACCAGTGATTACGGCAAAGAAGAAGCACCCAGCAGAGGAGAGGGGTTGCATAGAGGACGAGGGGATTTACAGGGATGCAGAGGGAGAGAGAGATGGATGGATGGATAGAGAGAGAGAGAGAGAGAGAGAGAGAGAGAGAGAGAGAGAGAGAGAGAGAGAGAGAGAGAGAGAGAGAGAGAGAGAGAGAGAGAGAGGGGAACCAAGGATCCATTATCCTCAGTAAATGGGTGAAATCAGGGAGAGCATAATGTCACACATGGGAGATAGACAGAGTGATGGAAGAAAGGAAAGACAAACTAAAAGCCTGAGGGTGGAGAGGGGGTGGTAGTGATGGTGGTGGAGTTGGAGGACAGTGCCTGGCCACATTTTTACATTTTAACGTGTGCTAGGCTAGATGCAGAATCTTGCTTGTTGAATGGACGTGTGTGCATGCACACACCACACACACCAACACAATGGGGGATAAGGAGAGACAATAGATGTTTTTATCTTCACAAATCTTCACGTACACACACACACACACACAGCTTAACATACTCCCACACATACGCACACACAGACACATACACATTCTTATTCAAACATTTGCATTTTAATTTACGCATGTATTACACATCTCTTCATCCTCTGCACTGCGGAAAAATACGCTTGGCAGCACCCCCTGAGGGTTTTTCATTTGCCTGTGTGTGTGTGTGTGTGTGTGTGTGTTTGTGTTTCGTGTGTGTTTTGTTAATGAAAGCGACCCAGCCTGAGGCAGCTGGTCAATATTAACCCTTATAAGTCACTAATCACTCATTGATCCCACAGATCAATAAGTGATTCCCATTGCCCAAATTCCCATGTTTGCAAATATAGAAAAATACCCCAATCAATCAGTCCGACCACTATTTACCTCCATAAATACTGGCCAACCACCCCACCCCCCATACCCCTCACCCTCTCACTCTCTCACCCCCACCTGCTCGCCCTCACCCTCTCACCCTCATTGCTCTGATCACACTCACCATCACCCTCTTAACCTCCCCCGCATTTCCCTCAACCCCATCAACCTCTTCCCCTCATCAACTTTGACCTCATCCCCCTTCACCTCATGACGCTCACCCCCATCACACACACATCACCCTCACATCATCACACTCACCCCCAGCACACACACATCCCCCTTCACCTCATCACGGCCATCACACAGACATCACCCTCACCCCCATCACCCTCACCCCACCACCACAACGCTGGCAGGAAGTCAAATTAAACGTGTGTTGTGCTCCCCCCAACCCTCCACATCAGCCTCCCATCCCACTTCAACATCATCTCCGTCGTCACGGCAATCATGGCATCCCATATATGGGGCACGTCGGGGGGGGGGGGGGCTTCTGCACGCCGCTGGAAGCGCACTATGATCCCGCCTCGCCACACAGAGGTCACTCATGCAAACACCGTGGAGCTCAGGGGGGGTAAAGGTTCATTAACCCCCTCATGCCCACACACCCTGCTCCACCGGCACCGCCACCATGGCACAGCCACACACAACCACGTCCACACGCACACACACGCACGCACCCACACATGCACACACACGCACACACACGCACGCACGCACACACCCACACACAAACATGTCCACACGCACACACACACACGCACGCACGCACGCACGCACGCCCGCACACACACACACACATACACAAACGTAATCTGCCAGTGGCTTCCCTCGATGCATTGCACTGGAGGATTGTGAGCCAGCCGAGCGGAGAGAGCAGAGTGAAAGAGAAGAGGAAGGAAAGAGGAGAGAGGAGAAAGCAAGTTGAATAAAGAAGGAAGATAAATCTGTTCATCCTACAGTAGAATAATGGAGGGAGGGGAAAGAGAGGGAGAGTAAGAATGAAGACAGAATGTGTGTGATTATATTTGCACATTATGTACCCGTGCTTACCAGCAAACCCAGGATCAGTCGGGGTGGACTGTCATAGCGTTCTCAAAGTAATGGTGATTGGTTGCTCCATTTATTCAATTTTTAGCTGACGCTGTCATCTGAAGTTACCGTGACTTCTGATGACATTATGGAGCGGCTAGTGTTCAGGGGATCATCTTTCTCAAGGGTTGCATCGTGGAAATTGGGGATGGAATCCGGAACCCTAGTTTAGACCTAACCCCGACCCTGAGAGACAAAACCCACCCCCCCCCCTCCCCGACCTCTCCCTCTCAATGCTAGCGCTGCGTGAGGCGTACCGTGGCGTTGCCCTCCAGCATCTCGTGAGCGGTGATGGGCCGGTCCAGGCTGGGTTTGCCCACGTAGAAGCTGCCGTCCTGGGGGAAGGAGGCCAGCAGCGCCCGGAGCGCCTCCCCGTTGACGTAGTTGTCGTCGTCCACGTGACACAACCACCTGGAGGCGGACGGGGGGTGGGGGGGGGGGGAGGAGACGGTGGAGGTCTGGTAAGATGTGGAGACACAGCTCCCCCTAAGCTCCCCAGGGGCAAAATACTGCAGAGGAAGAGATGTTTTTTTCCCCCCCCGCTTTTTTTGATGTCCTGGTCACCAGGTTCAGAAATAGGATTTTGTTCATATGACAAGACACACCAGGGTTTTGATTAGGACAAGGTGTATCCAAGCAAATGTGATGTAAGGCGGCGAAAATATGCAAAGTGCCAAACGGTGACCCACTGAGCATGCAAACCAGGGGGTCAGCGAGCGCAATCACGCACTTTACTCATGGATGGATGTGGTGAGAGCCGGCTGGTCGCCTGGGCGGAGCATGCTCCACATTGACCCGGGGCTGGTGGAGCAGAACGGTGACGAGGCTGGCGCCCATGCTCAAATTGGTGAGCAGACGTAGAGACCTCATTAAACGTTTGTGAAGCGGCCAGGAGGAGCCTGGCGTGTGCTGCGGGGAAGGGGGGGGGCTCGGATGAGAGACACACAACTAGCGCTGCTAGACACACAACTAGTGCTATTGGAAATCCATGTAATGTCCCTGCCCTAGGTGGAGGAATTGATGGGTGCTCTTTTATAGCCCGAGCCAGGGCGGCGATAATGACCGCTCCAAAGACCAGCGGCCTCTGGCGCAATTTCTATTTTTTGGTGCTCCACATGACTCATTTAAAAGAAGGAATAAATAACACGGGCCGTAAGTTTGCCCCGCTTTGGTATTGGTGTTCTTGCTATTGTGATATATCGTCACGCAGAGTGCCAGGATCATTACACAGGGCACCAGCGACATCAATAATTCATCAGCATTGCTACACAGAATGCAATTTCTCCCTGTTTCTTGGTCTCAGTGCTAGGTATAGTCCTGGGAGATATCCTACTGTACGGATACAGTACACAGCGTTTCCCTGATTTGTTCTGCCTCCCATACCCCCACAGCACCATAAGTACACATATGGTACACCATCGTCCACACCCAATCGGAAACCAAAATGTTTCCCTTGGAACTTGGACTTTGCTATTACCAATAGCATCTTTATTAATATTCTAGTGGCCTAGAAACTTACATTATACCATCATAATTTAGCATCATTATTAATATTGTAGAGGCCTAGAGGCGTTTGAAATTGCAGAAGCTGAGGTGTACTTTTCTATTTCTGGTCTTAACATTTATTGATCTAGCCTGGGAACCAGATGAATCTGCGAGTTAATTTTTATAATTTGATCTATCACATGCGTCAGGCCTCCCCAATCGTTCAGACAGATCTCCAGCAGACCTGGGGCCTCGTAAGGCCTGCGTAAGTGCCTGCGTAAGCAACTTCTCATGCAAACGTTCAGATGTACAAAGACTGACTTGACGTGAGAAAGTGCGGTTCTCCACGCAGACTAAATGCCTGGCTTACGCACATTTCTGCTGCATTTTGTCAGTTGGCGGCACACAGAGGCAAATCAGCGCAACAACATTAGGCCTACGCGATCACGAGTCATGAAGTAATACTGCAATATGAGGCTAGTTCAAAGTGGATTTGAACGTCGGGATGCGTGATCTTAAATACACTTCAATCATGTGTTATTGTTGTCGAGATGCATAATGTGACACTGTTGTTAGGCTAAACTTAAACAGACCCATAAAACTAAATTGTCAATATTGGAATTAAAAGGGAATTAAAAGGAAGCCCCAGCAATATTATTTTCAGTGATGGCTTGTTTGTTAAACGTTACATACCATACCGTTACGGACCACTGGGCAAATTGATCTCTCTTCACGCATTTGTTGTGAAATTCTTGACTGCAATATTATTATGTGATGTTGAGTGGAGTAAGCACAGTGTCAATGTGATGACTGTACAGAGGAGCGCCCCCTGATATAAAAGGATGGAGGTGGAGAAAGGTGCAGGAAAGTGGAGTTACAGAGGACCCTCACCTCTTGTCAGACGCCATGAAGTGGTCATACTCGGCAGACATCTTGCAGGACAGAGCCTGCTGGCTGTGGTCTGACAGACAGTCTGTTACCACCAGGTTAAAGCCTGGGGAGAGAGACATAGCATGTTACTACAAGGAGAGAGAGACCGTCTGTAGCACCAGGTTAAAGCCTGGAGAGAGAGAGAGAGAGAGAGAGAGAGAGAGAGAGAGAGAGAGAGAGAGAGAGAGAGAGAGAGAGAGAGAGAGAGAGAGAGAGAGAGAGATGTATGTTACTACCAGGAGCGAGAGACAGTCTGTTACCACCAGGTAAAAAAAACTGAAGGGGAAGGGGGGGAGAGAGGGGAGAGAGACATTGAGTAAACCAATGGTGGAAAAAGAGAAAAGAAAGAGAGAGTGTGAGAGTGAGTGAGAGAGGGGCCAGAAAACAGCAGAATGAGGACACATATGTGATCAAAAAAGTTGTAGGAGGGAAATCAAAAGTTAAATATGGTGAAATATGTGTGTGTATGTGCTTGTGTGTTTGTGTGTGTGTGTGTGTGTGTGTGTGTGTGTGTGTGTGTGTGTGTGTGTGTGTGTGTGTGTGTGTGTGTGTGTGTAGGGGTGGGGGGGAAAGAGGAGAGGCTTTTCTGCGGAATTACATAATATGTTCTGAGACATGTACTGGAGATCATAGAGCTACCTTCAGATGAGATGTCTTCATCTTTGGTGTCTGTGAAAATATATGTCTGTAAGAGAAGAGGGGAAGGAAGGGGAAATTGGACTTGAATTGTAGCAAGGACAAAGATGTGACAGACCCAAACACAAAAGCACACACACACACACACACACACACACACACATACAAAAAAAAGTCAATATTGTTTGGAAGAAGACGAATCTGATCTGACAAAAGCGGGGTTCATCACAGTGTCACGTAACATCAAACACACACACACAAACATACACAAACATACACACACACACACACACACACACACACACACACACACACACACACACACACACACACACACACACACACACACACACACAAACAACAACAACAACACTCATACCCATAAGATCTGTCAGCTGCTAACCACAATCGATGGGTAGCCAGCGAGGAGGATCAGAAAACAAGATTACTACTGCCCCCTGCTGGCCACTTTCGGTAATACGTCCATCCAACTGATGGATTACAAATCAGATATGTTTTTTCCTTGGCTTGATATTTGATATAAATTGATGTAATCTCCATAAACTCACATTGACGGCCTGCTAGATATGTACTGCCCTCTTCCCTGAGCCAGTGAAGCCTTCGTACTGTTGGTCGGTTCAGATACTACAGCACAAAAGCTGCCACTGTGGTTAACCCGGGCTGGATTTCCTATCTGGCTCAAATAAATATACATGAGGGATCAGAAATCAAAGGACCTGTCTCCCTGATCTTTTCACCATTTCTGTTGTCGTCCATGCATTAAACGAGAACAAAGTCAAAATATAAAGACATATATCCGCTTTGTAGTGATGGACATCTAACTGTGAGGGAGAGAAAGAGAGGGAGGGAGATAGAAAGATCGATACTAATAAGAGCACCGTGAGAGAACCTGAGAGCGAGAGGGAGGGTACGACCTGAGTCTCACCGTGAGTGTGGGCCCACCTTTCATGTGTCTGAGAGGAGTGAGCGCGATAGAGCGGGAGGGTATTACCAGGGGTGAGGAGGAGGAAAATGCCAGGCGGCTGGAGATAGCAGGGCTAGCGGCAGGGCTAAAAGCTTTGAGTGCGAGGTGAACAGCGAGTGAAACTGGATCCACCCGGATCCACCAGCCTGGTGTATACACAACTCTACTGTGCTGGAACAGGGCTGGTTCTGGCACTGGCTGTGTGTGTGTGTGTGTGTGTGTGTGTGTGTGTGTGTGTGTGTGTGTGTGTGTGTGTGTGTGTGTGTGTGTGTGTGTGTGTGTGTGTGTGTGTGTGTGTGTGTGTGTGTGTGAGAAAGTGTTTGCCCTAGTGTGTGTGTGTGTGTGTGTGTGTGTGTGTGTGTGTGTGAGAGAGGTGAGAGAGAGAAAGTGTATACCCTAGTGTGTGTGTGTGTGTGTGTGTGTGTGTGTGTGTGTGTGTGTGTGTGTGTGTGTGTGTGTACAGAATAATCAGAATTATAAATATTATAATACATATGGTTTAGAAGCCCCTCTCTCAGTCTCAAGGACATGCCTACAGGCACCACATAATATAAACATACAATCAACACTGAATCAACATTCATTCAATGCGCAGTTTAGGGACGTGGCATTCAACAGACTGAAGATACATACGGGTGTTTGCAAGGGTGTGTGTGTGTGTGTGTGTGTGTGTGTGTGTGTGTGTGTGTGTGTGTGTGTGTGTGTGTGTGTGTGTGTGTGTGTGTGTGTGTGTGTGTGTGTGTGTGTGTGTGCACTAGCGTGTGACTGTGCATGTGTATGTCTTTGTGGGTGTGGGTGTTTGTATGCTTTGTGTTTTTAGTGGGAGCACGTTCATGTGTGTGTGTGTGTGTGTGTGTGTGTGTATGTGTGCATGTTTGAACATAAGTGCATGAGAAAGAAAGGGATAAGAGATAGACAGGCAGAGTGATAGCAGAAGTTTTCCAGACCCCCAGCAGCACTACATAAACAGACTCATTATTGTCACCTCACCAAAATAACCTCAGCCAATAGCAAGCCTCCTTTCAACCTTTATAGCTCTCATTCACGGGTCACAGCAGTGTTATTCTCCCTGACTGTCAATCACTGTGATCAAACCAAGAGCCCAGTGAAAATCCAAAGGTCAAAGGGCATGCTTAGGGATAGCAGTGTTTCCCCCAGGAAATGTCTTAGTCAAGAAGGTCGCTGCCCAGAGAAGGTCGCTGCCCCCCAAAATTTTGGGGGTATTTTGCTCAAAGATGCCAATCTGCACTAATGAAATAAACAACTGTTTATTTGAATACAAATGGATCTTCTTATTTGTGGCACAGCTGACAAGAAGCATTCGCGCATGCTATCCTACTTGGCTGTATATACAACCACCAGATGCCTCAGTTTCAATTCCATTCAAAAAGCTTTATTGGCACGACTATTGTTGTAAACAGTATTACCAATGCATTATTTATCTATATTTTTTGTACCTGATGGAAGTACGTTTTCTTTCCCTATGAGAGTGTACTTTGTTTATGCATAGTAATAATAAAATGTTTTTTTCTTTTTTTTCTATAGGCTTTTATAGGCTGTCCACTAGCTGTCATCCTGGCGGCTTCACAAACAAAACTAAACACAAACACACACACAACAGAAAAAATGTCATCGGACAAACAAAAAAAGGGTTTTTCTCTGTAAACAAAAAACACTGCCTCAGAAAGAAACACACACACACATAGGAAAGATGAAGTGATTCCGTATTTGCAGAGGTGACGTACTAGTATGCTGTTGTGAAAAGGTCTACAGGTGGACCATGTGGGCCCAGCTGGTCCTAGGGTGTGGCTGTGGACACCTCTGGCCTCCAGTGTTTCTGAAGCACACAGAGGAGGGGCTAGAGGCAGCTCCACCACAGCCATCATGTCAGGAGAAACCTCACCTCGGTATCACGAGGTGGCCTGCTTTGCTCTCTAAATAACCCATGAATTTATGTCTAAACCTCCTTGCTTTGATTCTCACTTAGTTCACCTCTCTCCCTCTCACTCCACTTCTCTATTTCTCTCCCTCTCTGGTCGTATCAGATGAATATTGACCAGACAAGGAATGCCGATAAGGTGTTAACAGAGGACCTAAGTGAAGCCTGTGTTGACACCGTCCAGTTCGGATGCGGGTCCTTAAGGAGCAGGAAAGGGATGACAGGGTCTTGCTCAGGGATGACCACTGGTTAGGGACTTCAGACGTTAGGGATCGAACCCAGAACCTCTTAGATAAAAGTTGGCCACTGGTCGATCCTAGTTCCTAGCATACCAAGCGACCATCAGCTGATGGATGAGAGGCACTACGAGACCTGTCAGCTGAGACACCTACCATTTCCATGGCAGCCCAGTTGGTGGGTGGTGTGTATGCCCGTGTGTGCATGCGTGTGTGTGTGTGTGTGTGTGTGTGTGTGTGTGTGTGTGTGTGTGTGTGTGTGTGTGTGTGTGTGTGTGTGTGTGTGTGTGTGTGTGTGTGTGTCTGTGCGTGTCCACTTCCATATTCTCCACATAAACCAAACTCGAATGATGTATTTCTGCCAGGAACCTACTTATTTCTCTGACATTCCTCCCCCTTTCCCTTGACCTCTCCACCCACTCTCTCCATCCCCACCTCCCACCACTCCATACCTCTCCACCCCCTCTCTCCATCTCTATACCCGTCCCTTTCTCCAGCCCTGTCGTCCATCCCTCTCCCTCCCCCCCCCCCCCCCATCCCTCTCTCTCCATTCTAAGTGGAAGGCGGAGAAAGAGGTGGATGAGGTTGTGCTTCTCTCCTCCCCCGGCGTCCACCGAGGGTTCTCTCAGGGTGCCCAGGGGGGTCCCTCTTCACCCACCGCCCCCACGTGGTGATTTATCCCCTGTCCTGCTGCTCATAACTCAGCACGGAACAGAAGACATTAGGGCTCCAGAGCTCTAATGGCTGCAGCTGCACAAGCTGCTGAGGAGCCAAGATGGCCGCTTGTACTGCCAAGTGGAAGGCAGCTATCTATTCTACTCTATGTATTGGCATTGGTATTAGTAATATATCAGTCTTGGCATGGGTTTTAATATTAGAGGTATTAGGTGCTCATATTAGTATTGCTAATGGTATGGGCCCTAGGGCTTGTACATTGTGATGTGAAATCTGGGCTGTTATTCGATATATATTGTGGTAGTCTAGGGGTGGAGCAGGTCCTTGAGATTTGCTGCTTCAGGCCACATCAACATTACATTAAAATCATGAGCTAAAGGAACCAATTAAATGTATGGTGAGTGTTTACATGGATGTGCTCAGTTAAAACATTTAGAGGTTGAACCACCAAGTAGAGGCCTTATAAAGTGCTAATTGCATCCCTGATACAATATATCTGTGCTAGGCCAATATTGGCCAATATATCGGTCTTGCTCTAGTAGTAATAGAGCCTGAGTCAAGTGTTTAGTCATTGTTTAGTGATTCATATTAAAATAATTTGTCATTATGTGGTAACATTGTTGTGTTTGAAATTGCCACACTGTTGAAAAAAGTTTTGATTAGCCTAGGGTACGGTATACTTAAATTTATTTAGGATTTTACATGACTACAACCCTCTTGAGTGTTCAAAATGACGGAGTAACGCCAACAAAAAGCTCCCATGATGCATTAGGATGTACAAGCCCTATTAGAACTGGCTGTTTGGGCTCTCTCTCTCCTCTCCCTAGCTCTGCTCATTACGGTTCTCCTCATCAATCTCAACTTCCAGCAGGTGTTCCCCATTAGCTCCTCAGCCCTGCTCTGTCGTCTTTGTTTCTCTGCTAGTTTGTTGCCGCCAGTCCGGCCAAGTATTGATTACCTGCAGGCCTGTGTCTCCACCAACGCCTAATTATGCCTTCTGTCTTTATTAATTTATGCTTTAAACTCCTACTCTGGTTCATGTTAAGTCTTCATGTGAGTGTTCAGTGTTTGTATTTGCATTGGTACAATGCGATGCAGCCTATGTGAGTGACTCCTAACGACATATTTCTCTCACCTTGAAAGGACCTTAATGGAACCAATTTGGTTTGATCCAAGATAGTAATAGATTAAATATCCGGTACAGCTATCACCCTGAAGATATTACATGTGTTTAAATCAGGATTATGCATAAAATAGATTTTAAGCGATCATAATAGTTGGTGGATCTATCCACACCTTCTTTATTCTAGGTACATGAATGGTCTGCCACCAGCTCAGCTTCACACACTATCAGCTGGGAGCTGACTGATCCACCACTCTCTTCCCCCCACAGAGGATGGACCATTAGTAGAGGATGCATTCAGACAAACGACATGGGTTCACAGCCTACAGGTGGGCTGTTAACGCAGGACCTTCCACCCCTCACTATGCTGCCCCAGGCTCAATGACACAGACTCAAAGGGTTCATACATTCGCCATGTAGCGCCTGGTCGCTGGAATGAAGAGGAAGTTCAACTCTTGTGGTTAAAAACGGATTTCACCCCTTGACTCTAGTGACAACTTCATCCTTGTAGGGTTTTTTTGTTTCTGGTGTGTTTGTTGTTTCAGTTTTGTTTCCGATGCAGGAATGGTTGAATGGCTTAACGCTTCATTCTCATCCGTTCATACTTCCATGACACCTCTGTCACAACCGTCTCATACACCGTCAGTTAACTATCTTTGATCTACAAATAATTACTTGGCTATATAGTACAATATAGCTTCAGCATATAGGGATCAGGGCAGGTTTAGGGTTATGGGTATACTGGGTAAGGGTTAGGGTTTTGTATTGGAGTTCATTAGGTTAGGGCTAAGCCTGATCCTAAAAAATAATGTATTCATTAATACCTGAGATAACATGAACACCATTAACTTAACATGAACACCTTAAAGATATATACCTAATACCATTAGGTAATGGTTACTAGACCATTAGTTAACTGTTAATTAACTCTTAATTAACGCTTATTAGTGCATCAACTAATGTTACTTAATGGTTTATTATTGTACCCTTACTGTGAAGTGTATTTTAAATTATGGTATGTGTTGATCCTGTGAGAAATCAGAGCGAGGGTGTCACCATAGTCCGCACAAAAGGGTTGTGAATAAAATACTCTAAACCAATTCAACTTTCTCCTTGGCCAGGGCAGTAGGAGAGGGTAACTGTCTCTAGACTAGTTTCAAGACCGCCTCATGGCTGGCATCTTGTAGTCACCAGCAGTTTATTGCTATAATGTTTCACTGAACAATGCAGTAGGAAAATATGATGAGCGGTAATGAATGCTCTTCCTGCACAAATATACAATACAGTGCTGCAGTCAATCACAACAACCCTGCTGACAGACGGCAGAGAAAGGCACCCATTTTGTGGAAAAAATATATGTAGCCTATATATTTTTTGATTTTTGTGTGTGTGTGTGTGTGTGTGTGAGAGGTGGTTGTGTGTGTGTGTGTGTGTGTGTGTGTGTGTGTGTGTGTGTGTGTGTGTGTGTGTGTGTGTGTGTGTGTGTGTGTGTGTGTGTGTGTGTGTGTGTGTGTGAGTTCTGGGATCACACTTCTGTCTGTGTCTGGGTATAAAAGTTCAGCCACTCCACTTCCTTCTCTTTGCTTAGCTTCCGTTTCAGCGCAGATACCAGTTTCTCTAGCTCACTTCCCTTTCAACACTGCACATTGTGTGTGTGTGTGTGTGTGTGTGTGTGTGTGTGTGTGTGTGTGTGTGTGTGTGTGTGTGTGTGTGTGTGTGTGTGTGTGTGTGTGTGTGTGTGTGTGTGTGCGTGTGTACGTATCCATGTGAGAGGTTTATTATGCGCATGCATGTGTGCATGTGTTGAAACTTTAATGACAGTGATCGACACCACTTGAAGAAAGGAGAAGTACTGTGACTAGAAACGCTAGCACGGGTCTTTGTTGTTTATGTGTTAGACAACTTTGAAAGGTAAAAAGTCACATCCATCTTGAGGAATTAAACCCCCAGGCAAAACGTGGTTGTCATATTGCTTTGCAGATATAAATACATAAAAAAGATTTTTCTGTATTGGAATGTATATTGTCTGGATGTTATTTGAGTGATAGGGTCCATCGCCAATAGTTAACAACCAATCTAGACAAGCCTCGTCAGTCAGATCATCAAGGAGGAAAGTGCCGCATCAACTCACGTGCGTCTTGGTCCGCGCTATCCACGTCTCCAAGAGAAGGGCCAGACGAGTCTTGTGGAATTTACCACTCGTCTTCACCGCCACGAATATCTCAGCCAACTTCAGCTGCGGCTGGTCGACGAACCTGAGCTCTGAAGCACTGTTTCTCCCGGGGAGAAGATCACGGCGTGGGGCCAGGACGCTGGCCGCGCTCGGCGCGTCCTTCCCCGGGGCCCGCGCCTCCTGGATGGACCACTGGAACAAACCCGGCAGCGGACCGCTCTGATGACGCGAGCGCAGTTGTACGTCCATGTAGATGATTAAGAAAAACGTGACAACGAAACCTGGCATGGTGAGAAGTTTCCATCTCGCAAACATGTTACAGAATAAACCAAACTATTCGAACTTTTCTTTCGGTCTATGAACGATATCGGTGTGATGGAGGCGCGCGTTCGGTGCGCTTCGAGGACATCCTCCACTTCCTAATTTGTTATTTCTGTGATCAAACGATGTCTTCCTGCTTCGCGAAGACAAATCAAAGTGGCGTCAATGTTCTGCCTGCACGGCGAGAATGTAATTTAGATTCAGTTGATCCTTCTCAGTTGAATGAATTTATCCACTCTATGGAATTATTTGACACATGGACCCGCGCACGGTTTTACGCACGCTCATTGCATATGTGTTACGTTGCATGATTGTATTCAAAGTAGCCAGTAGCCCCCTCGCCCCACCCCACCCCCCCCCACCCCTCCCACACACACACACACACACACACACACACACACACACACACACACACACCGCTGAGTTACGTTTAACTGTTCTCTGAGCGTTGGCTGTCAGTGTGTTCACCTCACTACCACCAGCAACCACACACACACACACACACACACACACACACACACACACACACACACACACACACACACACACACACACACACACACACACACACACACACACACACACACACATCCCGCCCTGTTCCTTCCGCTGACAACCGCCCATTAAGTCTGTCAACTTGAAGCCGCTCAACAAGTCATCAGCTTTTGACGCACAAAGAAGAAAAGGCGAGGATTAAGCGTTAAATAAATTAATTTAATCATTGAATGAATATTATTGTGAGTAACTTAGGATGAGAGTCTCGTAAAAACGGAATATTACTTTAGGTTGTGATGAAAAGAAAAACGTACAAAAAGGAAATGTGTCACCCTACCATCTATCCAAGGGCAACCAGCATGTATTTGACTATTTATACGCTCAAAGCAGACCTTTTACCGTGATTTAATCGGTATGGGGTCATGGCGTCTTCAGGCGCACTGTGGGGATAATCTGATTCATGATCAATAAAGAGCAATGAGAATCAGAAAGAGTGTTGTTTCCAGGTAAATTCACACATACAAGGATTATTGGTAACACTTTACAATAACCATAGTTTATAAATGGTAAATAGACCATTTATAAATGGTTAATAGACCATTTATAAATGGTTAACAGCTTATAGACCAATTATAATGGTAAATAGACCATTTATAAATGGTTAAGTAGACCATTTATAATAGGTAAACAGATAGTTTACTAAGTTTACTAATGTTTAATCATCATTTATAAACAGCAAGACCAATCATAAATGGTAAATAGACCATTTATTAATATTTAACTATCATTATAAATGGTCTATTAACCATTTATAAATGGTCTATTTACCATTTATAAACTATGGTTATTGTAAAGTGTTACCGGATTATTTTTTCTACATTTTTTTCTACATCAGCAACTGAAATTGCAGGTTTCCAACCCGACTCTGGGGTTTCTTTCCTTCACCTGGGAAACCATAGACCAACCACACACTCCCCTGCCTCTCATTTGGGAGACATCCTGATAGGAGCTGTCCGTGTTCATGTTTAGGATTGGTCCTCACCTCTATGGGGGGCGGAGTCAGAGCATACCTATGGGAATCCGCAGCGCTGGGAATCAAACCAAGGTCATTTGTTCTTTCTCTTAGTCAATCTCTTCTATTTGTCGTTTTACAATCACTGTATGAAGTCACACCATTACGAATAGTCCCAAAGGAAATTGGTGTATTCAATTGCTAGAAAATAGTATAACAAAATTGAGAACAGAACGAAAGCAAATATACAAGTAAAAAATAAAGTAAAAAATATAAACACAAAAAACAGTCAGGATAATTATACGGAAAACATCAAATAGACATGTGTTGTGGTCACAGCAGTGTGCTGTGTTTTCCTCCTCCTGGGTTTGCCACTCCCTCTGTCTGTCTCTCTTCACACCTGGCCGTCATCTGCAATCATGCTCACCTGGTCGTCATCTCCAATCAACTCCCCTTCATAAACCCTTGGATTCCCTGCTGTCGGTGCCAGATCGTACTTCGCTCTACAGTGGTAATGATACGTGCCTGGCTCCAGTGTTACCTTGTTACCTCGCTACCGAACTCTCTCCTCTTGTTGCCTTTGACCACAGCCTAACTCTGTTTCCCTCTGCCTGCAGTTATCCGGATCACGCACTCCAGCTCGCCTGCTTCACCCTGCCCCCGGCTTCCGCGTCCTCTACCTGCTCCTCCACCTCATTCAATAAACCCTCTTGCATCAATCCAACACCGTCTCTGTCTGCTCTTGGGTTCAGAATCGTTTACCATAACAGACATGTACGTTTTGGAAGTGAGAAAGGTCTTCAGAAAGGTCAATGCAGCGTGACCACACAGGGAAGAGGGGTTGAGGTTACCTGCCACCTCATCCCACAGAGAACACTGAACCCTTCTCAACCACCCCCACCCTGTGTTTCCACTCTGCTGTTGAGACACTGTGTGAAGCCCTCTGGGAGGGAGAGAGAGAGACAGAAAGAGACAGACAGACAGACAGATGGAGGAGAGGGGTGGAGAAGGAGAGAGAGAGAGCCAGAGAGAAAGTGAGAGGGGGACAAAGGGATTTTTTATTCATCATTCATCATTTATTCATTCATACTTCACTTTCACTCAAATTTTTACACTTTTTGTTTGTTTATCTTGACATTTTTATATATTTCCAAGTAAAAATTGTCAACTCTCCTTTGTTTAATTTTTAAACTGCTGTCCTTGTTTATTTTCCATGCCAGTAAAACTCTTTAGAATTAACTTGAAGAGAATTGATTTGAGAGAGGTGGAGAGAGGAAGCGAGTGATACAATTAATTCACCTCAGACCCACTTCCCCATCTTTGTTAATTTGTTCTTTCTCAGCGGTCTCACCTTACATCCATCCCTCTCCCTCTCTTTCTTTCTGTCTTTCTTTCGCTTTCGCGCCCACTTACCAGCTGCCTTCATTCCTCCCCCCTCCCCTGGTTCCTCTCCTCACACCCAGCCCATGTGCCTCTCTCTTCCAGTGCCCCACCCTCACCCTTACCAAAAAACCCACCAGGTCCCCCAGGTAAACCAGAGACGCCCCTGGGCACACCCTGTAGGAAAGACCCAGGATCGTGTTACGGCCTAACTGGAATGGGCTCCCTTCTCTAAAGCTGAGTTCCATTGCATGACCCAGCTATGAACAAAAAGCCCCTGCTGGAGCCCAGGGAGCAGACCTCCTTCTGGGGGGCTTTGTCCTCAGTCCTGCCTGCCCAGGGAGAGATAAGCTGAGCTGGGCAGCACTCAAAGCTGGCTGGGCTGGGAGTGGGAGGGCGCGTATGTGGGGCTCTGCGGGGTCAGGTGTGTGTGTGTGAGTGTGTGTGTGTGTGTGTGTGTGGTTTGTGTTTGATGATTATGGGGTACATTTTATGTGTTTGTGTATGTTTTGAGTTGATATGACGTGATAAAAATTACGTTTTAACACAGCTCACTGTGTGTGTGTGTGTGTGTGTGTGTGTGTGTGTGCGCGTGTGTGTGTATGTATGAGTATGTGAATGTGTGTGTATGTGTGTGTGTCTGTATGAACATTAGAAAGCTGGAAAGAAAGAGAAAGAGAGAGAGCGGTATTGATGGATTGATGACGACCAACTGCTGCACAGGTGTGTGCGCTTACCCAAGCAAACATCGATGACATGGAGGCCTTGCCCAACGGGACATCATTTATATGGCAACAAACATATGTGGCTAATATTAGTGTTAGTGCGCTATGGGTATTAACCTTACCCAGTCTTTACTCCCTTGGGGTTGCCCCTGGCAACAGAATGCCCACTGGCACCGATGAGGTCATTGTCTGAATGGAGCTGTGTCTATTTAGGTTTATTTCCAGACACTCTGTCAGACGTGTCTCAACATTGTAGCTAGAGGGAAATTTTGAATTTGTTTTTGTATGTTGTACAATATCATTTATACCATAATAAAAAATATATATATATATAATTTATCTTACCATTTAAATAACTGGATAACTTATTATTATACTGATGCTTTTCGATAATAATATTAAAATATTTTACTCATGCTGTTTTTACAATACTCAATCTAAACACAAATAAGAAAATGCAATAGTGATGATAACAGTGGTGGTGACTCGTGAGGATGGAAGTCCTCAGCTCGGCACCGGTCCTGTCCCTTAGTCCACCACTAGAGGTCGCCCTTGTTGCCACCACTTCTTCACTATTACAGTTATAGTCATTCACCTGTTCTGAGTATTTGTGTTTGTGTCTCCTTCGTTCGCTGACAGGTTTTCATTTGGCATCAGTTTGTAAGACTTGGATGTTATCGTTCACCATAAACTGTAGATTGTTACGGCTGTTAAGGTTACATGAGGCTGGGGGAGCCCAACCGCACGACACAGACGAAGGCTGAAACAGTACAAATGTTTATTCAATGGGAAAGTAGCAGAGGCTGGTTGATGCAGGAGGCCAGCCGGGTCGGTGTAGGAACCAGGAAGGTGGTGAGATGGACTGGACAGGAGCAGAGGGTTAGAACCAGATAGACTTGAATACAAGGACAAAATATACATTGGAATCAGGAACACTACTAACGTAGGTCGACCGTTTGGCAATCTGGCAATGATTGAGAAGCCGGATATAAACAGGAAGGGTTGACTAAGATGATCAGGTGTATCTGGTTGAGGTGGAGAAGCTGGAGTCCGCTTGCTCCGCCCATCACATGAAACACAAAGACAGACCAACAACACAGAGTGATCCCATCGACCGACGCCTTAACAGTACCTATCCCCCCCCCCACCCCCCCTCTACGGCTGCCACCTGGCGGACGCCTGGCTGTGGGCCCGATGGAAATTGGTGATGACCGTCGGGTCCACGATCATCCCACGTGACACCCATTGCCGGTGTTCTGGCCCGTAGCCTTCCCAGTCCACCAGATATTGGAAACCCCGACCCCGGGGGCGGACATCCAGCACCGGGTCGTTGTCAACGATGCGGGATGGCGGTGGTGCCAGTGTTGGCGACCGCCAAAGTCGAGGTGGAGACGGGTTTAAGCAGGGAGACCTGGAAGGTAGGATGGACACGGAGAAAGGGAGGCAGCCAGAGGCGCACAGCACAAGGGTTAATGATCGCCTAGATCTCAAAAGGCCCTACCTACTTAGGGGGCGAGCTTACGAGATGCCACCTTCGGTGGGAGGTCTCAAGCCAGGAGCCAAACCTTCTGGCCGGGGACATACTCGAGCACCGGTGGCTGGTGGCTGAGAGCGGGCAGACGCCTGGAGCAGCGCAGCCCAAACCTTGTTCCAGGAGCGCTGGCAGCTTAAAATGTGGGCATGCACCGAGGGAACAGCAATCTCCGCCTCCTGCACTGAAAACAGCAGCGGCTGGTAGCCTAGGGAACAGAGGAAGGGTGACATCCTGGTCGTGTCATTGCGATGTGCACATATCCAGGGGAGGTGGTCACTCCAGGAGGCGGGGTTGGCGTTGGAAATGCAGCGCAGCATGCCTTCCTGTTACTGGTTGGCCCTCTCTGCTTGGCCGTTGGTCCGTGGATGATAGCTGGAGGAGAGACTGACCGTGGCTCCCAGAGCCGTGCAGAATGCGCGCCATACCTGGGAGATGAACTGGGAGAAAACAGCACTCCCCCTTGCTCCCTTAAGTATTGGGACACCCTACCCCTTGGCTGGAGCGCGCAAAATCTAGGGTTAGGGCTGAAATCTAGAGGAAGGGGGAGAATTGGGACAGGGCCATGAGTAGACCTGGGACACCAGGAGCTCCGCGGTCTCTCTCGTGGAGAGGAGAAGAAGTGGGCTGCCTCTGAGAACCTGTCCACCACAGTGAGGATGGTGGTCTTACCTCTGGATGGGGAAAACTGACTGGGTCATCATCAGTAACATAATAATCGATAACTCTGTATAATTTATGTTTCTTGTCAGCATTGGACTATTACATTAGAATTGGTTTTAGTCTTTTCAAATGTTGTTTTCCACTGTATGCTTATCTTTAAAAGTTATTTAAAAACGTTGCATAATTCCCACCCTTTTCATTTGTTCTTCAGAATAGTGATGGCTCGTTCGCGAACGAATCAGTTCAAATGAACGACTTTAACATGAACGAACCGATTTGATTCCCCGTTTCAGTTCGTCTCGTTCGTCTCGTTCGTTCTCCGAGACTCGACTCCCAGCTCCACCCACTAGTCGCTGAGTCGCACTGACTCGCGAGTCACCGTTCGTTCACTGACTGTGTTTAGCGTTGAAGACTCGAGGACTGAGAAGTCACGAGAGTCAGACGGGCAACAACACCCCGATTCCGAACATGAAGCGCTCCTCAGCTAAAAGGAAGTTTTTCTTAGTTAATGTTGTGTTGATTGATGACCGTTTGCACCATTGCACGATCGTGATTCGTTTGAGAATGAGAACGAGGGAGGAGCTGAGTCTGACCGACTCAGCTGCGAACTGTGCATTCGTGATTCGTTTGAATGAGAACGAGGGAGGAGCTGAGTCTGACCGACTCAGTGACTGAGAACCATGGCCGTGTCCCAATTCAGGGGTTGCGTCCTTCGAAGGACGCGTCCTTCGTAGACCGTGAAGGCTGCATCGAAGGCCGAACGAGCGTTGTGGAATGGGACGGTCTAGCCTACGGAGCATTTCCGGATTGTGTAACCAGCCGTTAACGTCCTTTACCTTGCGTGACCACGCGCCGCTCCTGTCTCCTAGCAACCCTGACAGCTGCCGTTCAAACCGGACAGCGGAGGAGAAATATGGAGCCAGAAATCATAATTGTATTGGTTATGTTTTATGTTTTATTGGAGGAGTGGGAGAAGATTCACCGCCGGGTGAAGAGGAAGAGAGGACGTTGGCTTAACGTTAATTAGTTTAACGTTATATGTCTAACGTTAATGTCATTGAACTTTGACAATAAAGTTACCTATTTAAAATGGTCCCAACCTTACTTTTATATTTAAAAAAAAGTTTTGTCATTAAATATGTATTCGCTGCAGCTGCTGCTTCCGCTCTCTCCGCGCCATTTCTGAAAAAATATCCAACGCGCAATGAATGTTGGGATACGTTGGGCCGTGAAGGATGCATCCGATGCGTCCTTCAAATCCGGGAAACGAAGGCTGCATATCTCGGCCACATTCGAAGGACCCTTCGAAATGGGACAGCACTTGACGCGCCGCTGTGACGTATGCGGTCTTCAAATGCGTCCTTCGAAGGATGCAACCCCTGAATTGGGACACGGCCCTCGATTCACCACTACCGGAAACGCGACTGACCGAACGAACGATTCGAACGACTCTTCTTGGCGAACTGACCGACGCGAACTGATTCATTCAAACGAATCATGAAATCCACCACTACTTCAGAATACATTTTTATAAACAGCTGTATTACGAAATAGCCAAATAAAACTTAGATGATATCCCAACATGAAGACTAGATTTATAAAATGTGTTTCCTAGAAGACAGGAAGAAAAGGAATTAGAAGATGCGGTCTGCATCTCCTCTCGATATGTTGCCTGTGTGTGCGTGTGCGTGTGTGTGAAAGTCAAGAGTGGTACGTCATGGGATATATGTTGCACCGGTAGTTCCCCACAAAACGTGTGTGGAAAGATACAGCTTGGTAAACAAGATAAAAGCATATAATCCAACTCAAGTATAGGCAAGCGATGTTCTGTGGTGAATAAATAGAAATACAATCAACGAACATAATAATAATATTACAAAAAATACAAATACAAAAACAAATGTTACCTACAGGATAGCAAATAACATATAATGTAAAAAAAAAAGTATGTTTGTTTCCATTTTTTTTTCCATTTTTTTCAATTAATCAAAATATGAATACAAAGTACCCCCTTGCAAATTTTCAACTGGCCTGTGATATGAAACATGACTGCATACACGCACTGGTAATGGTATTATGCCATTCGAATTATTTTAATCTTACTACACTTCTTTTCACACCTTGAAATACAAACGCAGGACTTTAATTTTGAAGGGTACTACTACAGTCCAAACAGGAAGTGTGTTTTCAGACGCCTTCCCTTGCTCCCCGCTCCTGTCATATGTATCTGTATCCCGATCCTGCAGGGTAGGTGATTGAAGCGACAACAACACAGACTCATCAGGCTAATCATAACGGAAGCCACACCGGTTAACATCAAAGTCTGCTAGGCGCGGCTCTGCGCCCCGTTAAAAAATGGCACAAGCCAACATTTCTGTAACGGAGAGTCAGTTTCGATGCCCGATCTGTCTGGAGGTGTTGAACGACCCAGTGTCCATTCCTTGCGGACACACCTACTGCATGCGCTGTATCAACAAGTACTGGGACCAAGTGGACGCAACCAGTCAGTTTAGCTGTCCGCAGTGCCGGGATGCGTTCAGCCCGAGACCGGTGCTTCGGCGGAACACGGTGCTGGCTGAGCTAGTGGACAAACTCAAACTGAGCAGCGAAGCGTCTTTCCTTTCCACAGCGTCGCCAGACCATTACATGGGAGGGATCGGGGACGTCGCCTGCGACTTTTGCCCGATCGATAGTAAACTGAAAGCGGTCAAGTCTTGCTTGGTGTGTCTGGCGTCCTTCTGTGAGATGCACGTCCTGCCTCACCGGGAGGTCGGAACCCTACGGCGCCACAAGCTGGTGGCCGCGGTGGAGTGCCTGGCGGACCGGCTGTGTGCACAACACCGCCTCGGCCTGGAGCCCAGCGGAACCGGAGCGGACGGGGAGGTCGTGGAGGAGTGGACCGGGGACTGTCTGTTGTGCGAGGCTGACCACGAAGAGATCCACAACGTGGACGGACAGAGAGCCAGGAGACGGGTAAGTCCTGCTGCTCACCCACCTGTTGATTACCGCTGTCTTAATATGAATGGGTATTCCAGTTACATATGGAAGTTTATTAAACTTTTTATCTTTTGTTGAACCTGAACCTCAACCATTAGTCCTTCAGAAAAACAGTGTTACCATATTTCATAACAATTAGGCCTATACATCTTTCTCACAAAATCTCTCTCTCGCCATACCCCCTCTGTCTTTTTATCTTCATCCCTCTTTCTCCTTACATCTCATCCCCTCTCCATCTCTCTCTCCCTCCCCCTACCTCTGTCCCCCTCTCCAACTTTCTCTCTATCTCTTCCCCCGTTCCAAGCTCCAGCTTCAGGAGAGCCACAGACTGGTCCAGGGAAGGACTCAGACTGCGGAACGAGACCTGGAGGAGTTTCAGCAGAGTCTCGAGTCCTTCAAGGTGAGACCAGTGATCAGGCTTCTGCTCGACTTGACTTCCCAGATGGTTTGTTTCACAGAACAATCTGGAAAGTCGGCAGGCAGATCAAGAAGTTCCTCATTGGACTAAACTACTGTGGTTTGGCCAAAGCATATTACTTGAAGCCTGGCAAGATGGATTCTCTTGAATATGTCCTCTGTCGTCATCTCTACAACATTGGTCTCTACTCCATGTGATGGCCTCCTGGTAGCTGATATAGTCTTGTTGGCAAAACCAACCACACCCATTGCCTTTCATCTCGCTCTCTCTCTCTCTCTCTCTCTCTCTCTCTCTGTTGTTGTTTACATGTAAACAGACACATAGAGGGATAACTTGCAAATAATTGTTATTACATTTGTGTTTTCGACGTTTGTTGCTGTAAGAATATCCCACAGCGATGAGTAATGTGTAATTGAATCTGTTTTTTCCTATAAATTTTATGGGCTTGTATGCCTTTATAGACGGGACGGGGAGGAGAGAAAGGAAAGTGAGTTGAAGAAGACAGGGAATGACACACACTGACTCGTGCCCCACCAAATGGGATCTAATCTGTTGTACTGTCTAATCCAATAGGTCATTTCTAATAGAAACTAATCTAATGTATCTAATTAATGTGATGTAATCTACATTTATCAAATATCATGCAAAATAAAACAATCTTATTTGTTCAAATGTTGTCTAAAATAATTTCATATAATCTGAAATAATGTAATCGAATATCTATTCAAAAAATTCAAATCTAATCAACTATAATCTCATATCCAACCGGATGTAGTATTTTATCCATTATAATCTACTCTAATTATAATTCATTATAATGGAATTATAATCTGATACAATACATTTTTTGTGCTTTAATTATATTCCGATATAAACTATTATAGTCAAAGTATAATCTGATATCATCCATTGTGATCTACTCTAATTATTATCCATTCCAACCAAATGGTAATCTGATATAATCCATTCAAATCCAATTATAATGTGACGCAATCTCTTCTAATGTAATGTACTCTGGTGCCAGGTCTCTGCGTCAGTGGTGATGGAGGACAGCGACGCTCTGTTTGCTGACGTGGCCATCCGCCTGGAGAAGATCCGGGCGGAGGTAGAGTACACTCTCTCCATCCACATCTCCACCCTCCACTCCACTGCAACCATAACTAACCACCAGTGTTGGGAACGTTACTTTAAAAAAGTAATTAGTTATAGTTACTCACTACTTGTTCCAAAAAGTGAGTAACTGAGTTAGTAACTGAATTACTTTATTAATAAAAGTAACTAGTTACCAGGGAAAGTAACTATTTGCGTTACTGTAAAAAAAAAAAAGTTGCTATATGTCAATGAATTTGAAGTAGTGCTTATATCTCCACCTTGAAAATGCCAACTTTTGCCACCCTCTCCTCCACGCCCACGTCTCCACCCATCCACCCACTACTCCCCCAGCCACCTCTCTGCCTCAACCCTCCCCCTATCTATTCCAGCCATCCTGTCCACCCACCCCCACCACCCACCTCCACCACTCATGTCATGTGTTTTGAAACTAAAGTATGTCAAGCTAATGCTATTATAAAGTAATAGCTGCTAGCTGTGGGGCGGGGGGATTGTTTGTCTTCATGATTGTGTGTCTCTTGTGTGTGTGTGTGTGTGTGTGTGTGTGCGCACTGTGGCAGGTGCGTGCACGGCTGGAAGCCAAGGAGCGAGCGGTGGTCGGGCGGGCGGAGCGGGAGTTGGAATCGCAGCAGAGGGAGGTGGAGGAGCTGAGGAGGAGAGAGGAGGAGATCAGCCTGCTCCTGGAGACCGACGACAACACACACTTCCTGCAGGTCAGACACACACACACACACACACACACACACACACACACACACACACACACACACAGACACACACACACACTTGAAAAGACCAAGGCAGTGTGTGTAAAGAGGAGAATAATAATAGATAGGAGAGTGACGTTTCCAAGATTGGATTGGATGAATTTATCCTGAAGGGAAACTATGGTGCTCCTCCATGCACACAGTCCCACCCCATCACAGAGACATGTACAATCACACTCAAAGAGGACATCTGCATTGGTCAGGACCCAACTTACACAAGTAAAGAAGTACAAACAGTGTGATAAGTAATTTGATGTCAGTGTTTTAAACAGCAAGGTGTACCAAACCACTTGCCTTCCACTGCCTCGGGATACCATAGAGAGAGTGCAAGGTGGCCCACCGAATTGGAGAAATGATCTTTATGTGTTTTTTGCGTAGCTGATTGAGTTTATGAAAGTGGTCACCAGTAGCAACCGGGAACAAAGGAACATCAGGAGCAAACAACCAGAAAACACAGCTCATCTAATAAATAACAATGCACCTATATGCTCGCACAGAAAGAGGCACACTTCCTTCAGGTCAGAGAGGAGGATCACACGGGCCGCCCTATACACACCCATGCACATCACACGCACACACACACACACACACCCGTAAACAACAAGCACTCCCCCGCCTCCTCTCTCCAGGCGGCCTCCCTGCTGTGCCAGCCCCCCCCCAGTGGTCGTCGCTGCAGGCCCCCCTCCCTCCCCATGGAGCCGTTCAGCGCGGCCCGCAAGGCCCTTTGTCACTTCCGCTCCCGTATGGAGGAGGTATCCAGCGAGGAGGTGGACAAGATCAGCAGCGCAAGTGAGGAGAGAGGGAGGGAGAGAGGGAGGGAGAGAGGGAGGGAGGGAGGGAGGGAGGGTGGGTGGGCGGGCGGGGAGAAAGATAGATACCTTTAACGTTGGGAGAGAGAGAGATATGTTTAACCAATTGTTTAATCGTGTGTGAGAGGGATGGAGATGTCCAGAGTGACAGATTAGGAGCAGCGTGACAGGTGGGGCTGATGGATGAGGGAAACATGACACCGGACACGTGCCTGTGTTGAGGATGGTGATTATCTGGTGAAACCTACGTGTGTTCTTCCTCTTTCACAGTCAACGAGAACTGTGTCTCAGGAGGAGAATGTGTCAAAGGTAAGACACGCACTGTTCATTTCCCTCTCTCTTTAGTTCTCTCTTTTCCTCTTTTTCTCTCTCTCAGTCCAACTCATTCCAATTTCCAAGAGCTTTGACGGCAAGGGAAATGTTGCCAAAGCACACAAAAAGTGAAATACGAAATAAAGAAGAAGAAAAAAAATCCCCACATTTGAATATGATTTTATGAATCCCAGACAGGATATCTGGGTGTTGCATCAGCAAGTACAGGACAATAGAATACATAAAGTGATAAAGAAAGAGATAAAGCAAAAGACAAAAATAAATACACCTATATACACAATATCGGTAACAATGCGATAAATAAAAGTACACACTAAAGAAAGTTGAGGTCTACATATGTATATCGTGTATACCGTGAAATAAGAGTAAAAATTCTAATTGTACATATAAGATAAAATTACCGGAAAGTGTCTCTCACACACCCAAACACACATACCCAAGCGATGTGTGTGTGTCCGTGTGTGTGCGTGTCTGTCTGGCTTGGGGCTGGTTATAACACAGCATTTAACACCGTCTTGGACCGCTGGATGTGAATAATTCACAGGCCAGAGGACAGGGAACATGACCCAATACAATACAGGCTGGCTGAGTTCCAGTCCCTCCTGTTGTCCCTTCTAATGTACCATCACCACCTCGGGATTAGAGCACAGTCAGGATCACTAAGAGTTACTCTGCAAAGTTAAGTTCCAATGTCAGGGACATAAAGAAGGTATGTCGTTTGACTAAATGGAACACATTTATATCTATGGTCTCATGCACACTGAACTGTTGTTCTGCTATGATCAGGCTGGGCAATGAACAAGATGGGCCTAAAGATTACTGTGTGACACAACAATCAGGCTGTAAAGCCCTTTGGAGACCTTTATCAGAATATATACATATACGTACATACAAAATACAAACAAATACAAATAAATAGTATAATACACATACACACATAATACACATCTCCATACTTTCACATATCATATCATATCAAGTATTGTATAGAAATAAAAGATACCAAAATACTGGGCACCAAACAACTGTCCACGATAGGAAATAAAATGAATATATTAAATGACGCATACAAAATAAAAACAAAAATATAAAAGAAATGGTGAAAGAACTATACTAAAAAGTAACACTACAAGCCAACGATGCGCACCAAAACACTGGGGCAGTCCTAGACGCCACTGTCTTGGGTATAGGAACATTTGGAAGGACATGCATGCAGACTAAATATCCATATTCTAATCTCCCCTCTTCTCTGTGTCTGTGACTTCACATCTAGCTCCATCCTCTCTCCCTTCTCTCTGGGGTTGAGCGAACTGCTACTTGATCCAGGTTCTTTTCTTTTCTATTCTTTTCTATTTTTTACCAGTCCACTCTCTCGCATTGTTCTGTTGTTTAGTTTAGTGTGGAGCATGTAGTGGTTAGGGCACCTTGCTCAAGGGTACCTGCAGTTGAGGCTGTGAACCTGGGGGATGGAACCTGGCATTATATTTTTGCTTGGGGTGGAAAACTAGCCCAGGTACTCACCCTGCACACACCCCTTAGTTTATTATTAATTAGGTAATTAGTTTACTACCTGTTTAGCTCCCAGTATTAAACACCGCAGTATTGAACACCTCTGGTTAATGTGTGTTCCTGAGTACAGCTTGTTCACTGCAGCGTTATCGAGACCCTGCTCCAATTATAAAACGATTTGCATTGTGATAATTGTGAATTTATGAATAAGATGCAACAAAACAGCACCTGGGGTTCAGATTAAGTCATTGTGTGTGTGCGTGTTTCCCTCCCAGCAGCTCCAGTGCCGTTCCCCCTGTCATCAGTGTCTCTGCAGCCTTCAGACCAGCGGATGAGAGCAGCCTTCCTCAGGTGTACGTACCCCCCCCACACACACACACACACACGCCAGGTTAACCCTGGTGTCGTCACCTGCTGCTACTGACCTCTAACAAGTTGACACCTCCGCTCTGCATCAATAATTCACGTCGCCTACTCAGGATTACGTGTCCCATATACTCTCCGTGTGTACTGTACCGTGCACTGTACCTGTGTGTCTCTCTGTCACTCTGTCCTCGCTGTATGTCTCTCTGTCTGTCTTCCCTTGTGTTGTTTGAAGCTTGATTGTTTGGCAATTCTTACATTAATAACAAAGTCTAAAGTCCCCATTCAAAGGGTCAAATAATGATGAATACTTATATTGTATTTGTTATTCCTCCACCTCCACTCTCCCCTCCCACCATCCCCCCAATCCCCACCCATTCCCCCACCCGTCCTCCATCTCCCCACCCCGTACCCATTCCTCCACCTACCCCCTCCCATCCCTCCATCTCCCCACCCCGTACCCATTCCTCCACCTACCCCCTCCCATCCCTCCATCTCCCCACCCCCTACCCATTCCTCCACCTACACCCTCCCATCTCCCCCACCCCCCCTCCACCTCCTCCAGTCTCCTGCGGCCTCTCCCTGGACCCCGACACGGCCCACCCCACCCTGGTGCTGCTGGCGGGCCCGTCGGCGGGGGCCCACTGCGGGGAGGAGCCCCAGGCCTACCCCCTGCACCCCCAGCGCTTCGACTCGGTGGCCCAGGTGCTGTGCCGCGAGGGCCAGTTCTCGGGCGCCAGCTACTGGGAGGTGGAGTGGCGCGGCGGCGGCTGGGTAGACGTGGGCGTCACCTACCGCGGCATCGGCCGCAAGGGCGGCGGCAAGCCCTGCCTGCTGGGCCGCAACGAGCACTCGTGGCGCCTGCGCTGCACACACACGGGCTACTCGGCGTGGCACGACAACCGCAAGACCACGGTGGCGTCGGCGCCCTGCCCGCGCGTGGCCGTGTTCCTGGAGCGCCACCGGGGGGCGCTGTCATTCTACAGCGTGTCGGACGTGCTCACGCTGCTGCACACCTTCCAGGGACCCTTCTCCCAGCCGCTGTACCCCGCCTTCCGCCTGGACCTGGACGCCACACTGGTCATACACCCGCCGCCCAGTGGCCCGGCCGGCGGCGGCGGCGGCAAGGGCACGCCGCCGTAGCCCCGCCCCCCCTCTCGGTACCTCTCTGTCTCTCTCCTTCTCTCTCTCTGTCCCTGTCTCTCTTTCACTGTTTCTGTCTCTGTCTCTCTGTCCCTGTCTCTCTGTCTTGCTATCGCTATCTCTATGTCTGTCAGTCTTCTACCAAAAGAGCTCACCTGGAACGAGGATTAACATTAATTTGTTATTTTACTGTTTCGCTGTGCTCTCTGCTCACCAAAGGAACGTAGCTCTATTATACACATGTTAACATGTGAATGGACACTCAAGAGAGATATTGTTTCTATGCATGAAAAACTATTATAAAAAAATAAGTATTTTTATTTATCAATATCGGGGTCATTATGTAGTGTGAAATGATATTCTATACTGCACTTCAGGATAATTGCGTGATTCATATTTATGTTTTATGTAGACCTATTAGTCATGAAAAAACGATCTAAAGTGAAAGTGGATACCTAGGTAACATTCTGTATTGTCCATTTTATTGGCTTGACAATCCAAATGTATGACTTTGGCAGTCTGATTCAGGAAATAGTTCATCCTGTATATTGTATTGTTTCATAAGGGTCCCGTGTGCCTTTTGCGGACGTATCATGAGTGCCTTTAACCAAATCAGAGATGTATGATTCAGATATTTAGGACGACCTGAGAAGGCCTTAACATTAATACAGCAGAAACCTCACTGTCCCCATCTCGCCTCGTCTCACTCACATGTGCCCAACACTGCTCTCTAGCGTTGGAGTTTGACTTGCAACGATTAGTCGATTGATAGAAAATTCATAATATCTCATTTTGATAATCAATTATTTGGCAAAATAACATTGCATATGCAATTAGTACTTTTGTTGGTTGCTTGTCAGATAAAGCAAGTACTTTCAAGGCATCCTTTTACTAAATAATCAATATGAAAATAGGCGTTTCAGCCCTGGTTGAAAATCAGAAATCATGTAATGTATATTACTTTAAATTACTTAATCGGGTACCACGTTGTAAATCTATGCTTAAAACACAGCACATCACTCATAGCTTCAATGTATATTTTGTTCATGATATGTTCATGGGTTATGTCAATAGGAAACGTTTTTAAGGGCTCATGAAAAGTGCCCTTTTGAGTAACCAAACATTACAGAATGTACATTCTAATTTGATACTGATTTTATTACTGCCCACTGCCCGTTGTAGAAACATTGTCTTGAATGCCTATTATCATGGATGACTATAGGCATGATGGTAAAATAAAAAGTGTGTATGAATTGTGTTTTGTGTTTAAGAATATGACAAATGTTCCAGTGAACCGTTCCCCTCTGGTTCCTGGTGACTGTGTCTCACTGGAGACTATGATATCCCTGTATGTGGTCATTTTATTGGGGAGTCGGGTCAGGGTACAGTTAGCTTGTCTTTGTCCAATCCTAGCCAATAATCAGTAGCTCTATTTCAACACATGTCTTCAATTGCTTTGTTAGTTTGCTGGGACACTGACATGTTAAACATCATTCTATCTAGCAAAAATATCTTTGCTAAAAAGTTTGTTAATCCACAAATCAATAAGACTATTGATCGATCTCTGACATGCCATACTGATAGACTATGTTTATTTTGTATTGATCATGTGACCAATGTAGCGGACTGTACATTATCCCCTGCTTCACTTCCTTGACCTTGATGACCCAACGCGGTAACACAGCCTCCAATAAACAGTTTAAACAGTTGGGTGTCGTTTGTTTACTCAACCACTGAACTGCTCAAGCACTACTGTGCTTTTTATCACAATAGAGTGTTCATGGGCTATTTTTTTAATTGGTATAATTTTATTATATAATACTGTGATTATAATTATAATACTGTTACACGAAGTGTATTGATAATATCTTATACGTTTCTCTCAATTGACTTACAGGCATGCAAACTGGTTTGGGGTGAAAAAGGTGAGAATGATGCGTGAGCCAAGGAAAACACAGACCCACTAGGGGGTTCCAGGGTTATACTCCAGGGAGTTCAAAAAAAATTTTTATATAAAAAAATTTATTTAAAAAAATATAACTTTTTTTTATAAAAATAACCCTAACCCTAACCCAAAAATTATATATAAAAAAAATAAAATTTGACCTGCGCAAGAATGTTTTTTTTGGACCTGCGCATATTTTTTTTTGGACCTGCGCGCGCATATTTTTTTTTGGACCTGCGGGCATGGCAAAAAAAAAAATGCTCCAAGGTCCAAAAAAAAAAAATGCGCGTAGGTAAAAAAAAAAAAAAACATTTGCGCGCAGGTAAAATTTTTTAAATAATATTTTAAATATATATTTTTTATTTAAAAAAAATTATATAATTTTTTTTTGATAATTTATATATATATATATATATATATATATATATATATAAATTATCTATATATATATTATAATTATTGTATTATTATAATATATATATATTTTTTAACTCCCCGGAGTTTTTTTTTATTTTAATTATTTTTTGGCGTCCTCCTTGGTCTGTTGTTCTGGGATACACTAGCTTTATTTGCACTCAGTGGCCCATCCTTGTCGGAGGCCTTCTGTACCTGTGAGGTAGAATGAAGGGGGGTCCGATTTTTCTGTCTCTCATTCACTCCCGTCTCTCACTCAAACATTAGTATTCATTTTTAGTGTTTCTCATGTCACAGAAACCACAGTGAATCCTGTGTTTCTGTGCCCCGCTGTGGTGTCGACAGCACAGAGCTCCGGTACCGTTACAGGACAGGTGGTACGGTGGTTTCTTTCAGCTTGTATTGTATTCCAATTTTAGCGAAAACACACATAACATTAGCTTGAAAGAAAAAAAACTGAGGATGCTTATCTTTGCGTGAAATTTGGGATGACTCGTCCGCCAATGACTTCAAGTTGGTGGTGTTTTAACCGGTGATTGTTGTGCCAAACTGTTTACAAAGGGACATTTGCTTGCGACGCAGCAAGCGCCTGCTAGTTGACCTGCCGGGCGGGACGATCAGTACTTCGCCACATAAAGAGCTTAGTTCTGATTGGATCGCTTCCCAAATCGTCCCGCTTCCCAAATCGTCCCGCTTCGTCTCGTTTTTATTCGTTAACGGAAGTGTCAAAAGATTTTGTCGTAGTTTTTGTCATCCTAAATTGATTATTATGATTGATTATTATTGATTATTATGACCACGAATCACAAAAGTGGCCAATTTTGTTTTAAAAAACGGCGAATTTCACCGAAAGGTGACTAGTTTGCATGCCTGTACTTATGCTGGTTTGAGTGGTATGCGGAAAGAACATTTTAAATACTGAAAAGTAATGCCTGCCACCGTGGATTGGCAGGTTTGTTGCCACGTGACCTTGCTCAACATAAACACATGTCACATGATCTCCGCCTGTATTTCAACATGGCGGTGCTGTCGTCTGTGCTGCTGCTGACTTATATCTCCTACTTTAACTCTGCAGTTTTAAGCTTCCCCCTCGATCAGCAGTCCCACGACACCTCCTCCTGCGGATACAAGGTAAGTGAAATAGCAATGCTTATCTATTTTTGGGTTTACAGTATTTGGAAAACGGCGGTGGCTACAGTTATATCGCTGCTATTGGAAAGTTCAACTTCCGTTTCACAGTGCTGACTTTTGTTATTGCTGTTTGTGAAGTGCTGACTGCAAACTCAGGAGCATGCACACAAAGATGATGGCAACAGAAGGGACAAAATCCGCTTGCTTTCGCACTAAAATGTGCTTTTACAGCAGTTATCAGCAGTCGGTACACTGCAACTATTGTATATATACTCATCTCTCACTGTGTGTGTATTTGTGTGCGTGTGTATGTGTGTTTGTGTGGTAGTCATGCCACGCGACAGTGCCCAACATGCTCAATGTCCACCTGGTGCCACACACCCACGATGACGTGGGCTGGCTGAAGACTGTTGACCAGTACTTCTATGGAGGTCAGTCTCCCTGATCAGGCTGTTTTTGTTCTGGTCACGGGATATCACACTTCCTTTTCAGAGAGCAGAAAACGATCTCTTTCAACTATTTTTTCTCACCCCCTGCCACTTCCTTTACTGTGATATTATCTCCTACTTGACAACTTGCTGTGTTCACAAAACCACACTCTAATAACCACATATTCACATTTGAGACGTTTTTGACTTGGTGATAGATAGAGCTGACAAACAGCTTTCATACTCTAATGTTTAGCAGCCGTTAGTTTTTCATGCATAGAAACAATATCTCTCTTGAGTGTCCATTCACATGTTAACATGTGTATAATAGAGCTACGTTGTAAATTGCACTTTTAAAAAGTGCAATTTACAACTTCAATGCTTTACTTGGACCTTTAAAGTTGTAACACGTGGAAATCACAAGCTTTAACTGCAAACACTCCCAAGCTGACCTGTAGATTAATATCCCTTACGTCACGTGAAGGACTCATAAATTAACTTGTGAACGTTTACTTCTTTTAATCTGTGTTACCTCTGATGACTGTAAACAAATATCTGCTCTTCAACTTTGTGTGTGTGTGTGTGTGTGCACAGGGCGTAATGACATCCAGCATGCGGGGGTCCAGTACATCCTGGACTCTGTGGTGGAGCAGCTGCTGCAGAACCCTGAGCGCCGCTTCATCTACGTGGAGACGGCCTTCTTCTACCGCTGGTGGAAGAACCAGCCGCCCAGCATGCAGAAGACAGTCAGACAGCTGGTCGACCAAGGTCTGCTCACACCATCGTCAGTCAGGCATTCACTCTGTCACATTCACTCTGTCACTCAACAGTCTAACAGCTTTACAGTGTTGACTGACATTCACCCATTCATGCACACATTCACACACCAATGGCGGAGTCAACCACGCAGGGCGACAGCCAGCTGGTCAGGAGCAATTAGGGTGAGGCTTCTTACTCAGGGACACCACGACACTCAGCTAGGAGGAGCCGGGGATCGAACCAGTAACCTTGTGGTTACCAGCCAACCCGCTCTACCTCCTGAGCTAATGTCGCTCTCAGATGCCAATAACGATCAAAATAGTTTTAAATTAAAAATGTTAATCTAAAAAAGTTCTTGTCTTAGACTTCAATATAACAAAAGCATTTTTAACATTGTTATTAACATTCTCAAAAAAAAATGTTAAAAAATTCACTGTGGGCTTTTGGATTAGTCTCTCTCTCTCATACTCATACTCTTATGCACACATGTATGGTGGTTTGATATGATAAGATAGCAGCATTTTGATGAGAGAAAATGTCGAGGGGAACAAAGTGTGTGGAGATTGTGCAATACAATAAGCCAATATACACCATGCACACAGAAACTGAAAGCTCAATACTTTTAGCTCTCAAAGTCCAAAACGGTAAAATCCATTGGTCCATTGAAGTGCCGTCTAGTTGCGTAGTATAGCTTTGCATGCAGTATATTTCTCAGACTTTCATGAAAAGCTGTGGTCAGCCATATTGGTATTTTGATGGTATTTTGACACCATAGAATAAGCAACAAGTGTAAGCACAACCGGTTATTTAAGGTCGATCTGATCACATGGATCGTGTTCCACGTCCTCAACCACTGGTACAACCACACTCTGCAACGACAAGATACGTCGTGCTCTATTAGTCCCATGGGAAATACAGGTTTCACAACAGGACAGCAGTAGAATTAAAAAGAGATTAAATCATTTCTGAAGCAAAAAAAAAAAAAATAATACATTATATTTACGTGAAATGTATCTATTCAATTAAATTGCAATTTATTTGTATCGCCCTTAATCACAGGTACAGTCTCATTCAAAGGATCTACTGTATATTCTCAATAAGAGTAGTAGACATAAGCCGCAAAAATAAATGTAAATATTTATTTTCATAAAAAGTTGAAGATTAAATTATTGGAGGTATATACTACATTAATAAAACATATGGAATCAACCGTTATACATAAGTGTCTAAAGTGTCCAGTATATTTAAGATTTTTCATTGAATTAATAGCAAGCACTGCAAGCGCAATGAAACGCTCTCCTTGAGTTTAACAGTGCCCTGAAGCCGTTTGCTCCATTTAATTGAGTCCTGCTACAGTGTACGCTGCGGCTGTTAAAAAAGTGCTAAACTTTACAAGTTCCTTCCCAAGGTAGCTCGTTACTGTACTGGAGCATGTGATATCACAGCCCCTCTGACCAATCACCTCGCTTTATGGCTTGGCAGCTGCTCAGGTGGTGATGAAGGGTTCCTTATTGGATCCCGGTTGTCCTTGAGCAATTGCACCAGACCCTGTGGTGAATGAGTGAATGCAAGGGTGTACGAATAAGTGAATTAATGTACTTGCGAGTGCGGGAATGTCAGACTTGAAATCCGTTTCTCTCTCCCCAACGCTCTGTGTCTCTCTCTCCTTCATCCACTCACTCTCTTTCAGGAGTCTCTCCATCAGTTAAATCACAAATCAAAAGAGCTTTATAGGCACGTAAAACGAACATCAACGTTCTGAAATAAAGGAAATAGAAACCATGTCGACTTGGAAAATAAGAAAATGTAATATGAAATGAATTGGAATATAAAATACTATACAGATATGAAAACTGTACCTCTCTCTCCCTGTGTCCCTTTACCCCCGCCCAACCTCCCAGGCCGGCTGGAGTTTGTGAACGGCGGCTGGTGTATGAGCGACGAGGCCACCACCCACTACAGCGCCGTCATCGACCAGATGACCCTCGGCCTGCGCTTCCTCAACGACACCTTCGGGCCGTGTGGACGCCCGCGCGTGGCCTGGCACATCGACCCCTTTGGACACGCCCGCGAGCACGCCTCCATGTTCGCTCAGGTGGGCGGGGCGGCCTGGGGGGATCCGCCGCCACAGTGACAGTTGACGCCCTGGGATTTAAGGATTGATTAATCAAATACAAAGTTCTGATCTGCCAAATTCATAGGATAAGGCAGACATCTTCTGTCGACTAATAATAATAACTTATAAACTTATATTCAATTTTTCAAAGTACCCAAGGTCGCTTAACAAGAGTGGGAATGGGGGATGGGGTGGAGGAAGGGCTAAGGAGGTTAGGTCAAGGTATGGGTTAGGTCGAGGTATGTTCTGAGGTGCTTTTTTTTTATAGTAGGTTCAAACACAACTAGAGACTAGAGTAATAATAGACTATAGAATAATTACAAATATCAAATAGAATATAAACTTGGGTAAATCAGACGTGTGCTGATGTGCATTGTCAGATCTGCATCATTCAACCATCCTGGAGCAGGATGCCCTGGCCCTTACCTGTTCTCTCTCTCTGTGTGTGTGTGTGTGTGTGTGTGTGTGTGTGTGTGTGTGTGTGTGTGTGTGTGTGTGTGTGTGTGTGTGTGTGTGTGTGTGTGTGTGTGTGTGTGTGTGTGTGTGTGTGTGTGTGCACGCGTGTAGTATTGTGTTTTGGTAGTTGGATGATTCCCTGCTCCTGTGTGTTTGGTTCCAGATGGGCTACGACGGCTTCTTCTTCGGTCGGCTGGACTACCAGGACCGGAACAACCGGATCAGGACCCTGGACCAGGAGCTGCTGTGGAGGGCCTCTGAGAGCCTTGAGCCTCCTTATGCAGACCTCTTCACTGGTACACAAACACAACACACACTCTGTGCCATCTCTGTGCCAGCTGCCACTACTACTATCAGCTCCATTTAGCAGACCTCTCCTCTTCCTGGCATTACTTATAAGATTGAATTGCTCCTTCATGGCTTGGATATAAAGTTCTCTGTAACTCGATTTGACAGAAGTATTAACAAGCTTATTGCATAATGGGCAACTAGTTTGTACTTTTCGAGTAAATTCTTGTAGGGAATTCAGTCGACGGGCCAGATGTGTGTGAACCGGCTTTCCCTGGGTCTTGGGTGTCTCCAGGTATCTTACCCAACGGCTACAACCCACCGGAGGGCTTCTGCTGGGACCAGTCGTGTGACGATGCACCCATCATGGACGACCCAGACCTGGAGGACTACAACGTAGACGACGTCGTTCAGCGCTTCATGGCGGCGGCCGACAGTCAGGTCAGGCAGACTCACTCACTCACTCACTCACTCACTCACTCACTCACTCACTCAGCCCACAGTGGGCTGTTGGCTCTCTCACTAAAACCTATGTGTACTATTTTGTGATTTTGTGACTCATTCATATAAGGAGAAGGGGGGGTGGTTGTTATGGCATAGGTCACAACTAAAATCAGGGAAGATGCATACATGTATGAATCATATGAAAATATATCTGAAACTTAGAAAACGGATATGTTCAATGATATGAAACTAAAACAGTTGATCCAGTATCCTGTTGGCCTCTTCCTGCCCGTGTTGTGCCCAAATGTGTCTAATCTAAAGAGCTCACCTGACCGGGGACCGACCCCACTCCCTGTTAGCCGTACCCGTGTCCACTGGGTGGTACAATGTCGAATACATCGCCCAAAAATTTTAAATCTGCTCTATGGAGCAGGTTAGGGCCTCGTGCTCTTGGTAGTCTACGGGTAAAGCTGCTGACGTCTATAACCCCTCCCCCCGCCAGGCCAGGGCGTACAAGACCAAGCACATCATCATGACCATGGGCTCGGACTTCCAGTACGAGAACGCCAACCTGTGGTACAAGAACCTGGACAAGCTGATCCGCTACGTCAACGCCCGGCAGGCCAACGGCAGCCGGATCAACGTGCTCTACTCCACCCCCTCCTGCTACCTGCAGGAGCTGCACCGCGCCAACCTCACCTGGTAGGATGAACACGCCCCCTAACCCGACCCTAGCCCCACCCGCTAACCCGACCTTAGCCCCGCCCCCTCACCTGGTAGTAAACACGCCCCCCTTACCTGACCCTAGCCCCAGCCACTCACCTGGTAGTAAACACGCCCCCTTACCCGACCCTAGCCCCGCCCCATCAGCTGGTCGGATAAACACGCCCCCTAACCCGACCCTAGCCCCGCCCTCTCACCTGGTCAGATAAACACCCCTCCTTCGCCCAGGATTCTGAACAGGGTCTGTGAATATTTGTGTTAAAAAGTAGGAAACATTTGTAGATGTACAACAAATGTGTGTGTTGGTGTATGAATATCAATAAGATGTGCTTGTAGAAATGAACCAAAAGGTATACCATTCAACACACATCGCTTTACCAACACGCACGTCTCCTCCATCATCCTGTATCCCCCCCCACCAGGGCGCTGAAGACGGACGACTTCTTCCCGTACGCGGACAACGCTCACAACTTCTGGACGGGCTACTTCACCAGCCGCCCCGCCCTCAAGCGCTACGAGAGGGTCAGCAACGGCCGTCTGCAGGTACCCCCCCTCTCATTCTGGTCTGATTAACATGCTCCAATGATTACCTTCTTAAAGGGGCGGTGAACCGTAGTATCTTATTATCAAGGCTTTCCTTCCCTCCCTTCCCTCCCCTACATTCATTGGCATGAACTTTTGATGTGTGTGTGTGGTAGTAAGATCAAAATGTAATTATGCTGTTACAGCAGTTGTCAGCACTTAGTACACTGCAGACGTGTAGATATACCCATCTGTGTGTCTGTGTGTCTGTGTCTGTGTGTGTGTGTGTGTGTGTGTTAGGCTTGTAACCAGCTGGAGGTGCTTGGGGGGCCGTCATCCAGGAAGGGGCCCTTCGGGGCTGGAGACAGTGAAACCCTGAGTAGGATCCACAATTCCAAATCCTCATCTCTTCCCGCCCTCTTTTCCTCCATCTCTCTCTTTCTCTCTGTCCCTCTCCCTCTTATTTCCCTCTCTTTCTCCCTCCATCTCTCCCTCCTGGGAATGCTGTGTTCTGCAGCCAGGGGACGCTAATCCGTTGGACCCTCTCCAGGTTTCTGAAGGAAATATGTTTTAAAAAGAATGATGCAAATGGATTATTATCCTTTACTGGTATTTCCCAAAGTGAGTCCATCAGTGATTAAATAATAAAGCAATGTTCTTATCGTTGGTTGTGATTGGCAGGAGAGGCGATGGCAGTGGCCCAGCATCACGATGCCGTGTCTGGGACAGAGAAGCAGCACGTTGCCAACGACTACGCCAGGAGGCTCGCCAATGGCTGGCAGCACTGTCAGGTACTGTCGTCCCACCTCCAGCACAGGAACACTGGGTTTGTGTGTATGTGTGACTATAGATTGGTATATAAAATGCATATTTATCATCATTTGTCTTTGTTCAAGTTTTGAAGTTTAAAAGACAGTATTAAACTGTAAACTTTAGTGAAACTACATTTACATTACATTTAGGGCATTAAGCAGACACTTTTATCCAAAGCGACTTACAATAAGTACATTTGTCATAAGAAGTGAAACAATAGATCACCGTCGGTACAGTAAAGATGTTCATACAACCAAGTGCAAGTACTAACAATCGCCAGGCTAACCCCATTCCCCGTATACAGCAGTGATAGCTAGCTACTGCAGATGCTACACAATTAAGTACATGCTACACAAGATGCATGCACAACACAATTAAGTACATGCTACACAATTAAGTACAATGAATGAATACAACCTGCATTAAGTGCGTTCAATTAAGTGCCAGGACGTACAACAAACAATAGTGCAACAGACAAATAAGGGACTGAATGGCTATGTAGAGTCTAGGTGAACTCTGTGGGTTTTGAGTCATTTGCGGAACTCTGACTCTGAAACTACTTTTTCCATTTCGGCCAAGCAGTGATAAATCACAAATTTGGACAAGAAAGACTAAAAGTGAATCCTATGTATGTCGGTTTAGTATCACTCCCTGCATATATTTAAAATGTATCGTTTCACAACTGCTACTTTGCGCTTCCTGTTCAGCTGATTTCACTTTTATTTTATTTTCACTTATTTCACTTAAAATCATAAAACATTCCTTTGAAAGATAGTATGTGATAATGATGTAAAACGTACAGCTAAATCCTTGATCGTGTGAACATCCATAGGAGTGACGGTTACTGCTGAGTGATGAATAAACCAAGAAGGCTTAACGTATGCTAATGTAACAACAACCGTAACACAAAAAACCTCCATCTCTCAGTGGAAGGTTGTCTCATTATCATAATTCAGAATGTTCAGTACGCTGTACAACAATGTACAGATCCATAAGTCGAGTGACGGGTGTTTAGTGCCGTGTGGCTGACGGCTGGTGTCTCTCTGTCAGGCGGTGGTCAGTAACTCTCTGGCTGCACTCAGCGGTTCGTCTGCGGGGCGTATTTACTGTGACAACCTCAACGTCAGTGCTTGTCCTCTTACCGAGGCCAGCAAGAAGGTGAGACACACACACACAGGCGCACGCATGCACGCACAAGCAGAAACAAGGACACAAACCAATACATAAGGAGATGCACATCTGAGGTGGGACATTCGATTCTTTACGTCTTATTCTATTGTAGTTTTGTGATCTCGGTCTCTGTGTCTGTCTCTCTCTCTCTCTCTCTCTCTCTCTCAGTTCTCTGTAAATGTCTACAACTCCCTCGCACGCCCCGTGGTGTGGCCGGTCAGACTTCCAGTCAACGCCTCGGCGTACACCGTGTTGGATGCCAGCGGTACGCCGGTAGACTGCCAGGTCAGTGTGTGTGTGCGTCTCAGACGGCAGCTTGTTAATTATCGGCCAACATATGCTCGCTATCGCTATCTACAGATGGCACTGAAAATAGCAAAGGATAAAAAGCTTTGTGCAATTTAGTTAAAAAAGAAAGAAGAAAAAAAATAATCAAACCTATAGAAGAAAATCATAGTTTAGGTCAGCCAAGAAATTATCTTCAATGCACACCTAATGTTGAAAATCTTGCAGGTGGTCCCCATTTCCAAAGCCACCCAGCAGCTGAGGAAAGATCGGGGGTATGCTGTCAACGAGCTGGTGTTCCAGGCCCAGGCCCCTCCGCTGGGCTACAGCACCTACTCTGTGTCCGTGCTTCAGAACGGGCCTCCTCCGGCCGCTGCGAAGCCTGGGCCTCCAGCAGCCATCCAAAACAAGGTCAGCCTGTCTCCTCATCTTCAAACTTTTCATCTTCAAAAAAACTAAATCTATAAACTGAAACTGGACAGAAGAATATTTTTTTAAATCAAATGTGTGTGTGTGTGTGTGTGTGTGTGTGTGTGTGTGTGTGTGTGTGTGTGTGTGTGTGTGTGTGTGTGTGTGTGTGTGTGTGTGTGTGTGTGTGTGTGTGTGTGTGTGTGTGTGTGTGTGTGTGTGTGTGTGTGTGTGTGTGTCAGTTTGTGCGAGCAACCTTTGACCCTGCCACAGGCCTACTGGACAGCCTCACCAACCTGGAGACCCAGCAGACTATAAAACTGACTCAGAACTTCTACTGGTCAGTACCTCTCTGCTGAATATATTTCTAATATACAAGTGCATGTATAATAGTATACCAGCTAACTGTCTGTTTAAAGATCAACAATCACAAAACGCGGGTTCTTTATTAGGTTAAGTGTCCCGAGTGAAGTAAAGTGGCACTGCAATAAGTGTGTGTGTCTCTCGCTCTTTCTCTCTCTCTCTTCCCCCCCCAGGTACAACGCCAGTGATGGTAAAAGCTCCATCAGTGACCAGCCCTCTGGCGCCTACATCTTCAGACCAAACTCCTCCTCGCCCTTCATGATAAGCAGCACCGCCCAGACTGAGAGCATCCAGGTGGAGCTCCATGACACCCCTACACCCAAGCTGTCCTTCTCCAGACCTCCACCTCCTAAACTTGCATCACTCTATCCCATTGACTTCCATTCAGACACATTAAACATCTACAATGAAAAATAAGTGAAATATATAGTACCTTAATCTCTGCATCTCTCAATCTTTCTCCCCCCCCCCCATCTCTTTCTCTCTCTCCCCCTCCCTCCCTCGCCCCCTCTCTCCCTCCCCAGACGCCGGAGCTTCAGGAGGTGAGGCAGCAGTTCGGACCATGGGTATCCCAGGTGATCCGTCTCCATAGCAACAGCAATGCCCTGGAACTGGAATGGACAGTTGGACCCGTGCCCATAGCGTGAGTCACTGCTGGCGGTGGGCGGGGCTAATGACCTTTTCAATCTAGGGAGCAATCTCCCCTTACGTACAAAGTAAAGACTTAGACGATCAAATTGTAAATGGTATCAATTGTGAGCGCATTGCGCTTCTAGACGGGAGGGGGGCAGTTAGTTAACATACCTGGATGATGGGTCATCTAGGTAAGGTGTGCTTGGTAATGGTAGTGAAGTGAAGGAAGTTAGTTCCTTTAGTTGGATGTTGGAGAAAAAAAACATTCAACACTTTGGATAGATGTTTGGAATGATGGTGAAAATAGCCTCCATCCCTTGTCACATTGCTCATATGACATAACCACAGTCTCTGCAGAGAACACTCTGGTTGAAGGCATAGCCGTTACAGGAGTTTCACTTTTATCAGAAGTATAAACACTCACACATACGCGCACGAACACATGAGCGCGCACACACACAAACACACCTACTGTTATGTAAGCATGGGTGTCTTGTGAAGGGGGTCAGGTGTGTAGAGACAAAACACTCCCACACGCTGCTGTTGTTTCTAAAGAATTCATCTAGTCTCACACCAGAACTTTTGCTTCAGGTGGATGGATCTATAGATGGACAGATATATAAAAGGATACAAAGTACATGTTTTTAACTTTCTTTCATTTTAGTTATCCATGGCGACCCGATGTGCACCTGCACACACACACACACACACACACACACACACACACACACACACACACACACACACACACACACACACACACACACACACACACACACACACACACACACACACACACACACACACACACACACACACACACACACAATATTTTGATTCTCTGATTCTGATGATGATCAATGACTGTTACTAACGGATCAACAACCCCCATGGCGCCCCAGGGACGGCCTGGGGAAGGAGGTGATCACCCGACTGGACAGCAGCATCGCCTCCTCCGGGCTCTTCTACACCGACTCCAACGGCCGAGAGGTCCTCCAGAGGAAGTGAGTGGTCGTCCGCCAAGGTGCCTGAGTCGCCACGTTACCGCGCACGGCCGCTCACCACCGCTTAGCATGTATTCGTTCAGCAGAAGCCTTTCTTGAACTGTTTCGTCATTGGGCGAAACGCTTGAGGTAACGTCCTGCTCACACAGGAAGGACTTCCGGCCCACGTGGGACCTGAGGCAGACGGAGCCGGTGGCGGGAAACTACTACCCCATCAACTCCAGGGCCTACATCAAGGTGCCCCCCCAAGAAACACACACCGATGCTGTAAAACACGTGTTTAACATTTGTTAAACAGTGCTCGAAAGTTCAATAATTAAGTGAGTGTTTCTGTGGTAGCAGCGTTCTTCAACCTGTGTGTGTGTGTGTGTGTGTGTGTGTGTGTGTGTGTGTGTGTGTGTGTGTGTGTGTGTGTGTGTGTGTGTGTGTGTGTGTGTGTGTGTGTGTGTGTGTGTGTGTGTGTGTGTGCGCGCGCGCAGGATGATAAAGACCAGCTGACTGTAGTGACAGACCGATCTCAGGGTGGGAGCAGCATCCACGATGGAGCTCTGGAGATCATGGTGATAACTAACACACACAGACAGACAGACAGACACACCCCTACCTACCTTTCTGACTTTGTGTCCAGGTGTGTTTGTGTTTGCAAACAAAGATGGACACACATGCAAATGTGTGTCCGGCACAAAAAAAAAATACAGACCAATTAAAGGAGCATAACCGTGCCAATACAGACACCCCTTTTTGTGTCGTGTGCATTCCAAACTATTTACACACACTAACCGCCTCCCCCCCTGCCCCAGCTCCACCGGCGGCTGCTCTACGACGACGTGCGCGGCGTGGGCGAGCCCCTCAACGAGACGTCCGGGCTGTTCCCGCTGGGCCTGGTGGTCCGGGGCCGCCTCCTCCTCTCCCTGACGCCGCCGGCCCTCGCGGCCGACGCCCACCGGCCCCTGGCCCAGGAGAACGTGCTGCAGCCCCTGCTGTCCTTCACCGTGGGGGGACCCCCGCCTGGAGCTCTGCTGGAGGTGTGTGTGTGTGTGTGTGTGTGTGTGTGTGTGTGTGTGTGTGTGTGTGTGTGTGCGTGTGCGTGCCCATCTGTCCTTGTTGGGGGGGGGGGGTTCTCTGGGCTCTAAGGCTCTTTTTGTAGTTAAATAGATATCTGTGCTTTAGTTAAATCTTGTTGGTCGTTCCAGTTCAATATCTCCTGTGTGTAGTTGACAATGGATTTTAAAAAATGTACATTTAAATACTAGTTAGATTACATAAAATGTTAGGACTGTGCATAAAACCATTGAAAGTGTTTCTAAATGCTGTGATGTAGTTCTCAGGTCTCCAGGCTGCACTGCCCCCTGCAGTCCACCTATTGACACTGAGCCAGTGGGAGCAGGACTCCCTGCTGGTCAGACTGGAGCACCAGTTCCAGACCAAGGAGAGCAAGGAGCACTCAGTACCCGTTACCGTTAACCTGCAGGTATACACACACACACACACACATCTGTACCTGGGAACCTCTAGGCACACACACTGACACTCGCTTTCCCTGTCAGTCTATTATTATTTTATTTATGGTTTATTTGATAGGGTCAGATTCAGTCTACATAGACCAACTGATAACAGCTATCCAATGCAAGTATCATAGTGCTTATAGCGGATGCTAATATGCAACACCCGCCCCTAGTATTAATCTCTATCAATGTCTTTCGCACTTTAGAAATTATTCTCTACGCTGAAAGTGGTGGGTGTGTCTGAGCTTAACCTGTCAGCCAATCAGTGGATAGATGAGATGAAACGTCTGGACTGGAGGCCAAAGATGGGTATGTAACACACTGTGAATATTACATAAACATTAAATAACTCTGGCTGACTTTTGTATTTGTTATAAAGCAGGCGCTAGTGTTTGTTTCCCTATGCTGCTGGAAGACGTTATCCATGTTTACTGTAATAATGAATGGAAAATATAAATGTCCTGGCATTTATTTAGTTAATGTAACAAAATGTACAGAATCATAACCCCAACCAAAAGTGTACCGAACCGTTTTACCTAGAAACAACTAACGTAGAATGCAATGCAAATGCATTCTACGTTAGTTGCATTGCAGCTTCATATCCCTTATTTTTTTAGCTGGAATGTTTGTTAATTCTCAAATGAGACATTAGAAAACTAGCTTCATATTTCGACTCCTGGAAGCTTCTCGTCAAGTTACCATAAAATAACAAATCTATCATAGTATAATCGTAGTAAGACATGTCTGTACTAATGTCAGTATAACAACATTCTATATCAATGTTATGAACTGTTTGTGTTGTTGGATCACAGCCCCGAAGCCCCTGCGGAAGCCCCCGGGAGACCCCTCTGTGTGGGAGGTGATCCTGACCCCCATGCAGATCCGGACCTTCATCCTCAGAGTCGCGCTGCGCCGATAGCCAACGCCCAACGAGGACGGGTGACCTCACCACTGCCTTCAGATAAACATTGAGTCAATTTCACCTGATGATTTGAGGATGATTTGACAGCCCATCACCATGTGTAGGACCCATGATGAGATCCCTAACCCTTTTGTTTTTTTTAAATGAAAACACCTCACTTTATCAGAAGATATGAAGAGGGAGATCAAATTTGATTATGTTCCTGTTGCACTGAAATCTGAACACTTGACTGTTACGTATCTCTTGTTCTCGCTAACCAAAAAGGAACTTAAACTTGGAATTAAAATTCAAATCATATGTCCTGTTGATTTATTTAATTGTATCAGTATGTTGTCCGTAGAAGTGTTGAGAAACACACTCAAACACCCCTTATCAGTATTTGAATGCCAGCACAGTGGGACCAAATGCTCTGTCATCCATCACATGTGCCTAATGTATATATCTTTAAGATTTTCAATCAACAAACCATAATAAAAGACTGAATATATATATCTTGTTTTTCCTGTTTCAATGCCCCGTTTCTGATAGGGTTAATTATGGGAGCACCAACCACTAGCAGGTCTGTCTTCTAACCAGTCCACAGCACATATAAAACACATCATGCTTTGATTTAGGGTTTTATTAAACTGTCCCAACAGTCAAAACAATTAAAAGCTGAGAACTCTGACCCAATGCAGATATAGATTTCATTGTAATGCATTTACATCAGTGAGAATCCCGATATGAATATCATCACAGCACAGCACTCTGTCCGCGTTCACCAAGACCTGTACATAATTTGGATCTGCAGCAATAAAGAAAAACTAAAAAGGCGTGCCGCATGACTGAGTGGTTCAGTCAGTCTTATCGGCGTCCTGCCGCTCCTGGTCGTGGGAGTAGCAGCATTTGTCTCCATGTGTGCAGATGCCCTGAGAATGGAGGAGTAAGATGAGGCAAGCGTGTCACTCCATCTCTTAAAAAGGTACAATTTCACTAGCTTGCTATACTGCTAGGTTAACCAGTAATAATGAATACAAACAAAATTAGACCTATCAAAAACTAGGTGGTTTTACTGTGCTGATGAGATCATTGGCATGGTTTGTGTTTCTCTTGCAGGTCTCAGTGCTTTCAGAGTAGACTGTAAAGCCATTTACTCATTTCATTTGGATAATCCCTCTTCATGTTATCCCAGTCCTTGCAAGCACAAAGAATCAGCATATTGAGAGAATCATTTTGTAATCAAGTCCACGACCCCAAACATGTGAATAAAACTTGAATGAGGATTAATTCACAGAGTAATCTTGGGGTTTTCAAAATGTAATAATTAAAAAGAATCACTGGTAACAATGTGAACATATGAAAAAACCAGCCACTGGAATAACCTCTGGTCAGATTCAACAGTTGTTGTTTCCTGATTCGTCATGGCGATATACTACTGAATAAAACTGCTTTGCTTGATTGGATGATGCTTTCAGAAGGGGTTTTATAATATTTCTACAGTGCAAAGTCTCCACGGTGTAGCTTTGAAACGTTTAAACGCTTTTTTAACAGTTCACTACGGCTGGCCCGAGTTTTTGTTCTCTAAATAGCCAATTAGGCGCTGACAGATCCCCACCTCCAGCAACATGATTAATTGAAACCAATATGAAGCAAAATATAAAAAACGCCCCTTCACCCAGATTTGAGCTTGTCTGCGTGAGACTAGGTTATAATAGAACAATTTCATCCATATTATGTAAGAGGGGGGGGGGGGGAGTCTTACCTGTTTGAACCTCTTGCAGGGCTGGTGTTTGTGCCGTAACAGGTCTGTGGTGTGGTTCTTCCTCTTGTTCTGGAACATCTTCCTCCTCTCATCCAGCTCTGTAGTGATGCCTCCACTGGGGGAGTGAAGATGGGGGGGATAGAGGAGGGGGGGAGAGGTGTAGTAGAGGAGGTGTTTATGTGTGTGAGAATCCGAAATGTACGTTTTTAACGATATGGAGAGATGGTGGGTGCGTGCGTGCGTGCGTGCCTCTCTCTCTCTCTCACCTGGCCCGGGCCCTAGCCTTGGGTCCCCAGAAGGCCTGGGGGTTCTCCTGGAAGCGGGTCAGGTGTTGCTTCCTGGACTGAGGGTTGGCGTCTTCCCTCACCGTGAAACACGCCTGGAGGCTGCACACACGTAACGCACTCGGCTATTTGTCCGGGTTTAGTCTCGGCATAAAAATATATAAATATTGTAAAGCCTGCTGATCTGGTGTAACTACAGTTGACAACCCTTCGTTGAGTGTGCTAAACATAGTATTCTAACAACACTTATACGACGTGCTTCCCAACCTCGGTTCCTTGGACAGGATCTTGAAGGCGGGGCTAGTCTCTGACAACTTCTCCCTCTTCACGGGATTGGCCTTCTCCTGCAGGGAAGAACCAATCACAGCAGTCGACACGTCAAATAGTGAGCTTCTGTTCTGAATACTTGAACTTTGCATTAATAAAACAAGCCCAGTTGTTCCAACAAAAAGAAAAAAGAAAACCAATTAAAATCGACTTGCTACTTACTTTGCCCACACACTAATGGACTTGGGCTGCTGACCTCCTTAAAATGTCTAATCACAGGGAAAACTTTAGCAGACTCTAAAACATGAGCCGCACTGCACTGTGCCTTTCTACGGCTGCAAAGCGACCACGGAACATCTTGACCTACAATGATGTTGGCTGCTACGAGTATGATTGTTTCAACTCCAGGCGTCAAAAGCCGCCAGGCGTCAAAAGCCGCCAGGCGTCAAAAGCCGCCAGGCGTCAAAAGCCGCCAGGCGTCAAAAGCCGCCAGGCGTCAAAAGCCGCCAGGCGTCAAAAGCCGCCAGGCGTCAAAAGCCGCCAGGCGCCAAGCCCCTTATTGCACGTGTCAAAAGCAACGCGTGCAATAAGGGGCTTGGTTCCCGCTGATAACATCACAAACACAGCAACCTTGCTGTTCGGGTGTGATCGGGGCCAGAAGGTCAAACGGTTATTGAAAACGAGTGTTACCCAGGTGCGCATGATGTCCCAGATGACGGAGGGCGGGGCGTCTGTCTTGATGGCGTTCTTACAGGCGTGGGAGAGAGAGACCCTGTGCTGGGCGTGCAAAAGGGCAGACCTACGAGAGAGGGAGAGGGAGAGGAGGAGGAGGGGAGATGGCTCAAGTTGATCATGGTAATGCAGCTATTGCTTTTATCCATTACAGCTTCAACAGCATCTCATTATTGAACAGGCGTTAGGGCATCTTGCTAAAGAGGCAGGTAGGATCTGATATGACATCCATCACATCACATTCTACCGGCTGGCTCAGGGATGCTTAAAGGTAGGATGTGATAGGACATTGGGGATGACCAATGAGCTTACTCTAGGGGTGTGCAATTACAGGGTGCTCTATGTATATCTAAAATAGTTATGCAGTCAGAAGTCAAGGTATGCATGAATATACGTATATATGTATACATCAGCTCATGTGTTACTGTGGTTGGCCCGCACTAATCCGATAATCAAGTGCCTTCATAGTCTGAGTTTGCCCGGCTGTGGGCTACTGTATGCAAAGCATGTTTGTTTTTTTGAGTCATCCAAAATGTAAACACTGCAGCTGTTGGCTGAGCACACTCAAAAACTGACTTGCTGGTTTGCATGTTAAGGTTTAGGGTTTAGTCGCCTTGGCAACCAAACAGGGTTCACAGAGTTTTGCATCGTTAACCAAAAAACATATTTGGGTACTTTGTATTTGGGCTTTGTAGAACAGGATGCAGGGTTGATTCCCTCTTTGTGTGTATCTTGATATCAGCTATAACTTGTTTCCGACCTAATTCATTTGTTCAAGTCCGATATTGCATAACCTTTGATGCCATTATAGCCTGTCCGACAACATCCTACATGATTCTTTCTTATTGTCTTTTTATTTGTGGTCCTTGTTGGATAGAGAACTGTATTCACATTACTTGCACACTGTACTCATTTATTTAAGAATAAGAAATGTGTTTTATAATAGCCTAGGTCTGCACTAATTGTACTCATTAGTTATGTTCATATGCAATTGCCTCTTTATGTTGCTGTTGTAATATCTCAGCAGGTGTTCTCTGTTCCATTACGATTTGCCTCGGTAAAAAAATCCCATTATGTTATAAAGTCAAACATTGACTATGCATTTTGTGGTTGGTTCGTTAATCCAAATGCATTACTGATAAAAGGCTCCGCTCACCTGCATGCTGAGGAGGCTGGCAACAAGTTCTCAGAATAAATCATAGCTTCAAACGGCGACTGTCCTCCACGGGCATATTTGATATTCATATGCAACAAAATGATTAATTACAAAAGAAAATGTAACTGTTCCCCAGCAACGTGGACAGCCACGGCCTCCCCATGCTCTGCCATCTCAACTAATAACACCGCCTCATTTCATGACTTTCATTTCATCTTTTGCAGAAAAGCCTTGGTTTAGACTACAGCCTTCATTGTTTATAGAAGCAATCCGTTTACAAATGGAAGAAATGGAACACCCCATACTAGTCGTATATAGCGATCAGGTGCAGGGAGAGCAATGTGTGGATTGGGGGGGGGGGGGGGGTGACCCTTAGCCTTGCATCACTGGTCGGTGTGCAGGGGCTTCTCCTGTGTGTGAGTACCTGAACTGCAGCAGGGGCGGGGTGTTGCAGTGGACGATGCTGCTCAGCTGGTCCACAGTGTAGTAGAGTGGGACGTCCTCCAGCTCCTGGAACGCACACACACACGCCGAAAGAAAAGCACCAGTTTAAGCAAAACACAGAAAGTTCAGTATAGTAGTATAGTATAGAAAGTTCATATCTGTGACACACACACACACACACACACACACACACACACACACACACACACACACACACACACACACACACACACACACACACACACACACACACACACACACACACACACACACACACATGTATATTGAAGAAATAAAAAAGGAATCATTCATAAAGGTCCCCCTCTCTCCACCTCTCCCCCCCCCCTCACCTCTGTAACCATGCTGAGCATCCCCTCGATGCGCTTGGCCGTCCCAAAGCGGGAGGGGTTAGACGACACGGCGCTCAGGACCTTCTGGACAAAGCTCACGTCGTGGAGGGGCTCTGCCCAGATGGGCCCCCCGAGCTGGGGCAGAGAATATAACACGTTATGAGGTGTGTGCGTGCGTGCGTGCGTCTCAAGGTCAGAAACAATGCCAGGATTTTGCGTTATATTCCATGTATATTTGGAGAACAAAAAAGGGTGACTTCAATTTTTTTTTTTAATGGCGTGATTGAATGTGTGTAGTGAGACCCTCTGACCAGTGGGGTATACTACGAACCTCGCTGAACATACCCAGGCTTTCTTGGGAAAACCTGGATCGACAGAGACGCAACTCGCGATCAGAGTTAAATGGTACTATGACACTCACTTAGGATTAGATTAGTCGAGCCAGGTTTTCTGCTTTAGGTTCAACGCGTGTTCACGTTTATCGTGTCATTTTACTCACCTTTACAAAATGGATAGAGCAAGAGCAGTCTATTTCACTCAAGAGGAACAGATTGTCATAATTAACACCTAGGAGTTCAAAAATCTGATAACAGCTAGGGGCAACACTATTGCACATACTGGCTAGGGAGGCGTGCTGGCAAAAAATAAATTAGATCATGTAAATTTGTATAAGTGAAAGGATTCTGCATTTAGTCTATAAAATAACTATGCCAAATGATTAATTGTTTGCCATTAATCCCAATAGAGTGATGCTGATTTCAAAATGCATGAGCAACATCAAACCTGCCTTGTTCTATAATTTAGGGAATTCACTTTAAGTACACCCTATGTAAGAAATGTATTGCATATGTTTTCAACCGCTGTGAGGTAGCGGCGGTGGGGTAGTGGATTATTATAAGACCCGAACGCCAGCGACCAGAGTTCAAATCTCGCCTCTCCATCATCATGCCTTTTACCCCCATAGCCTACTTGTGGTGCCAGCACGGTCGTGAGAACATGGATTCAAGTTTGAAATAAGTACAAAAATATAAATCCATAACCTTCAGTAAATTAGTATTCCACATGACTTGTGACTTTTTAAGCTTCACACAAATGCGCATCACTTGGGAGATGAACCCCGCACGCAGAAATTCAAGACTGACGCGCTAACCCCACTCTACCTACCACTCTCACGGAGACACACTGTGCAACAGTAAGCATTGTCTACATAAGGTCAAACGAGGACGATCAAATAGCGAATACCCTCTGATGAGAACCTGTATCTCTCATAAAGAATATTCTCAGGCAATTCCAAGGGATCGGATCTGTCCCAAAAGACCCTCTGTCTCCGGAGAGACCCCTGTACGATGTGGGCTCCGAGGTCCACGGGAAAACCCACAAATGGTGAAGTCATTGTCAACGGAGGGGCGAGGAAGCTGCGCTTATCTTAGCTGAAAACCTGCTCCCGACCAGGTGTGGTTGACAGCATAAGTCACCATGGTGATACAGCGACGCTAAAAGATAGCGACTTCCGTGTCCCAGCTAACCCAGGCTTTGAGCGCAACATACCTCGCTAACCCACTAATCGAGGTTCGTAGTACAGGGCACAGGTCTTCGTTTGGTTGTGTTTGTTGTGTCACCTGATGTCTCTGTCCACAGTGTTCACAGTGGGTACCAACAGGGGGCCCTGTAGCCGCCGAATACTTCATGCTGCAACACACAGGTAGAGCTTTAACACACACACACACACACACACACACACACACACACGAAGAGAGACGCAACCTACAACAGTGAAAAAATGATCAGAGATAATTTGAGCGCCAACAAAATAAATGTGAGATTAATATTTATTCAGTGGTCGCATTTGTCCATAGCCCCATACAGTGTAATGTCCCTCTTATCGGCATCAAAGCAGCAATGTGTCACATTTGAAAAATTGTCTCGTAGCTTAAAACAACCTGGACATATTTGTCAATCGATAGTGATTTAAATAATTGTGTAGATAAATATCACATCCTGTAAAAGACTCCAGCTATCGAACCCTCCCTCAACCCCTCCCACTCGCGCCGCCCAGTCGGCCGAGCTACGCTAGCTCACGTCACACAGCTCCACAGCCAGACTGCTGCTCAGAGTGGACCTAACACTGTTCTTGAGTTTAATGATTTCTGAGAGTCTTAACCTTAAACACGCCTACGTATTAAGACTGCGTACAGTGGGGTTGAAACCCACAACACCCTCACCAGATGATACTGCAGAAGTAAGGGCTGCAGGTTGGAACACAGCTCAGCAGCGATCCCGATCCACGGAGCTGACACCCAACACGGCGGTTGTGTTTCAACAACAACACAACAACACTTTGCAGTGACAGGAACTCTTAGTAAACTGTTTTCGGCCAAGCAATTATTGCAGCTTGAGAGCTTCAGACGTACGTATAGACGGGAGAACGACTCCAGGCGGTGCATGCCGTCGTCCTTGCCCTTCCTGTGAACCTACCAGAGCCTGCATATGACCACACTGTCGTTGCAGGGATTAAGATGTCTGTTTAAAAACAGTTGCGCCATTCAGTGGCTCAACCCTCGCACTGTGCACCCTGGGGTGCAATCACTTGATATCACAAGTGTGACGTATCTCACAGCTCTTGGCAGTGTTCGCGTTCAGCTGTAGCCCTGGAAGAGGAACTAGATGTCTTTTGCGTCCGTGCCAGGACTTTATCCTGGCATACTTCCTCGGCACGGAACCAAGCTTGCTGGGTTCCATTGGCCCGTGTCTAACCTCTTGAACAGGAGAGATAACCCCATCTCCCAACCCTGCCCCATTTAGGGCCTAGGGGGATTCTCCCATCAGAAAGATACTTGGGTTTGATCCCCCCCAATTGCCTGCACTAACTTAACCTGTAAGCATCGATAGATAAGTGGCATTAGACCGCGACCCCCTCCTTAAGGACATGTTTCTGAACGCCCATACAATATTCAGACTGTCCCTTGAAACAATTGACTCGCTGATTAGGGTTAGCATTTAGCAGATGACGTTCCTATGTCTACAGCAGCGTTTCTCAACCATGCACAGGGGCCCTGCACCGGGCCCTGGAGCAGTGGCTACTGGGCCACATGCCAGTCATTGACTGAGAGTGTCATTGACCCATCGGACCGCAGAATCTGAACATTGATTGAACCAACCACCGACTCGATTTTTATGTTAATATTAATTTGGCAATTAAAGTCCTGTAAATGTTCTCTTATAAATATGTAGTTCTCAGTGGGCCCCAGAGGCTGAGGGCCCAGCAGTATAGGGCCCTGGATTAAAACAGCTTGAGAAGGGATGCTCTACAGGCTGGTTGCAGCAAAGTTTCTCAGTTGTTTCAGTATGGATTGAATGCCTAGATTGTTCTCAATCTTTGGCTAAGAGTAACCCCTGATGAAATACTTGAAATTCCGAAATCCAGAAACCACGGACAACATGCAATAAATGGCAGGTTTGCGGCCAAAGTTAAGAGCCGCGTAGGGCTTCGATGACAGCAGGGTCTTTAGCCAGACTCGTCAAACTTTTCCTACATGCCCCCAACATACTATTATACTGCTGCCTGCACTGAATTCGGTTTAACTAATAATACCCCGTGAACAATCGCACCTCATCTTACTGCGACACGTGTCATTCAACAACCTTCAAACCCTGTCGAAATCACCAGGTTCGAGAGCCTAGGCCAACCAGTCAGAGTGGTCACTTTTCTTATTGGCTGCCCACGCTGGCACCAGACGGTGTGAGGTGGGTTTGCTCAGATCCATTTTCTGAGGCTCGTAGGCGGATATTCTCCTGCTAAAACATGGGTTGACTTACCCTTTGAGTGCACCGAGACTTAATTACTTACTGCTTTCCATTGGGGGTCTTCTTGCCCATCCTCTGCAGGTGGAAGGAGCCGCAGCCCACACAGTTGTAGACCAGAGCCTGTTTACTGCAACACACAGAAGACACGCACTATATTACCACACACACACACTGTGATCTGACTGATTTGCAAAGGTCCAAGAAAGTGCTCCTAAAAAAAAAAAATAATAAAGGAGAGAGAGAGAGAGAGAGAGAGAGAGAGAGAGAGAGAGAGAGAGAGAGAGAGAGAGAGAGAGAGAGAGAGAGAGAGAGAGAGAGAGAGAGAGAGAGAGAGAGAGAGAGAGAGAGAGAGAGAGAGAGAGAGAGAGAGAGAGAGAGAGAGAGACTGTGTGGGTGTAAGTCTCTAGTTTGTGTGGGTGAGATGTGTGTGCGTGCGTGCGCGACTGTTCGTGTGTGTGTGTGTGTCTGTACCTAGCAGAGTTCTTGACCATGGCCTGGCCTGTGTGGACTTGCATAAAGACCCGGATGTAGAAGTCCACGCTGATGGAGATGAGCGGCCGGACGTAGCGCTGGTACACGGCCGCACGCTGATCCACACTGTGCAGGATGATGCGCAGTGCCTGGGTAGGCCCACACACCAGCCAATCACGGGTTAGACCCCACACCACGTGATGTCAAGAAGACCAGAGAAAATTCCTAAAGTCCGTGCCAGGGTTTGCAATCCACCATCTGATTGCGACCTTTAAAAACTCTGGAGTGCAGTGCGTTGAAGAGTGAATGAATGATGCTTTTACTTTTCCTTACTGGAATTTTCCACCACACCGTGTGAAGGATAACGTGAATAAGTGAGAGGTGGAGTGAAAGACAGCGAGACTAATGGGTGAGCACAGAAGGATGAAGAGATTTATTCTTTGTGTGAACACATGGACCCTGGCACGTGTGTGTGTGTGTGTGTGTGTGTGTGGGTGAATGAGTGAATCTGTGACTGTCTCAAGCTCACCATCTCATGGCAGTATCTGGCCTTTAAGGACATGGATCCATATTTACTGTAGCACGTCTCTGAATTGTTCCCAGCCATCACTGCCATGTCTGTACACGTTACGCACAGCAGCCCTGAGGGAGAGAGACATAGGTTAACACACAGAGACAAGAGACGGAGGCAGAGAGAGAGAAGAGACAGAGAGAGAGATAGAAGAGACAGAGAGAGAGACAGATAGAAAACAGAGTGAGAGAGAAACGCAGAGTGAGAGCGAAAGAATTGTGATGGCCTTTGATTAAGTCAAATTCTGAGTATTCTGAGCTATAGAACAAACATTCATTCAGCAAATACCTAAATGAAGAAAGTAAGAATGAAACACAACCCAAGATATTTTCTTCCTCCTTTCTCGAGAAGGAAAGAGAAGGAGAGAATAATAATGGCAGGAGACGGAGATGGAAAGAGAGATAAGAGGGACGGTGCACATTTCTGTTCTTCTTATGTGGTTATAATGGTTTCCCAGCTACTGAAGCTCTTCTGAACTAGGAGAGAGAGGTACAGAGAGTAGAGAGAGAGGTACAGAGATTAAGGCCACAGGACGCCGACAGGAAGAGCATGTTAGATATGTTGACTGAAAGACAGAAAAGAAAGAGGCCTTCAAATCCGAACGAGGCACTTGTTTTACACTCGCCTGTGCACCAGCTGGGAGGGTGTACCGTGTAAAAGCACAAGAGGTGTTATGATGGATGTTATTGAAAGATCGCTTCCCAAAGTTTGACATCTTAATATTTTAGATTTCATGTTATGGTAAGAAAAAAGTGAAAGATTACATTTTAAGGGGGAGGAGGGGGGGGGCGGGCTGACATTTTTCATTGACACCAAACCTCATGCTGAATAATAACTTTTAGTGTTATTCACACCCACATACTTCAAAACTCTAGTGTGCATACACTTTGCATGTGTGCGCTGCGTGTCGGTACCCTAGTGAGACAACGTGAGGTGAGAGTGGTTTCGTGCGGGGCGAGAGCGATGACTTGCTTCAGCACAGAGAGAGAGAGCTAGGGGAGTCTCACTCATATAGGTTCAGTGTTACAGAACAGTGGTTTTCAAACTCTCTCCTTGAGCACACGCTTTTATCCAAAGCGAGTTAAGGTGAACCAATGTTCAAACCAATGTCATTTGAGGAGGAGGTAGGGGATTGTGGTCTCATTTAGCAGATGCTTTTATCCAAAGTGTCTTCCAGTGAATTCAGATAAATGTCGTGAAGGAGCAGGTGGGGGGGGGGGGGGGGGATCAGGACCTCTTGCTCAAGGATGCCTACAGGTCGACATTGGGGTTTGAATCCAGAACCTTTCGGCTTGTGGTCAAACACCCTGACCACTCAAGTGCTCTACATGTTCCTGCCTGCACCTCTTATTTGTTTCATCCCTTCTTCATGTTTGAAGAACAGACCCATTGCAGCACAGTATCAGCCCACTTCAGTACCACCGGACTGAGAGAGGAGGAGGAGGATGAAGACAAAAAGAAAACGGAGGAGGCGTAGGAATAGCAGGAAGAAGGGGGAGGAGGATGCACAGGAGGATGAGGATGGAAGGAGAAGGGCAAATTGAGAAGGAGGAAGAGGAGGAGGAGGAAGGGAAGAAGGAGGCATGTTACACACCTCCCTCGCTGACAGCCTGTACGGCGGCGTCCAGGAAAGAGGCAGGGCTTCCGTAGGGGTCAATGTCGATGACGTCATAGGATTGCTTCTTCCCACGCATCTCATACATCAACATGCTGCAGAGGGGAGAAAGAGGGAGAGAGATGCTGTGTTTTTTGTGTGCGTGTGCCACACACAAACAAACTAACATTTTAACACACACACACACACACACACACACACACACACACACACACACACACACACACACACACACACACACACACACACACACACACTACGCAATGTATGAAAAAAAAATCGTTGACACATTCCAACTCCTTCCATGCTGAATAAAACATTGTTCAAAAGTGCACCTCCCACACAAAGAAAGCAGTTCAATAAAAAAAAAGAAAAGGCTCGGAAACATCTCCACACCTTTTGCCCTCCTGGAGAACGCCAGACGCTATGAATATGCACGAAATACCTCGAAGCTTTTCCTTACCCCCACCTACACGCCCCCTCCGCCCTCTAGAGAGGAACCTGCCAGCTCATTAGCATACATTGCCTGTGATAGTAGCGCCTGCTCACAGTCTAGTTGTGAAGTCGGAAGGCAGGCGCAGAGGTGTGCCTCTCTGCCTCCCCGTCCTGGGGAAGAACAGTGGGGCTCTTCGATCGAAAAAGGTTTTAATGATAAACAGGGTTGCACTAGGTTTGAGTTGTTAAGTTGACAAAAAAAAAACATTCGTTTATTTATATTCCAATTCCGATACTTCAAAGAAATGTATGTAGACACGTGGGCTACAGGGCTAGATTAAATAATGCTAATTGTTTTAGAATCCTGTTGTTTTTCCTGGGTGAAGGGTGGGCACTTCCCACCTTGCGTCCCTGCAGCTGGTCTGCACCAGGTGCTCCACGCCATTGTAGCGTGCGTTGCGGGAGATGAGCGCAGCGGCCTTGAAGGAGAAGTCGTTGGCGGTGATGCTGCGCAGGCCCGGGACCTCCAGGGCGAAGCGCACCGAGCGCAGGCCCGACGCAGACAGGCCCTCCAGCACACGCAGCCCGTTCTGGGTGTGAGGCAGAGCACAGGGGCGACGCAGTCAGCATGGCATTTATCTTTTTTTATTAACACAAATTAAATTACAGAGATTATATATATATATATATATATATATATATATATAGTATATAGGGTATATTAGAATGCATGCTTTATAACTACGTAGGGTTAGTTACCATAGCCCAGAGATGACAAATGGCTCTAGAGAAAACACGTTTAAGTGTAACGTTAACAAGTGTAAGTGGACCATCCGTTTCAGTTCAGATTCACACACATTTTGGGCTAAGAGTTCTAGGAAGGACGGTAGGCGTGTGATCACCATGGTTACGAGCCACACAAACTTTGTGATACTCTTTTAGTACAGTACGTGCTTATGACCGTTACAATGAGCGATGTTGTACTTGAAATATGCCACACACCCTGGCTTTATACTATAAGTATACGAGAAGCTTAATCCTCTCTCGGACATCAACATCAACCGCTGCCCAGGCATATTGTCACACACTGCCGTTTTTCTGTGTCAGAGTAGCTTAGTTGGTTGCACTCTACAACATCCCCCATAGATACCACTAAATTATACGCACTGGACCTTTTAAGAATAACAATACATGAGGAGTAGAGGCAGAAACCCATGTGGCTTACAAACCAAAGCCAGAATGACAAATAAATAAATGAATAATGTAAAATAAACAGAAAATAAAAAATTTATGAAGAAATGTTAGGGATTTGCTCATTTACATATTTATATAAAAGGAATGCGTTACAACCAGACACCAAAAGTTGTCACACCGATACTGAATACACACTGAATTCCTGTAAACATTCACAAATGTATGCATTTAGTGCATTTTTTTACACATTATTTTTAGATCAATATTTTAAATATTTAGAAATCTGATTAGCACAGACGGATTTGAGACACCGTCACACAACTGTCCACTCGGATCATTTAGAGTTTATTTTTACACTGATTATGACTTGCATGACTCCCAGAAGACTTGAACGTCAAACACGTCAAACACAACACATTTCCTGCCAAAATTCTATAACTAGACGTCTGGGGCTGTCTCTTAATTGTTGTGAAGATCTCACTCTGAGGACAGGGAGGCAGGATTAATGCCCAAAGGTTCTGTGTTCAATCCCCCATGTCAGCGGCCTACCTTCTCCTTAATGACATGTATTCCTTCTAAGTGGCTTTGGGTAAAGTGGCTTTTGTGGCTGCTAAATGATGAAACTCAACTAAATATTTCAGCTCATAATATGGACCTATTGTCTGGTGTGGGGAGCCCTGCGGTGACTAAGTGTCTCTCTATATAAAACTAACACTTCAGGCATATGCAATCATATTTCTGCCATAGAACCTGGTCAAAACCTAATCTCTTGGGATTTAGTATAAACTACTTACAGACTTGCTATTCGCTGACAAATGCAAAACAAATTAAATAAATCATTATCAATGTGAACATCATGATACAGCATTTCCTGTTCCTTTTAATCCAGGGCAGCCTAATGAAACTTTACTGTAATGCTGTGTGCTAGACCAGGAACTAAATGCTGTGCAAGATATTATGCACCAGCTAGGCCTCTACCACAACATTAAAAGACCATAGACCCCACAATACATCACTACATCCCAGCCTCCTCTGAATCTGCTAACACAACAGCATTGAATTACCACTGCAGAGCAGCGAGATAGCCATCCCTCGAGATGAATACAGCAACTCTAAACACTTCTTTCATTTGGTAGGTCTGGATTTGTTAGTTTATTAAACAGTCGGTTCTCCTGAGGATCGAATGCTCCATCACAGTATTACACCCTATAGCATGCGTGAAAATGCACGTTGTGTCAACTTGCGGTTAGATGTGTTCCACGGGCTCAACCATTTCCAATGTATGATGAATGATGTCATAGTTTATGAGTGACCACGCTGAGTGGAAACTAGTGTTTGGCATCGAGAATTGAAGCTCAGCGGGTATTTTTTTATATTTTTTTTTATATGGGACTTAGCCACAAGACGTGCCACTACGCGGTGCACTACATTAGCCGAGGAGCATCTCCCATTGAGCCTTACGCCGACGTTAGGCGCATAGAGTGCAGAAATGCGCAAGTGGCATATTTATAGTTTTAAGCATGTTCTGTGCAGAGAATACATATCGGGAAGGGGTGTGGCTACCAGATTTGCAACGCTACTTGATCTGCAATCAAGTAGTGTCTGAAAAGGTGACATATTATACCACCAGGTGTGAGTGTGATAAGCCGTTACAAGCCGTTTTCAAAATGGGTTAGGGTGTTTAGTATGTTGTTGGGGTGTCTGCTTGTTGTTTTAGGGGTCTAGGTGTGTTAAAGGTGACCTATTATACAACCAGGTCTGAGTTTGATTAGCCGTTAAAATCTGCCTCTTCTGACATCACAAGTGGGCGTGTCCACCTAGATGTATGACGGATGTATGGCGGCTTTTAACGGCTAATCAAACTCACACGTGGTTGTATAATAGGTCACCTTTAACACACCTAGACCCCTAAAACAACAAGCAGGCACCCCAACATACTAAACACCCTAACCCACCAAGCACCCTAACATACTAGGCAACCTAACATACCAAGCACCCTATCACACCAAACAAGCACCCTAACATACCAAGAACCTTTAGATACTGAGCACCCAAACACACCAATAATCCTAACACGTAGAGCACCCTTAACACACCCAGCATCCTAACACACCAAGCTAACACCCCCAACACACTAAGCACCCTAACATACCAAGCACCCGAACATACAAAGCAAACACCCTGATATATAAGCAACCTAACATACAAAAAAAACCAACATACTAAAAAAACAAACATTCTAAACAACCCAACACACTAAGCACCCAGACACACTACGCAACCTAACATACCAAGCACCCTAACATACAAAGCAGCCTAACACACCAAGCAAACATCCTAGCATACCAAGCAACCCAACATACTAAAACAACCCAACATACCAAGCAACCCAACATACTAAAACAACCCAACATACTAAACAACCCAACATACTATAACAACCCAACATACTAAGCAACCAAACATACTAAAACAACCCAACATACTAAAACAACCCAACATACTAAAACAACCCAACATACTATAACAACCCAACATACTAAGCAACCAAACATACTAAAACAACCCAACATACTAAACAACCCAACATACTAAAACAACCCAACATACTAAACAACCCAACATACTAAACAACCCAACATACTATAACAACCCAACATACTAAGCAACCCAACATACTATAACAACCCAACATACTAAGCAACCCAACATACTAAAACAACCCAACATACTAAACAACCCAACATACTAAAACAACCCAACATACTAAAACAACCCAACATACTAAAACAACCCAACATACTATAACAACCCAACATACTAAGCAACCAAACATACTAAAACAACCCAACATACTAAACAACCCAACATACTAAAACAACCCAACATACTAAACAACCCAACATACTAAGCAACCCAACATACTAAAACAACCCAACATACTAAAACAACCCAACATACTAAAACAACCCAACATACTAAGCAACCAAACATACTAAAACAACCCAACATACTAAACAACCCAACATACTAAAACAACCCAACATACTAAACAACCCAACATACTAAGCAGCCTAACACACCAAGAACTCACACATACATGTTTTTTTGCAGTGGTGGAACCATAGAACAAGAATAAGACTCTCAGACCATCTCTGACACAACAACCCCCTCCTCACCTCACATATCTCGCCTGCGGTCGCTGTGGCAGTGAGCTCTTCCTCTCCATTTTTCTTCTCCTTCACCTCCTCCTCCTCCTCCATCTCCTCCTCGTCTGCCGCCAGCCCACTCACGCTCTCCTTCTCTTCCTCGGACAGGGAAACTACCACCCTCTCCTTCTCCCCGGGCACCAACAGCTTCACCCCCTTCTTAGCCATCCACTCCCTGGCAAACTCTGTTAGGACGGCACACCTGGGGGAGGAGCAGAAGCACAGACACAAATTACGTTCATGTGGAATACGAGTGAGGAGGATTCTTAACGATGATGTTTGAATGAGTGAGTCCAATCTGAAGGGTACCGTGAGTGGGTGAGCGTGTCAAAGATAATGTGAGTGAGTGAGGAGAAACTTGAATGGGTGAGGTGATGCTGCTTGTATGACTATAGATGTAACAGATAATTTAACCTATTTAAAAGCTGTCAAAAATGACAGCTGGAGGTGTGTGTGGTGGAGGGAATCGAGTGTCTGTGTGTGTTCCACCGGGTTCTACTGTGTCCTACTTACGTCAAATCTCTGTTGAATTCCTGAACTGGGTTGTAAAACACTTCATTGGCGCTGGGAAACAATATGGCCGCCTTGCCCTCCTTTACCACTGTCTCCCCTGGCAACAGTTTGATCTTATCCCCGTCGGTGGACGTGTCTGGACGTTCCGATGACGGTGCAAAAGACGCTGTGACTTGTGGCTCGGCGTTCATCTCGGCTTCCATGGTAGTGACTTGGGTATCTGTAGAGGGTTGTGTGGTTTCCATTGATCCGAGTCCTCTGGTGTTGGCTAAACTATCTTTGGCCAACCGTAGCTTTTGTCTTGCTAAATGTGTTCTGAAATGAGTCAGGTGATGGGAGATGACGGAGGGGATGAACCGCGGGGTACACACCAACATAGGGAGCGCCTCCGGAAAAATGGCAATACCGGTATTGATTAATGTTTACATTCGCGTCCAATACATCAGCCTCGCAAGACCTAAGTGAAGTATTATCGACGTCACACAAATACAAGATGGGTTAAGGCAAGCTATGTGCATATGCGTGTCAATAACAGTCCGTAGTAGTCACTTAAATTGTAGTAGCATTCACTATAACCAGACAGGTCTAAGAGAAAACATAGATAGCAAGTTTGCTCGTTAACCTATAACAGACATGGAAAATACCTGTGGCGTTTTCTTTGGACGGACACGAATGTGATGTTTTTTTCAGTGTACCAGCAGACGAAGCAACAGCGATACTGGATGATTGTTCGCTGTTTACCTTTCTAATACGAGTTCAAGTCTACGGTCGGCTCCACTCACGTTGGCACATGGAGGCAGACATTTTTCGGACCACAACTACGGAAGCCGAAGCGATCATAAGGAAAGCGCCCCCATGTCAACCTGATGTGACGTAAGGACAGGCGGCACACAACCGATGCACTACTGGTCCACTCCAAATCATCAATGGAATGTTATAATAATAGTCATGATAAATTATACAGTGTTACCACCGCAATTAATACTTGTTTTTAAATTTAAATAAAATAAAATGAAAATGCTACATATAGGTTATATATAAGTTAATACATATGACATATATATGAGATATATATATATATATATATATATATATGTGTGTGTGTGTGTGTGTGTGTGTGTGTGTGTGTGTGTGTGTGTGTGTGTGTGTGTGTGTGTGTGTAGATGTATATGTATCTGTGTATACATATTTACATCTATAATATGTGTCTGTCTGTTCTTTCTATTCAAAGAGCTTAACTGGCATTACAAATAAACATTTAAGCAGATTACATGTATATTGTTTAATCTATTTTTTATTTTTTTTGCACGTCTGTGTATGTCTGTATCTGTCTTTGTCTGGGGTGATGGGTCTATGCTATGCCATTGCACGTCTTCGTTAAATGTGAATAATGTGCTTGGGGGCGCTCTCCTCGTATCGTCTCTGCGGAGCGCCATGCCATGCATTCTACACGGGAGCGTTAAAAGCGTTTGTCATGACGGAGACTACGGCGCATATAGCCCATTTCCCCCTCCTGGCGTGCTGCTGGGATGCAGTCACATCCTCGTTAGTATTCAATGCTCGCAGTACCTATAGACACCCCCGGAGGACTCACCTACAGAATTATTAGGACTACATTATTTTGGCTTCATCGGCACAAACTAAAGGCAAAAGGGGAGTCTCACAAAGATACAAAAAGAAAGGACACGGTTTAACCCTTAAACCCCAGGTAAGTGTGTGTGTGTGTGTGTGTGTGTGTGTGTGTGTGTGTGTGTGTGTGTGTGTGTGTGTGTGTGTGTGTGTGTGTGTGTGTGTGTGTGTGTGTGTGTGTGTGTGTGAAGGGCGGGGCAACAGACTGCCGGGTCGATTGGGGACGCTGTCTCCCTGTCTGTCTTTCCGTCTTTCTGTCTGGGCGATCAGTGACTCTGTGATCTCTGCAACCCCTGGGAACAGCAGATTTGCTTTTCCCCTCGATAGCTCTGGGTTCCGCTGTTGGCCTGTGTGTGTCTCTGTGTGTATTGCGTGAGTGTACGTGTGTGCGTGTGTGTGTGTGTGTGTGTGTGTGTGTGTGTGTGTGCATGCTGGCTCAGTCACAATGAATGGCTGCCCGTAGCGAGGCGAAGGGAGAGATCGCTTCTGTGCAGCTACTCCATTGAAACACTTTGCAGCGGAATACAGCAGCGGGGTGAGTGTTGAACATCGGTGCATAGTTCATTAAAGTGTTGGGAAAGTGGGTCGACCGAGGTGAGCGTGGCGGTTCGCGGGTTTACTTTTTTAATTTGCCTCTCTTGATAAATTTGGAAGGGGGTAGCTATTGTTTTTGGGAAGGTGTGCTATGGGGGATGGGCCCCTAGGAGCACCAGCAACAAAACTTAAACCACTTCACACACACTCGTCGCCCCGGGCTGTCCGCTTTCTTCTCGGGGGTGACGGATGAGTCCTCGATAGCTCTGGGTTGCCTCGGTTTGCATTCCTGAACTTTATAAAGCTGACCAAGGAGGGGATTTTGAATACGTTGCGTTTTATTCGGGTTAGATACAAAATATGCATAATCATAAATAATACATGCAGTTGCATGTCGGTAAAGGTTTTTTGGATATGTTATGTGGTACGTGGTGCGATGCCATCTATGCTCTCGACATGCCGGATCCATTCGTCTGGCTCGCCCACAGTGGAGCATTTGTGTCCCGGGATGACCTGTTGATGTCCGCCAAAGATGGAGTGCTACGACCCCTTCTCTTCTTATAATAAAAAATACAAAACCGAGCTGTAAATCTTCCTTGCGGGAATGAAATACATGCCCACTGTTGCGGAAGTTTGTTACAATTAAATGTGTTTGAAGCAAATTGGATATGACAAGGATAAACGGCGTTTTTTGAGGTAACGTTACAACGTGTATGTCTGCTAGGCCAGAGGAGGAGGAGGAGGTAACTCCGTCTGCCCGACATTACCCGACACCAGCGGTGATCCTCCCTGAGCCGCCGAATATTTAATTTGTTCTGCTGTATTTGTAGTCGATCTCGTGTCGAAAGAAATAAAAGTCACCACATCGACACTTATTATAACGATTGACGGTACAGTGGCCCGGATAGCGATCTCGTTGTTTTGTCGTAGCCTGTCACCAAACCACTCGGTGCCAGACGAGGACTCCCGATCCTACCGGGCATCAATGCTGGCACGCGCGGGGCATTAACAGCTCTGCCCCGGCCGCGGTCTCTCCCGCTGCCCGCTGTCGGCGGCCCCTTAACCGCCAGGCCGTTTTTGGTGAGACGTCAGCGGCTCCGCAGGACTCTCCCGTGTGAGATTAATACACGTTTAATTAATTACTATTCAGTTTTAAATTGGCTCAGGGGAGGCTACAACCTAGCCACCTTCTTTTTTTTTTTTTTTGCGTCAGAGTAGTTGGTTCTTAGTGCTTATTTTCCGAATCGAATACAGAGTCTAAATTAGTCGTCTAGTTATTATTACTAACGTCAATGTTTATGTATATAACAAAATAGTCATATTTAAATTTGCACAATTTTCACTTAGCATAGCCGGCTACTTGCTATTTTGTAACCTTTAACCTCCTATTTAACCCTGGAAATTGGATAGGCTTGAATTACGCGTGGATGAATAATAAAAGCTTAATGTTAATATATTTATAGTATTTATTTTTTGCTCGTCTAACCATATGTAGAACATATGAACTGATATGGTTGGGTCGGCTAGTCGGTGTACACAGAGGCATGGGGAGGGTTAAACGTAGGGGGAGAGTTAAAGGTCAAGTAGGGTAATTAGCCTCTCTTCATGTTGCCTGGAAGTTTGTCTGACTCCCAGCGACCCGCGACGAGTAAAGGGTCACCCACCAGAGAAGGGGTTGCAGTCGATGGGGCCCCCACAGTGCTTTTCAGGTCCAAGTAGCGTGTCAACATGTCTAGACAGGCTTTCTGTGCACATGTGAACCACTTTTGACTGACCTTTCGAGCTCTTGTTGTTTCCCTCCATATTGGTGTAATGCCCTGGAAACAGAAAATAAACAAGGCTCTGGGCTATATTCAATAGACAGGGCCTGAGGCTGCTTTTAATCCTGCCATCTAATGGAAAAATAAAAAAAAATGAAATTGTTTTGAAACCATTGACAGGGTTGCATCACTACTTGCATAACCATCCTAACCAGTTTTTTTTGTTGCTTTTATTCCAAATAGAAGGTACTTCTGAATCCCAGACAGGACTTTCCCCAGGGAGTTTATATTGGAAAGCTGTTTGAAATTGGAAGTACATAAGTTAAGACCCCAGAGCCTCTGTGCAGTTCAGCACCAGGTGAAGGTGAGAGGCCTCGTTGAAGAACTGAAATAGTAAGCAAAGATCCAAGCTCCGCCCTCATCCCTGGGAATCTTTCTCTAGGCGAATTCTGAACACTTTTTTTTGTAGGATGTCAGGAATCTGCAGTATGAATCCACACAGAGCTAACTGGTAGAAATGCATCCTGAATTTTCAGGAGGTGTTATCTGTGGGGGTTTGTGTCATTATAAATAACCAGAGCCGTTCTAACATAGCCTTAATCAATGTAACACGTTGCTAGAATGTGCTCTCCATTATTTACATATAGTGTCGATTCACACCTATCTGTCTCCTTCATTTAAATGACAATCAGCCATAGATCTGCCTGATTAAAATACGCAATGGCTAAGGTAGGCCGCCAAAGTAAATATTCATCAAATTTTGCCGGTTTTGTTGACATTCTGGTCAAAGTAATGATTGTCGGAACTGAATGATGAATATTGTCTTGGAATTTCTTCCAAATCCTGCCTCCAAGAAACAATGGCAGTGATTGTGACTTCCCAGATATTTAACTTGCATGTAGTATCACAAAACTCATAGCATACCTACAATTTAATCTAAATTATTTCTGATCCGAACTTACGCATTACTAATTTACCCCAAACTTGACCATCCCTTTAGCTTTAGAGCCCACTGTACAACAAAGCTACGTGTTTTTACGTGTTTTACTTTTATTTAAACCTAAAACCTTATAGGCCTATTTCACATTACATCTTTATTGTTATTAGGATTTTATATCCTTATTGTAATTATATATATGAATTAATCAAATATATAAATGTATATTCTATTTAAACGATATAACCCTGTCTGATAACTGACCTTTCCATACGCTACAATGTAATGAACCCCAGCTGTGTCCTATTTCATATTTTCCTTTAAATTGCTCAGATTGTGTTACATCGACGTTGTTCCCTATGATTGTTGGGACAACAAATTATTCTATAGGCTATACACCAGCTGAACTTTCACTTTGATATGCCTGACCATTAAAGTAACAATCACATTGAACACTACTTATCCATGTGCCAATAATTTGAAGGAATATTTTGCTAGAATTTTCAAATGTATTATTATATATATTATTATTTTAGCAAATAGTTTTTCTGCAATGGTATAAAAATATCCAATCGTCTTGCCAGTATATACTCTAGTAGTTGAGATGCTATCGCAATTCCTAATCAATAAATATCTGCTGCTAATCTGAAAGGGATATCTCTTTAGGACGTTAGCGGCAGATGCTAACTAGAAGTAGCCTAAGGGCAGCTGTTACTACCCAGGGAGGATGGAAATTCCATCTTTCATTATCAGTCTATCATTATGCCAAGTAGTGTATATGAATACACTGTAGGATGGGAAACTGTCTAAGGAAGCCAAATTAAAAAAAAAAGAAGTAGTTCTAGCAACAAACAGGTTATGTATTTGCTCTTGTTCTATACCTCTGTACTTAAATATGGTTAGGCCCATGGCAGTCATGCATGTTCACAAAGCTCTCTCCTGTCGCGGAGCCGGTAATGCAACATCAAACTCGGTGCACCCAGTTATCTGCATCATTGGCAGTGGTCCAACAGAGTCACAGTGCTTGTCAGCTGGATCATACTACATGGCAGTTTAGACTTCAAACACTTGGGCTGTGCCAATCCTATCCGTTCATGGGACAGGGATCGACGTGGGTCAAAGTTCACACTGTATACGTTGGAGTGACACTGCGGCTGCTTGGGATGGCAATCTTGCTAAAGGATGCCTACATGTAGACTGTGGACTTTGGGGATTGAACCCAAAATCTTTCTGCTGGGAGTCACACACCCTAACCATTCTCCCATAACCCTTATAGTGTACACAAGCAGCATGCATGTGTGAGCATGTCAGAGCTAGCTAAGCGTGTAGCTCAATTATATAACAGATGGGAACTGAAGTCGGCGGGTTGCCCCCCCCCCCCCCGTGCCGTTTTATGGGCGCACACACCACAGGGCTTTGTCAACTTGAAATACTACTGTTAGGTTGCCTTGGTAACGTGACGTTTGCCAAATGTAAACAGGGTAGATGTAAACACAGCATACCAGGCAAAAGCTTGATGGATGAAGTATGACAATGATGATTTTCATAGGGTTTGATAGAGATTCAGTCAGTGCATGTAGAAAATGTACGTGTGTATATATAATCACCATAATTTCTTCTTTACATAATATAAAGCCAATAGTTCAATGGACGCAAACCGTCCATTTTGAATAGCACAGAAGAAAAGTTATCAACATTGTGTTTAAATGGAAATTCAAAAGAGTTCATCACGGCACACGTACATCTGTACGATGTTCTTGACCAGGCCTTGGGTGACCTCAAAAAAGTCGTATCCACTAGGCAACGGATGCTAGCCGAAGCTACTTAAGCTATATGCTGCTGTGTTTGTCTACTTGGCAGTATTGACTCTGTCTCCAACTCTGTAACCATTGTTTGAAGCTGTAAAACCCCTCACTGTTGGGAGAGAGACTTGGAGTGTCTTGGATGTGAAAAGAGTTAAGTGTAGAGCACAGCTAAATCTGTTTACTGTATATATAACATCAAGGCTTTGCGTGAGAGAAATATTTGAGAAATGCATTATGTCCCTAGGAGGGCTTTATTTGCACAGAAACGGTGACATCTCCTCCATCTTTGATCATAAGCCTTTCATTTGGATGAAGTCGACAAACCAAATGGAGTGTACATAAACAGCACTTTTTTTCTTCATTGTGTATTTAGTCTAATGAGCAACAAGAAAGACAGAAAGCAGATCTAAAGTCCCAGCCGAAGAGTTCTCTAAAAAAGCAACTGATAACAAAGGAATAACAATGGGGTCTTAAATCCCACCAGCAGCTGGAACTTCTCTTTAGTTCACATGTTACTCTCTATTTGTTTTCAATTCTGTGAACTGTCCCATTACGGTTACCTTTAGCCTCACCCCAACATGAATCATCCAACCCTCAACAAAGATTCTTCAATCCCTTCTACCATCTACCTCATAACCTGCGCCTCCTCATTCTTCCAATCCTTCAGTCTATCCTTCCCTCTGTCCTTCTCTTTGTCTTCATTATCTTTAATAGTCGCACTTTTCTCAATTGTTTTCCTTTTGTATTACACTTCCCTCGATCCCGACATTGGCAATATTTCAACATTATCTTTAGTCACTATTCAATTGTATGCTTAAGTTGCGCAATAAAGATAGCCACTTAGCATGAGACTCAAAGTTAGTCGTGTCCATTAGAAGACGCTATTAAAACAATAAAAAAGGAGCGGTTTAAAAGACCTTCAGGTTGAATGTTTTCCAACGACACTTGAGACATCATAAACTTGTCTATACGGCTCTCCTTTGCATCTGGATGGTGGAGCAGGGCCTAAACAAGGCCAGGGTTAGGGGATCGATTCACACAGAGGGCCAGCCCTGCTAACAATGTCTGCACTCACTGCTGTGCTTTGAAGCATCACCCTCAATGTATGGTAGGGATGCACCCATCTTGATCGTGGGCACGGTAACCAATGGTGTGATCTGTTAATCACTGATCGAACACGGTTCAAAATCAATAGAAAACAAATGCACTACTTCTGACTTACTTGAGGCAGCGTCTGCAGTCGTTCAGATAACGCCTTTATATAATTCCATCATTGCTGTTGTCACGGTTGTCTGCTTTTCATAGCATACTTGACGTACTTTGACTGCTCTTCCAACTGCGTTTGCTGACTGCAATGGCTGTGGCGAATGCCATATTCGTGAACGTCTACGGCAGTAATTGAGTCCCTGATGATTCATGGTCTTAATCAGCCCAATTATGGTCGTCGGCCGAACAATAGGTTTATCACTAATATATAGAGGTATGTGAGGTCTTATGTTGTACCCTGTGTGTGTGTTCCCAGCCCCAGCTCCATCCCATGCCCCAGCAAGCCACCGTGCTGCAGCGGTCCCGTCTCCTTTAGAGCGCGCGGTCCCGCCATAGCGTTATGGCTCAGACGCTACAGATGGCGATCCCCAATTTCGGCAACAACGTCCTCGAGTGTCTGAACGAGCAGCGGCTGCAGGGCCTCTACTGCGACGTCTCCGTGGTCGTCAAGGGCCACGCCTTCAAGGTAGGACCGTCCCCGTCCCATCCCCTATTGCCTGCTTTCACTCGCCTTCCGGCTGCCCATACAGGTTGGGGCAGGATGTTTTACTGCAAGGGTGTTTGATTCACTCCCGGAAATGGGAATGGGTTTTGAACCCCAATGAGGAAAACGGCGACATGCAGGATACTGTTTTTGTATTGCAAAAGATTATTTTATTGTGAGCTCGATAAAAACAATTTTAATGACATTAAATGTCATTGATTTTTGACTCAAATGGATTATTGATTTTAGCCTCACTAAAATTCACAAAGTTCACAATGGTCTTGTCGCCAAACATCGGCTGCTCTCGTCCATGCCCGTAACAAACCTCCCTCCTCCCCATGCTACTACCTCCCCCTAAACCCCCCTCCCTCACCCTTCTTCCTCCCCCCAGGCCCACCGCGCGGTACTGGCCGCCAGCAGCTCCTACTTCCGGGACCTGTTCAATGCCGGCGGCAAGAGCTCGGTGGTGGAGCTGCCGCCGGCCGTGCAGCCCCAGAGCTTCCAGCAGATCCTGGCCTTCTGCTACACGGGCCGCCTCAGCATGAACGTAGGGGACCAGTTCCTCCTCATGTACACCGCCGGCTTCCTCCAGATCCAGCAGATCATGGAGAAGGGAACAGAGTTCTTCCTCAAGGTAAGAGGCAACTGAGGGACTGGGGTTGGATGGGGGGGGGGGGTGTGTTGACCGGGGGCGTGGCCTGGTAAATCTAGGAGCGAGTGACTGGATGAGAGAGAGACCAGGGTGGGGATGGATGGATGGAAGGACGGTGCAGACCAGCGTTGATTGTTGCACTCCTGCTCATTGTGACTTGGTTCACTGCTGTTGAATGGGAAATAAGGTTTTCACAAGTCCATTAGAAACGAATATGAAGGGTTGGGCAATGCCCGCTTCACACCTGGTGTCGGGCGATTCCTATCACAAGTGGACAGCTCTGGGTACGTCAGCTCACACAACGCATTAGAATGCGTCTGCACATGCGTCCCCGTGGGACCGCTTGGGATCGGAGCTGACTCCACCGCTCTGAATGTGAATAAACACGTACAGCATTTCGCCGTGCGAAGACCAAATGGGTTTCTAACCAGCGGGAGGCAGCAATGAAATTCCATGTATGACAGCTTGAACTAAAAAGAAAGAAAAGATGAATTCCAAACAACACAGACTACCTCTTTGTAAACCAAATTTGAAACAATGTTTGCAGTACTGGTAATATCGCTTTTAGAAATTCTGGACGTTGTTGACAAAGCCAGGGTGGTTTGATGATTTCTTGATGATTTCTGTAATATGTATGCGCGCAAATGAATACGTACTCCTGCTTACGCAGAGGACGTCACTGAGTGCTCTATGTGGCCCAGGACACACTTGTGTTCACACTGCTAAAGGAATGCCCAGACCACCTCTGATTAGGGTCTAACCAGTCTTACTGAATGTGTTAGCACCCTAACTGGCCCAGATTAGGCTTCTTGGAATGCACCCTCTAGTGGTTGTTGTTGTTGTTGTGACAAAGCGGTCTGGGATTTGTTTCCCAAAAGCATAGTTGCTAACTTCCTTAGCAACCTACCTCTTAGGGACTCAACAGTTAATAGGAAAGTGTTCCCCAAAACCATTTAATCTACATAGTAAGCTCATAGTATGGATTAAGTTATTAAACTCCATAGTACTAGCAAGTTAAGGCTTCCTGACTGTTTCCCCAACAACATAGTCTGGCTGAGTCCTTATTACCCACATGGTAAAACGGCTCTTGGGCTGGTCCATATTATACCACATGCTTCCTGGATATTCATGGTCACATGACCGATTTCAGTCTTCTTTGTCTTTTTTACGCAATTAGCATTCCAGGTTAGTGCAGTACCGCATCCAAATGTTAGGGTGTGGAACATCACTGGACATTTAATGGCTCACAAATATTTTCTTTAACAACCCTGTTACTTTTACATATGGGTTAAGATTCTGGGCAGTGGGTTTTAGAGAAGTGAATTCAGTGATAGCCTACAATTTAAAATAAAAGAAAGTATCAAGAAACATGCATCCACTGCAGCGACAACACAAGCTACTGTTAAGAGATCAGACTTCAAACAGACTTCAAACATTAAAATATTTCATTAAAACTGAGGAAACAAGACGCATCTTGCAGGGCTTGAACCGGTGGCCACAAAACAAACCTGTTACTCTCAGGGCGAGTGCTCTATCCACATTTGACTCTTGCACAGAATTGGGGAGAAAAGTTATTTATTTACTTATTACGTCCTGACTGTTTTGGGAAACGCACCCCTGGTTTGTTCCAGGTGTCATCCCCGAGCTGTGACTCCCAGGGGCTTCACACCGAGGAAACCCCGCCCTCTGAGCCTCAGAGCCCTGTCACTCAAACCGTGGGCGGGGCCTCTGCAGCAGGTAGGCCCACCCCATGCCTGACCCCGCTGCCCCTGGTCTCCAAGGTGAAGACGGAGCAGGCTGCCTCCACGCCACAGGTAGGCCTCAACCATCCGCCTGGCCTCAACCATCCGCCTGGCCTCAACCATCCGCCTGGCCTCAACCATCCGCCTGGCCTCCAATACTAACACACTGATACTCCCAATCCCATACACACGTTGCACTATCGACACTTTAAGGACTTAACTTGGACTTTTGAAAACATTCTGTTTTTATTCATTATATTGTTGATACTGTTGTTTTTATACTATATTATATATTATATATTGATATTTGATATTTATATAACTGTGCAGCTGGAGGATTGCTCCAACAAAACGAGCGAGTGTGTGTCATGTTAGTTTATGACATATTGACATATTTAAAATGTTGCCACTATTGCAGCTAAATAAAAAAGTCTGTGGCCTATTGGTTAAAGAGTTGGACCGGTAACCGGAGGGTGGCCGGTTCGAATCCCTACTGGTAGGCAAAAATATGGACGGGAGTGGTTGTGCAGCATTCTCCTACGTCCTCATCCACGGATGAAGTGCCCTTGAGCAAAGCACCTGAAACCCCCACCTGCTCCCCTGGCGTTGCACTGCACTGCGGCTGCCCACTGCTCCGGGATGGGTCAAAAGGGACAAACTTATAAACCTGTATATAAATAACTGTTGATCTCTGCTATCTAAATAGCTGAATTTGAAGAAAAACTTCAATATTGCCCCTCTGGGGTTCACACAGGGCATGTTATTTGAGGAGGGTTATTGTGTATCACCATTCATGAACGTGTCACCATGTTCCCAGCAGGAAGGGTCCCCCTACTCAGTGGTCTGCACCCCGGTGGCCAAGCGTCTCTGGGAGGGCAGCAGTCGCGACAGCGGCGGTGGCCTGGGGGGTGGCGGGTCCCGCAAGGCCGCCCGCTACTCCTCCTCCTCCTCCTCCGCCGCCGCCGCCTCGGCCTCCGCTCAGGACGGGCGCGGCGGGGGCATGGTCGGCGGCGTTATGACTCAGGGGGCGGGCAACGGCGTCAACGGCAACCACAACAACAACAACAACAACAACGGCGTGACGCCCGACGGGACGAGCCCCGGCGCACTCAGCATGTACACCAGCGACTCGCCCATCAGTTACCACGACGACGAGGAGGAGGACGACATGGCGGACGAGACCGCCGAGGAGCAGTACCGGCAGATATGCAACATGTACACCATGTACAGCATGCTGAACGTAGGCGCCACAGGTCAGTAGCCCTCGCCGCCTCACCTGGTCAGGTACATGACTCGCCTGTACGGGCTCATCCCATTCCACCTGTTCTGGTGAAGTGTGACCCACTGGAAACGCCCCACTACCCGCTGCACAGCATTCGCCGGGTATTTCGATTTGATGATTGGAAATTGTAGCTGCGCCACCATTTCTTCTGTGCCCTGTATTATTCCAAGCTATATGATGTCCTTGGACAATGGGGCCGCAATGATCCATGATCCATGATCCAGACATCATATCGCTGATGGTGGCCTTATGCTGTCAACAGGACATGACGGCCGGAGATTATTATTATTAGACTAGTAATTCGTAAATAGTTGGTATCTCTACGAACATAACGGTGGAACAGTCCGAGGGCACGGTGCATCTTCCCTTCAGTGGTACACTGGCCAATTAGATTTACAAGTCCACTGGTTCAGAATCTGCGATGCGTCAGTCTTGCTCGAAGAGACACATGCACAGTTCTGTGGCATGGGCTAGATAGCTCCGTCACACAATGGTGCGCAGCATACAGCTCCATGTACAGCTGATGGAAAACAGCACAGCAGTAAACAGCACCGGACACCAGCCCTCCTCTCACTCTCACTCTCTACACCAATGAAAATCAGTCACGGGATGACATGCACTGCATTAGTAGCATAGTGCAGGAGAGCGAGTTGGTTAGGTTGCTCAGTGTCCCGCTGAAAGGTACTGGGTTCGATCCCCAATGCCGTCAGCTTACCTTTGGGGCATCCTTGACCAGATGCTCTTACTCCCCCTCACCTGCTGCTTTTCTGAAGTGCAAGTCGTGTCTGCTGATCAACTGCCGAACGGTAAACCGGAGGCCGTGAGCGGGCAGACGCAGCGTGGGAGACCACAGGACGTGTTCACCAGAACCCCAACACGACCGCCATACGTCCTCTCAGACGTTCCCCGTATGGTAGCTCGTCTTTATCTCTGCGCTATGCTCGCCTGCCGCCCCACAACATTCTTACCAAGCGGGCGGTACGACGCTCATTGGGTTTCTTTTTTTTCTCTTTTTCACCTTGTGCCAATGCAGGGCTATCAAATGTACACTTCTAAAAATAGATGTAGGCATCTATCTTGTTGCTGCTTGACTTCTCGGAGGAGAACAAACGTCGGTGTTGGGGGAACATCTGTCGATCCTCTTGTCTGGCAGCTGAAGGAGACGCAGACACAAGAGTGCTTATGCTGACGGCTTTATTTATTCATGTATTGATTTATGTTGGACTTACTTATACTATTGTGAGCGTCGGATGCAGTCGGGATACCGCCCGGCTGTGTACAACATACAACCGTTTTAGCGCTCCAAACAGGCAACACCACGAACACTCAAACGAGAGGAAGAATATTGGTGTACCGCTATTTGAACAATGCGATTCAAATTAATGTTTATTTTAAAGAGTTGGCTCTGCAGGAAATTGAATATTATTTGTTTGCACTTTTTTTTTTTTTGAGATGAAATTGCTCTTTTTGTAATGCAAAGTTCCCGCACACACCAAAGAAGTAACTTGAAAGCTTTCGATTCCACTTGCCAACATTGCGTTCAGCTTACCTTCATACGGCTAGTACTAGCTCCCGGGGAGCCCAACGGGCAGCAACAGTTTCCCTATATCTTTTCCTGCTCTTTTCGTACTGATTCTTACTCACACTTTGTTTTAGCGTAATTGGGTGTGGGTTTAGTTTGTTTAGTTGTGGAACGTATTTTTACGTAGTTTTCTTCGTCGTGGGCACACTTCTTCAACCGATTCCCTGTCCTTCAACGATACGGAGCGAAAAGAGGCCCTTGTTGGCAACAGGGATCTGTTGTTGCTACCACCAAGATGTTGGTGAGGGAGGGACCGGAAATCCCTAAGGAGTTGTGGGAAAGGAGGCACAGGGGATGAGAGGCAGGTGCGACAACGACAGGGGAAGAATAGGACAGGCTGTCCTTCTTTTTTTTTTTTTACCAATATCTGCCTTCCATCACTGTGGAAAACGCAAAGTCGTTTGCTACCAAAAGCGGGGGGGGGGGGGGGGCTAGAACCTCTGGCGAGGAGTCGAGCAGTGGGTAGTGCACATGGCTACACCAGCGCATCCCTGTCTGTCCCTCGACTGACAGACTGCTGTCCTACCTTACTGCCAGGGAGTGTGTCAAGAAGGGAAGGTCGGGACTTGCTTTTCTAGTTAACAAATGGTGTAATCCTGGTCATACCCCTGTTAAAAAAAAAACGTGTGTGTAGCCCCGACATTGAACCGCCTGCCGTTCGTCTGAACTAAAGCAATACGATCTGCCGAGAGGGTTTTCCCATGCCTTCGTCATGGTTTTTAAGTTCCTCCTTCTGGCATTGGGGTGGGTGTGGCTGACATCATTCACTCAGTCACTGCGAGAATTTAAACATTCATCAAGAAATCCGGGCACTTCAACCACATCACACTGGCTGCGACTTTGACCACTTTCAAGCAGTCTGTCCAACCTGGGAAAACAAGACCCTGACCTTCTATACGCGGATGATCAGGAGACACAGTATCCCCAACCCAAAGCCCTCCCTCTGCGGATCTGACCACAACAAGGCCCCCCTTATGCCGCCTTACAAGCCTCTAGTCCATCAGTGGCCTGTAACTAACAGGACCTGGAGGAGACAGTCACAGGAGACTAATGAGGCTCTGAGGCAACAGACTGGATGGAGTGTGTGACATAAACGATCACATCCGCTTCTGCGTGGACAACGTTGTTCCAGCGGAGGCTGTATGCAGCTTCTTCAACAACTAACCCTGGGCCACCAGAGACATCAAGGTCCCTCTTGAATGAGAAGAAGAGAGCCTTCCGGAGCGGAGCTGGTGGAAAAAGGATTCAGAGACCACTCAAGGAGAGGATCCAGCAGGGAAAGGACGGCTACAGGAGCAAGCTGGAACACAAACTCCTGCAGAACAATTTAACGGATGTGTGGTGGGGCCCGAGGGGCTATTCAACACTCTCATACGTCTCTGTGATGCTTAAGGTTAACGTGGGAAATTTGGGCATCGTATATTTGGATTAGCTCCTTTCCATTTATATCGATTTGTATAGCCCTTACTGTACTTTTGGCTGTGTATATTTTTTGAAGTGCTACCGTTAAGCTTTTTGGCACCTTAATGATAATGGTAAGTGGTAACACTTTTACTCGTATATGTTTATTTATATATAGGGTTATATCGCACCCTACTTTATACAGCAACGGCTGCACAACATTTTTTTACTCTTGATTTGAAAAGATATCATATCTATCACATCTTATCTTTATCTAATTTTTAAAATGGCACCGTCTTCCCCTTTCAGTCTTTAACAGTACTTATATTTAATTCACACACATGTCTGTGTTCAGGGGAGACGAACGAGGAACAAACGTCTCACTCTGGGCTGCCTGCCAGTCACAGCATTATGTTCTCCTCTCTTCAGACCTCCAGATGTGCTCTCTCCGCCTCCCCCGTCTCCATCTCCCCCCTAAAACACTCGCTTGTTGGGTTTTTTGGCATCCCGTTGCAGGACTACTCTTCCAAATATTCATTGTTCCTAAACGCTGGTAAAGAGTGCCAGAGCAGAACTGGTAGAAAGCTGGGTCACTAGCATCTGTTTGCTAACCCCTTCTTTGGATACTTTTGATTTTTTGCGCATTGTTCATCAGCTGTTATTACTATTTGCTATTTAGGTAGTCTGACAGATCAGACTTTTAGATCAATAATCCAAAGTTTTTCAGCAGACTTTAGATTACTTTCTTTCGCTTCATATTTGTTTCAACCTATCAGGTTGCTGGAAGCGACCTGATAGGAATGTGGAATCTGTAAGCACGTTATTGGCTATAAACAGGCTGCTAATCCAAGCTTGACAGTATTAGTAAACTATTATAAAGGGTCTTTACATTTTAACGTGTAGACTGGCAACTGTATAAATAAACGTACCCTGAAACCTAGACTATCCTGCCCCTAGCTGACTATCAAGTCTATCGGAGTGTTGGTCATCTGGTATTTGCGTGTCTTTCTTTTTCTCTGTCTTCACCAGCACTCAATAACTCGCTGAGACTGTTCGCTGCAGAAGAAACGCACTGTTCTGGTGGAGGATGTGTTTTCTTTTCCCGAGGAAGGAACACAGATGCCTCTTGCGTGATTCCTCCTGATCCCGCTCCATTCCATACGGCCGCCATATGCTGCCTCATATGGGAGACTCGATATAATCACAGGGAGCCGGACATGATATGAATACAGAGGGGCTGGTTATGAATTGATTTATTAAGAAATGGCACGCTGCAGAATCCAAACGAGGCTCCTTGCTTGTGAAGTTGATCATTATTTAACAGCGGACGGCAGGCACGTCGAACGGCGTTAAATGTACCGCGTCGCCGGTTCTTGTACGTTTTGCGACCTTTTGACCCCCTAATGGTGAAAATAATATCCACTTAACAAACCTGATGGTGTGGAAATCAAAGTGCATTGCTGCTCACCTTGTTGTTCATAATGTTGATCGCCTCCATAGGGGTGTTTTGATTTTTCCTTGCCTTTATAAAAACGATGACTATGCCAAACTATCCAGACCGTTTTGCATCACAACGGTCCGAGTCACAATGTTCCACCATGACAAACTCCTACGACTGGATGTACTCAGCCTCACTCGTCTTCACTACTAACCACCATCTCACCCGCCACACATCTATCTCCTCCCTCCCTCCCTCCAGTGGCTGGCGAGCGCGTGGAGGCCCTCCCGGACGTGACGGCGGAGTCTGGCGGCGGTGGCGGTGGGGGGGGTCGCGGCGGGCGGGGCAGCCGCGCCCGCCAGGACCTGGCGTCTCTGCCCGCCGAGCTCATCAGCCAGATCGGGAACCGCTGCCACCCGCGGCTGTACGAGGAGGGGGACCCGGCGGAGAAGCTGGAGCTGGTCACCGGCACCTGTGTGTTCATCTCGCGTGCGCAGCTCATGAACTGCCACGTGAGCGCCGGCACGCGCCACAAGGTGCTGCTGAGGCGGCTGCTGGCCGCCTTCTTCGACAGGTCAGTCCCCCCCCCTCCCCCTATGCTGTTGGTTTTGATTCCGTCGCGATAAAGACGTGCGTTACTACCATTTGTGTTGAAGATGCGTTTCTACTGCGGGGACCACTTGTGTTGTAGACGTGTGTGTTGATGATGTGTGTGTGTGTGTGCAAGCATGAAGGTGTTTCTACTGTGTTTGTGTGAGTCTCTTTTGTGCGTTTACGGCATGTTACATACTGGAATCCCTACTGTGATTGTAAGTGTCACAGTAGTAAGCTTGTAAGTGTGTGTGTCTGTGTTTGTGTATGTGTATGTGTGTGTGTATATTTCTGCGGCGTGTTAATGTGTGTGAGTGTACTTTTGATAAGAGCGTCTGCTAAATGCCCTAAATGTAAATGTCTAAATGAGTGTGTATTTCTGCAGCATGTTAATGTGTGTGTGTGTATGTGTGTATTTCTGCAGCATGTTAATGTGTGTGTGTGTGTGTGTCTGTGTATGTGTGTATTTCTGCGGCGTGTTAAATGTGTATATGTCCACTGTGAACTAACTGTGTGTGTATTTCCACTCTGCTGTCCCAGGAGCACGCTAGCTAACAGCTGTGGTACCGGTATCCGCTCCTCCACCAACGACCCCAGCCGCAAGCCCCTGGACAACAGAGTCCTGCACGCCGTCAAGTGTGAGTCACGCACGCACGCACGTGTACACACACTCACCCACGCACGGGCACACACACAATGACCCAGACGCGCACATAAACACCGTCTCAAACACACCCCACAATCGCGGATCAACTCCCACATACCGAGTTAATAACACAACCCACTCGGAGTTGCATAGTAACATCCTTCTCCCTCCTCCTCCTCCTCTCCCCCTGCTCTTTTCTCCTCCTCCTCCGCCCCCCCCCCCCCCCCCATCTCCTCCGACGTCCCTCCCCTCTCCCGCAGTCTACTGCCAGAACTTTGCGCCGAGCTTCAAGGAGAGCGAGATGAACGCCATTGCGGCGGACATGTGCACCAACGCGCGGCGCGTGGTGCGTAAGAGCTGGATCCCCAAGCTGAAGCTGCTGATGGCCGAGGGCGACGCCTACTCCGCCTTCCTCGCCGACAGCGTCAAGATGGAGGCCGACGCCCTGGTGGGGGCCGAGCACGGGTTTGACCCCGCCTCCCTGGAGGCCGCGGCCAATAGCGACGCGGGGGGCGGCGCGGCGGCGGCGGCCGACGCCCTGCAGGCGGCCGCAGCCGACGGTAGCACTTTGTTCTGAGTGGAGGGACAGACGGACGGAGAGAGAGAGAAAGAAAAAGAGAGAGAGAGAGAGAGAGAGAAGCGTCAGGAATCGGAGGTAGTCGCGATTACGGCGCCGCTCTCCTCCGCCCCGGGTTTGAGGAACAATTGTTTCTATTTAATTTCTTTTTCGTTTGTTTGGCTTCCTGTTTTAATAGCGTCCTCTTCTCCTCATGCTTGTTTTTTGTTTTTCCCCCTTCTGTTTATTTCGATCTCCAAACATTTCCTATGTCCCTGGTTTGAAAAGGGGGAGAGAGAGAGAGACCAAGAGGAGGGTGGGGTCGCTCGTCTGCTCTGCATGTGCATTCAAACATCCTACCGTGGGATGGAAAAACATGTTGTTTTTTTGTTCATCTAAATTGTTTACGGTCACGTCTCCTCTCCCCTTAATGATGATATCATGACATACATTCCCAGAGAGCAGGAGCTGTCGGTGTGTGTGCATGCGTGTGTCTTTGGCTCGAACAGAATCTTGTAGACGTTGCAGAGGATGGGCGGGACTGGAAAGAGCCCCCCCCCCCCCCCCCCCTCAGCTTTCGGAAAGAATGAAAAAAGTGCCAGGGTTTGAAAATGTCGGCTACCACTGTTGTTCTGTTATTATCTTGAATGTATGCGTGTGGCGGGGGGTGGGGGGGTTGGTTTGGTATGTTGCCACCGTTCTTTTTTGGATGCTGATCCCCTTCAGTTTTTTCATTGGACTCGTGTTGTGGTGGTGACCTCCGCCGGCAGTGCGATGTGGTCGTTTGTCCTCTGAAGCGATGAGCCGTTGCGCGCTAGGCCAAAACTAGCCAAAGCTTTAAGATAGCAAAGCTCATCTGCTTGGGAATTCCAAATTAATTTTAATATTTTTGTATGATATCCCCCCCCCACCTCCAGAAGCACATTTTTTTTCCCTCCTTGAGACCGATTCTGTTCTAAAAATGTCTTGCCCGATATCTTTGAATAATTTGTCGTACCAATACTTCCAGCGGAGTAGCGCTCGCAGAGTTTGCGGAATGCACTGTGTTCTCGTTGTTTTTTGTGGAATTCCTATCTAAAGCGGTTCTGAAAAACGATTGAAGCAGAACAAGTTAATAACGAGAGGAGGGCTCCCTGACTGGGGTTTATACATGGGTAGCCCCCCCCCCCCCATAATGACGGGACCCAACGCGCATATCGGAAAACAGGGATAGAACTGATGCCCCAGACAAGCTACTGCTTACCGACTGCACGCTCTGCTGGCATGCACACAGGTGCTAATTCATGCATTAGGACTCTGTGTGTGTCTGCATGCGTTTGCGCGTGTGTGTACGTGCGCTCGGGTGCGTGTCCGTGTACACATGCACTGTAGCAGAGGGAGGCCAGATGGCCTGTTTTTTTTACACAATTGGAGCGTTCATTCATCCATCAAAGCAACGTAAATACCGTGCACGCGCAAGCACACGCCCACCCAACCACCGGCCTACGCTCATGCACGTTGTGGCTGTGGAGACGGTGGTGGGGGTGGGGAGGGAAGTCTGGTCTCGCTGCAGCAGACAGCCGAGCGGTAACCCGCGGTGGGTGGAGAAGGATCTCCTCCATGACAATCTAGAAGTCTTACTTAGAAGTGGACCTCCCCTGGGAGGGAGACACTGTGTGGGGGGGGGGGAAATGTGCTCCGAGGCTGTCTCTTGGTTGGTTGAGTATTTTTTAGGATGTTTGTCTGATGGTAGTGGTGTGGTGTGCGTTTTTAGTGTAGGCTTGGTAGGATTTCTTTGTCGAAGGAAGAGCAACACCTTCTTAAAGCACCTTATTGCTGCTGCGCCGTCAGAACTGTGTCTCTCTGTCTGTGTTCTCTTGGTACACACACACACACACACACACACACACACACACACACACACACACACACACACACACACACACACACACACACACACACACACACACACACACACACACACACACACACACACCTCTCGTGGTGACACCAAATGGGGTGCGTGAAACCACTCGGCACCCATTTCACCCAATCAGAAACAGCCATTCATATCTGCAATGCCTTGCTTAACCAGTGATGGCGCTGTCCATGCTGTTTCTGTATCCTGCATGCTGCTCACATGCTCTTTAAGCTCCAAGCATCGTCAAGGTTGACTGAAAGTGAAGATGTTTTGTGCTTGGCAAAGAGCTGTTTGTCGACAAATGAGTCCTGTGGGTGCAGGCTATAGTCAGATATGAGTCCTGTGGGTGCAGGCTATGGTCAGATATGAGTCCTGTGGGTGCAGGCTATGGTCAGATATGAGTCCTGTGGGTGCAGGCTATGGTCAGATATGAGTCCTGTGGGTGCAGGCTATAGTCAGATATGAGTCCTGTGGGTGCAGACTATAGCCAGGTGAGTCCTGTGGGTGAATGCTATAGTCAATTGACTCCTGTTGGTGCAGGCTATAGTCAGGCAGAGTCCCGTGGGTGAAGGCTGTGGCTGTGAGACCAAGTCAAGATTGAGGGGGTGTGAAAAAGATACATTTGCACATTTGACGTCTCCTTAAAATGATTTTTAAAAGCCCTCCCACCGCCTGAGAAACCCAAACATCAACGTGGAGACAAAAGGAATGGGATGGTGGGCCTGGCAGGAGGAAGGAGAGGGATAATATGGAGAGGAGGAGAGTGAATCTCCCCAGAGAGGGAGGAAGAGAGTGATTGTGTGAGGGGATCGAGAGAGAAGGAGAGACGGAGAGAGAGACAGGGGAGGGTATGCAGGGCGCTTGGATTATTCGTTCTGAATGCATGCATGCGTGCTATTGTCTGTGCGTGTGTGGGTGTGTGGGTGTGTGTGTGTGTGTGTCTGCCTCTTCCTTTCCATTTATGGAGGGTTGCGTGTTAGTGTGTGTCTCTTCACACCAAGTGCTTTTGACAGGCACACAGTGTGCGTGCGTGTGTGTGTTTGTGTGTGTGTGTGTGTGCGCAATATGCAATAGGCTTGCTGTGTGTGTGTGTGTCTTAATGTACCCACATGCGCATGACTTTCACTCTGTGTGGGTGGCTTAGGTATTCAGCCCGCAAGTTGTGTGTGTGTGCATGCGCGTGTGTGCGAGACACTCTGTGGCAGACAAAAACAAACAGCCACTCATCCCAACCTCTGCACACATATACCGCCACACACACACACACACACACACACACACACACACACACACACACACACACACACACACACACACAGACCAAGACACACGCATATACCAGACACGTACGCATAGACACATATGGGACGCGCGCGTATAAACGCGCACACACACACACACACACACAGACAGGCGCAGTGGTCTGCAGCGCGGCATGCGATGTGTCTGGTGTATCAAAGCCTGGAGGCAGAGCGGCCATGTTGCGGAGCCTGAATCATCCTGAGCGGCACGGTTACCATTTTGGACGGCATACAATTATCTCCCAGACTCCATGACACACACACACACACACACGCTCCACTCACCACTCACCGCAGCTCTCCCTCTCCTCCTATTGTTCCCGCTTTCGTTGTTGTGTGTTTTTATTTTATTTTATTTAGCCGTTTCTCGTTTAGTGTTTGCTTGTAGTTGTACTGGACAAGGCCTGTTCTGGTGGTTCAAGTTACACCCTAACCCTGTTTTTGCCGTCCGTCTATCTGTCTGTCCCTCTTCTCTCTGTCTGTCTGTCTCTCTTCTCTTTCTCTCTGTCCCTCTTGTCTCTTTCTGACTGTCTCTCTTCTCTTTCTCTCTGTCTGTCCCTCTTGTCTCTTTGTTTGTCCCTCTTCTCTTTCTGTCTGTCCCTCCTGTCTCTTTCTGTCTGTGTCTTTCTGTCTGTCCCTCTTCTCTCTTTCTGTCTGTCCCTCTTCTCTCTTTCTGTCTGTCCCTCTTCTCTCTTTCTGTCTGTTCTGTCTGTCCCTGCCTCTCTTCCCCTCTTGTTCATCTCTCCCCTCTACTCCACTCATCCTACCTTTCTCCCTCCACTCAGGGACGGTCTGTACTTTGGAGATTCAGCTTTTGTTTTTTTGGTCTCTTCTACTTTCTTCTTGTCCTCCTTTCCACCCCTTTATTTTTTTTTAACCCCCCCCTCCCTTTACTGACTCTCTCTTCTGCTGTACCTTGGCGCCTCCCATTTCGCTATGTCACATGTCTCTGCCACGTGTGTGTGTGTGTGTGTGTGTGTGTGTATGAGTGACTGTCTTTGCAGCACGTTTGCATTGTGAGCTGAAGAAGGACGGCTGGTTAAAACAGTAGTGCACATTTTAGCTGTGTCTGTCGCGTCGCTAATGGGAGGACGGACGACCGTAGATTCCCTGCCGATGTCCTGCATACCTAAAACATGATCCTGACCACAGCCAATCGGAGGGCTGCCAGACACCCCGGCCAGACCGTCCAATCAGCGGCGCGAGTTTCTAGACTTGGAACAGTAGAGAGGAGTGGAGGAGCTTGTTAAAGAGTCCCCGAGCCGTCGGAGCATTGCAGCACTCTGATGTAGAGCGAGATCAAACACAGCGCTCACAAAGAGATGGAGAGACTCAGCCAGACAGAGGGAGGGAGAGAGAGACTGGTGGGGAGGGAGAGAGAGAGAGAGAGGAATGTATAGGGATGAGGCACAGAGAGGGAGGGAGAAGGGGAGAGAGAGAGAGAGGGAGAGAGAGAGGGGGGGGTGGCAGTGACTCTGCTTGGCTCGGTGCCTCAGAGACAAACATCATGGGTTTGTTTGTTTATGTAGTGGGGGCTGTGCAGAGGGGTGGGGTGCGACTGGAGAAATGTCACCTCATTGCCTGGATTCCCCTCTCCCCTCCCCCTACGAGAATTGTGAACCGCGTTAAGGACATTTGAAATCAAAGACTGGAGGTTTTCTTTTTCCAGTGTAGAGGTTCAGGGTTTTCAAACTGGAATGATACAGTGTAATTGATTTTTCGGTACAAATATGTGACAAGACGTCTAATGGCGAACTCTTGCATACATTTCCTAAAATGGACGCTCTTCCCCCCGCACACCCGCCCTGCACCCTAGTGAGTTTACATTGTGTGTTTTTTTTTTTAAACGGAGAGCAGGATGACTTTGGGACAATTGAGAGTATCAATGGTGTTGAGACTGACCAAAACTTTCCTAGACTAATGTGGCACTAATTTCAATCAATGTTGTTCTTTAAAAAAAAATGCAATCATGGTGTTGTATGTGATCATTACTTCGTAAAACTTAACACGCCATATTACTATTATAAGTGTGCTGTGCCCTCAAGAGAATTGCATAATTTGTGGGCTGCATCGAATTCTCTGCGGTGGTACATGTAAGTGGGATAAAACCCACTGGAATCCAACTTGAGATAATTGGCGCCATCTGTCGCACAACACTGGCACAACAGTGGCAATTGCAATTGTGCTTGGTAATTTGCTTGAGTGTCGTTTGCCATCCACACTAATGGTGCTGTCCCATTGGTCGCTCGTTGATGACCAATCAAATGAAAACAGTTTGGATGCTAGGACAATGATTGAGACAAGTATGGTATTTAGTATTTTAGTTTTTCCCCTGATCGAGCAGACGAGATGTTAGTATGTTGTTTAACGACATCCATGATGGACTCTCGTCTCGGTTTGAAACCGAAATATCCCCCACCCCCACCATTTCATTATTTTGACTTTTTCCTTTATATTTCTTCTAATGTGCGTTTTGTTACTGCTGTTTGCCTTCCTGTATAGCGGCTTTTGCCTGAGCACAGTTTTTATTGGTAAAGGTTGAAGCGGAGGAGGGCTAGATTGTGTTTCTAGAGGACCTTTTATATACCATATTGGGAACTTATTGGCGACAAGTTTTTATGTTCTGTTTTTTTACAACCTCCAACCTTCGATGGCGGTTGCCTGTTATCTTTTGAGAATTTCGTTTTTTTATTTTTGTGTTCATATTTTTTACAATTGACCTAGTGTACTGTAGTCTTTTGAAAAGTTATTTTTAAAAAAAATTCTACTAATAATTCCTCATTAACACCTGTAACTAGAGTTGCCAAGTCATGTAGATTAAAGTTTTAAATGGAGAAAAAAATGAAACTGAAAAGGAGAGAGGAGGTATAAAGTAGTGTAGAAGAGAAAGAGAACTACATATTTTTGCATAGTGATTGTGAATTACTGACAGGGGAGGGGGTGGGGGCAGTTTACTGCTGGACCAGAGGGTTAATTGTTAATTGGCTAATTGGCTAACCAATTAATATATATTGGTTGGTTAATTGTTCTTCTGCATCTTTGTTATTGTGATGTGTGTAACTATGGGAACCAAGCGACCTAGACGGAGGGTGACTGATTGGTCCAAACATGAGAAACACTGTCAGGTTCACTTTGTAAACAAGACACGCTGTGTCTGAATGTCTGTTAAAAGTATCTATCCCACGGGACACAGTATTATCCCTGTCATTTCCGTTGCCCTTTGGGGATACGTCTTGCTCGTCCAACACATTTCCATTAGAGACAAACATTAAGTTTTTCCTTTACTTGACCTGGTTCTTGATGGACCAGCTTAGCCTTTTTTGAGAATAAGCTATTGTTGGTTGAATCTGATCATTGTGACTGTGCCAACTGCCATCTGGTGGCCAGGTTGGTGTATTGCTACACATATAGCGGGTGGCATGTGCGGTATCTGCGGGTGACCAACAGGTGGCAGTATACCTCAGTAGCAGTGATGCCAAACAATTAAAGCTATTATATAAGTTATAATCAAGTCTCGATCACTGTATTCAACCAAGCACCTTAGGGCCAGAACATAAGAGAGTTCTGCTCCACATTTTTACAATATATGACAAAAAAATTACATGCACACACCGTGGGATGAGAATGCCAAATATGAGTCGGTTGATTGAAACTGATTTACAAAAAAGCAAAAAAAAAATTCTTGAAAAATATCCTTCCTTCCTGCAGTGTTTCAAGTGTGTTGGCTTCTCAAAACATCTCTCTCCCCTCCGTCTGTCGCTTCTACCCATCATTTGGTCGCCCACGCCACGGGGAACAAGTGACACGGAGGGGGGTGACGTAAGGATTTAATCAAAATGGATAATGTTCAAAGAAGCACCTTGTCGGTGAGTTCCCGCCGGCGTGGAAGAGAGGCCGCGGGTCCGAGCCTCTGCACCTTTCTGAGCATGCTCCCCAAACGTCACTTCCTGTGTGTGGTAGGTGTGCCAGGTGATGTGTGAGAGGTGGTGTTGTTGGAGTGGGGGATGGGGAGGGGAGGGGGGGGGGGGGGGGGGGGGGGGGTAATGTTCACTCTGAATCAAATTTGTGGGATTTTTTATAAAACTCATTTTTATGATCTTTTTGTATGTCATTTTTATTTCCCCCCTCTCGTGTTGGTGTTTGAAAGAAAGTACTGTATAATGTTGGAGCAGACCAGTACCTCCCCCTCACCCTTCCTGGCAGTAACTGTGTGGGGGGAGGGGGGTGGGGTGCCCCCCCCCCCCTCGGTGAAGGTGCTATGTAGGAGCTGTTCGTTGGAACGGGCCCCAGGACAGGTTTTTAAAAGCAATTAGTTTGGATTATAATGGGGATCTTAAACGTTTTGGAAATGGCCAAAGAAATGACCGGAACTACTTCTACCACCACCACCACCCATTGATTTGGTATCAGACGTTACACACTATGTCGTCGCCTGTCACCGTTTTACTGCATGAACCTTGTCTGTTCTTTTTTCTTGTTTTTTTTGTTTTTTTAAACCTCCACCACATGTATTCAAACATGGATACTGAGAGGGAACAGTGGGCAGGGCCGGGGTTATTCACTTGGGAAGTTATTTGTCTTGGAAAGCGATCAAAACACTGGTGGGAGGATGGTTCTTTCGTTATTGTAAAGGAGATTAAATTCGCTGATGCAACCAAATCGACAATTCTTTTACTGGCTGGATGCCAAGTGTTGCAAAGGCAGATTTTTTTTTCTTTATTTTCCTGTCCCCCCCCCCTTCACCCCATGCCTGGAAACCTTCACGGCTGTATTTTGTCTTGTTTCTTTTTAAATATTTTTTTATATCTGCTATTCTGTGGTCTCCTGTCAATTTCCCTGCTCTTTTATAGTCCCACACACCAGAGACAAACGACACACACACAGACCTCTGAAATATAAATATATATAAATGCATATATGAATATATTTGTACACACACACACACACACACACACACACACATGCGCTGTCGTCCCTCCATGGACACAGCATCCGGGTGTGTGTGTGTGTGTGTGTGTGCGTTTTTTTTCCGCTGATGCAGTTTTAAAAGAACTTAAAAAATATAAAAATAAAGTACCAGTTACCTCGGGAGCTCTCAGCCATAGCATACATTACTGACCACACAGGCAGGCGCTAGGCTACCAGCTAGCTTCTATACGGCTATGGGGAAAGGAAGCTAGACTAGCTGCTAAAAGCTAGGCGGGGGCAGGGGGGGGTGGGGGGCTGCAGGGGGTGGAAGGGCTTCTAGGGCCGGTGTGTGGCTGACTTTTGCGCAGATACATATCGGTTCGCTTTCAGGAACAATACCTGGGGAGGCGCTTTGCATCTCCAATCAAACACACGGAAACTATATCAGTTGCAGGGTATTTGACGGCAGTCTGTCAGGACACTCGTTACCTCAGATAATAAACGGTCCAGGGGTTTTACATATCACCTAGGCAACCATGAATGACTTTTACTTTCCTTGTCTCTGGTGTGGTAGGGCCAACTCCTCAGCAGAAATCCTTTTGGTTTGTCCCCCCCCCACCCCCACCCTACTACTACCGTACTACTACTCCTTGTTTTCCACTATAAATATATAAATATCTAAACTGTACATGAATACATAGAAAGCACTATCGAAGTTTGATTGTTAGATGTGCACTCGCAGCATGAGCTTTTATTCTCACCATCTATTATTCCTTCATAACTCGGAAAAGAAAGAATTACATCTTTTTGGACAAAAAAAAGTATATATAATATCCAGAATGCAGTAGCCTCATACTGATGTCAAAGAATATTGCCCACCCCTCTGTCCCCCCCCCCCCCCGATCTACCCTGACCCCTCCCTGTGCCCCGCCCCACCCACCCACCCCTTCCCATGTACATGCCAGTGCCCCCTTCCCGTTCCATGTGTTCCAAGTGCCAATAACTATGTGAATTCCTAACTGTGACCCAGTAATAAAGATAATTGCACATTAAAACTACTGTAAAGATACAAGGAAAACAGACTGAGAAAAAAAACTGAGAAAAAAATCTGAATATCTTAATAAAAAGGTTTGTAACAAAGATAACATGTGTTTTTGTGACTTATTGTTTGTCTTGGTTGGGGTTTCAGCCATGCTTCATTCACGTGCACAACTTAGACTGTGTATGATTGAACACATCTGAAATGTTGGGTTAAATGTAAATGAAATGTAGATGGGTCCTAAACAGGGTAATATCAAGGTCTACAAAGAAATGTTGAGGTTAGATGTAAAACGTTGACTTTTTTCTGTTCACAATAGGAATTACCATGGTAAAAATAAATTACATTTACATCTAAAAAGAAGGCCCACATAAATGAACGTTCTTAACAAAGTCGGAATGACTCAACAAACTCTCAACCTACCCCCCTTACCAAAGGTAAGAATAAGATTCAAGAGGTATTATGTGAGGGTGACTTGTAAGCTCTTATGAGCTATTCCTCTCTTTCCCCGCTCTCTCCCTCTTACTTGAATCTAACCCAACTCTAACCTTAAACTCTAAACAACCAAGGTTGTGGGTGGAGAAGACATCCTCTTCCCTTGAGGTTTGACCGTACCCAGCTATGTGTCCAGTTACCCACATGACCGGGTGTTTACACAAGGAGTGAGCGTCCAGCTACCCATATAATGGAGTGTTTACAGAGTGTGTGTGTGTGTCCAGGTAGGCCTACCCACATGTTGACAGTGTCCTCTCGTTTGTTCCCAGGGAAAACAGGAACGTCCCGACATCACCATGACAACCCATAGTCAGCGCCACAGAGAGACGCAAGTAGAAGTTGATCTGGACCTGTCACAACATTAAGGTCAGTGTCAGCCAAGCAAGAAGAGAGTCAAGGATGCAATGATGTCTGAGCCACTGATGCAATGATGTCTGAGTGGGACTCACCTATAGGTTGGGAACCCAACCAACAATCCAGCCCTGGATGCTGTTCATTAGGCCGCTGGACAAAAGTTCCTATTTGTCCGAGCACACACAGACCCACGCACGCACGCACACGTACACGTACACGTACACGTACACACTCACTCACACACACACACACACACACACACACACACACACACACATACATACACACACACGACATTTATTTTCCTGCACGGTAAGCACGCGTCAGCGTGTTATCCAAATCGGTTTCGGTAAAACAGGTTTTTGAGGGAATGAGAGCCTGGTGCTTACAGTACCAACACAGTGTTTGTTGTTAAATACAAGCCCTGCCTGCTCCTCGACGACATGTCACTTAAAGACCCCGCAGGCTGTTAGCTGCTCCCTTACAGCGGGACACACGTGGACCAGCATTTACGCGCGACTCCGACCTTGGCTGCTCTGTGCATTATGCCGCTTCCATTAGTTAACTGATCGACGCACTCCTTATATTACAATTTATCCGTTCAAGAAAATAGACCAGATATAGGAACGGTTGACACTTAGTGAACAATAACTGCAGCGGCTAACAGTCACCTGTTTTTAATTGTCTCGTCTTAAATTTTTCTTTTCTTTATTATCTCACGGGGGGACTTCTTCCACGATGAACGCCATCATGGCGGAGTCCGGCGGCTACCCGATTCCCCCGGGACCCTACTGCTGCCCGCTGTGTCTGGACGACCCCCGGGACCCGGTCACCCTCCCCTGCGGAGACACCAACTGCTGTCTCGAGTGCGTCACCATCTACTGGGACCAGCTGGACCACGTCGGCGTGTACAGCTGCCCGCAGTGCCGCGCTACCTTCACGCCGCGCCCCGTGCTCCGGCGCCAGGTGCCCGACGTACAACGCGTTCAGGAGCCGCGTCGTAACCCGCCGGCGATCACGGCGCCTTTCCCGCACATGCAGCGCGACGTGCTCTGCGACTTCTGCGTGGGCCCGCGCAACAAGGCGGTCAAGTCGTGCCTGATGTGCCTGGCGTACTACTGCGAGACGCACGTCAAGCCGCACTACGAGTCCGCCACTTTCAAGCGGCACAAGCTGGTGGACGAGACGGGCCACCTGGACCGGAAGATCTGCCCTCAGCACGAGAAGGGTCTGGAGCTCTTCTGCCGCACCGACCAGATGTGCATCTGCGTGCTGTGCACCGTGCGCGAGCATCGCGGACACAACATCATCTCCGCGGAGGAGGAGCGCGCTGATAAACAGGTGAGCCCAGGTGAACTCCCAGCAGGACCGCGATCAGGACGTCCTGCTGGGGATGTTTGATGGAACGTGGGGCTGCTTGGAATTCAGAGGAACGTAAAGCTGACGGAACGGTTTGGGGGAATATCAAATCCACAAAAAATACTAACTATTTATTATTGATAATACTAACTTTTTATTATTGATAAATGCCATGTGCCGTGTGTTAGGCCAACAAATGCGTGCCAGGCAGAAGACAAAAGGAAGTTGGAATTGTGTTGACTCCTCTCGTCTTGTGTCCCTGCAGAAAGTTCTGGTGGGCACCCAGTCCGAGGTCCAGTACATCATCCAGGACCGGATGAAGGAGCTGCAGGAACTGCGACACAACGTGGACCGTCTTAAAGTAGACGATACAATTCAACAAATTATAATACAATACAACGACACATAGCCTAAATGCACACCCTGTCAATCATTTAGTGTTCATTAATGGTTGACCTCTACTAGAATGATTATGTTACGTAGTGTGTTTATCTACTTTTCATTTGTATACTGGCCTTTACTTATGCTGTGGGACCCACATGGTAACACTTTAGAATAAGGCTACCAATGAATTCTTACAATTAACCATGAATTAACATTAGTGTGGCGAGCAGCACGGGAAGGTTAAGCAGTATACTACACTCGTGGCCCTTACACCACACAACAGCGAGAGTGGCCCTTATTAACACATACAGAAACACAACACATATCAACGAACCAACATGTTGACAGGTGGCGGTGGCGGAGCTCCCAACGACCTCACTACTGCACCGCCGAATGGGCGCGGTTCACCCAAACCATAGCACCCCACACAATTTCACTGCCACAAAGGACCCCCCCCCCACTGAACATGGCGACCACGCCCATTCGTTTAGGTTAACTGAATTCCTTGGGATAAATGAACACCATAAGTTAATTATTACTAGCCCATTAGCCATGAGTTATCTGTTTAACTGTTAGTTAACTGTTAGTTAACGCTTTCTACTGCATCAACTAACGTTATTTCATGGTTTATTATCGTACCCTTATTGTAAAGTGATACCATTTATGGCATGTGCAAAGTACCAGTCAAATTCAAATATCAAAGTCAAATATGAACCAAAAACACTCAAACACGGTCCCTCTTCCCCCTGGCTCCGGCTCTCCAGAGCTGTGCTCAGCGAGCGCAAGCAGACAGCGACAAGAGCTTCCACGAAATGCAGCAGGCGGTGGACCGCTGGCACGCGGAGCTGAAGCAGCTGATCCAGGCCAACATGCAGGCGGCCATGTCCCAGGCCGAGGGCTACGTGGAGCGCCTGGAGCACGAGATCTCAGAGCTGCAGCGCCGCGACGCAGAGCTCCGACTGATCCTGGAGACCGAGGACAACATCCACTTCCTGCAGGTAGGAACCAAGTGAGCTGTGGGGGGGTGTGTACAGTGCACACACAATACTATGGGCCAACCCCTCCTCTATAGGTTGACACTTTAATATCATTCTGATAAACACACAATAGTAATACATAACACAAACTGTCTAGCCTAGGTATAAAATAAAACAAAAGCTTTATAATAAACAAAATCTGTTAATATTTTTTTATACAATTATTTTAGAAATGAATAAATCCTCACCATCATGATAATCTTGATAACAGCAAACACTAAAAGCATCAATGATGGTAATGGTTGTTGAGCAGAACTTCCAGTCGCTGTGTGTGCGACCGGAGCCCATGGTGCCCAAGGTGCTCATCAACCCCCAGTTCGCCTTCGAGGAGATGAGCAAGACGGCTGCGGACATGAAAGAGCACCTGGACGACATCTGCAAGACCGAACTCAGCAAGATCTCCAAGACAGGTGGCCAAGATGTAGTATTTAGATTCTCTAAAGTACGGTACGGTCAGTACGGTCTTGTAATGCCACGTAGTACCCCAAGAGGTCACTCTCACTGCAGTGTCCAGTCTGCCCTCAGTCCTACACGAAAGAATGAAGAAGTAACGCTGACCAGAGGGCATGAGGTAGTATTTTCTACGGGGGAAATGTTAAAACATGAGATAAGACAAAAGTTCAGTGGTTAAAAACAACAAAATTATATGTTTGTGACCATGGTTTAACAGTGTGTATTTTTATGACAGTTAGTGAAACGCCCGTGTACATTCTCCTGCCCCGGAACGGGGACAAGCTAAACAAAGGTGAGAGTCTATCGGCCCGATGAATACCATTAATCATCATATTAATGTCAGTAATAATTATTTAATAAGGGTAGCTATATATACAGTATATAAATATTTATGTATATATAATACATTCATATTATATATATATATATATATATAAACATGCAGATATACTCATAGCTATATTTATTTATTTATATATTTATTTATCCTAACATCTTGCTAAATAAGATTTTAAAAAGTGGTTAAAACCGGGTGATTTTCTTTGTTTAGTCCCATCCAGGCTGGACTTCCAGGAGCCCAAGAGCAGAGCGGACTTCCTCAGATGTGTGTATACCTACCATCTTTACTCATTGACAATTCCTTCACTCTCCATTCACGTGCATTCATCTGCTGAAAATAATAGAAAGGACACATTTATCGATGAAAATATGAAGCACAAAAGAATGGTTAGGAAATAAAAGTAGACCTTGGAATTTGTTTTAATATGTGCAAAAAAAATGTATAAATACAAATACAAATATAAAAGAATTATAAATACATAATTATAAAGTGGGTAATGACCCTAGCAATATATTGGAGTATAAATAACAACAAACTACATCTATGTGCTAGACACCAGCAAGATGACCTTTGACCCCAACTCGGCCTACAAGGAGCTGGTTCTGTCAGAAGGGAGCCAGCGGGTGACCCGGAGGAAAGCGGGTCAGCTCCTCCCGGACCACCCGGACCGCTTTGACGGCTTCTCCCAGGTGCTGTGCCGTGAGGCCCTGTCCGGCTCCCGCTTCTACTGGGAAGCCGAGTGGACCGGGGAGTTCTCCGTGGGCGTGGCCTACAAGAGCATCAGCCGCAAGGGCAAGAACTCCCACAGCCTGCTGGGCTACAACGACAAGTCCTGGAGCCTGCTGTGCTCCGACGGGGGCTACTCCGCGTGGCACAACCAGAGGGACCAGGACCTGCCGGCCGCCTCCCGGGCCACACGGATCGGTGTGTTCCTGGACTACGCGGGCCACAGCTTGGCCTTCTACTCGGTGTCAGATACCATGGTGCTGCTCCACCGGTTCAAGGCCAACTTCTCAGAGCCCCTCTACGCTGGCTTCGGCGTGGGTTCGTCGGTCAGTCTGGTCCATCTGAAGCCCGCCTCGTTGCCTTACTGAAGGGGGGGACGCTAATTGGGATTAGAGAGCATCCCATCTGATCCCTCCTATGACCCAAATTAAATGTGTTTTACGTCCTTTGAGCTGTGTATGTCCGAGCTTTTTGATTGGACAAAGCAATATCCTAAACATGTTGCGGAAATGGATGACGCTCCCTCGGAAGTCTCACCCTCTCTCCCTGTTTGATCTCACAAAACATGTTTTCCCGGAGAGAGATGGTCTATGTCATGGAAATCCACAGGAACTCCAAATTTCATGGACCTAATGTGTATATATGACATGATATGATGTATATATGATAAATATATATATATATATATATGTGTGTGTGTGTGTGTGTTATTGTCATAGCCTCTTAAGCTACAACAATGTTCATTTAACAAAATGTTAATGTGTTCAGATATTTTTGTAATTTAAATTCTACAGCATATAGAAAACATTTAGTGACAAAGGTAAACTACCTCATTCAAAGCACAAGCCTTAATCAGTCCGTTTGTCCAGTGTCAAGAGGCGGTCGCAAGAAGGTTTCTCATCCAAAGCAGTCGGTACACGGTGGGGTAATCAGACGGTCCAGGTCACAATGGGTCATTCATTATATTCAGTCTCTCTCGTCAGCAGTACAGAACTCCCAGAAGATCTGCACCGCTAGTTTGCTAACCTTCCATATGACATTCCTTTTACCCCAAGCACTCCTGCTCAAAGGCTTCTCAGGCTTGCCTTGTTAATGGATGAAGTCCATTTAAGGCTTGGGGTTGTAGCTAACCAGCTGCAAGATATCTCCCTTCAATAACAACTCCCCTCAACCGTCCCCGGCATCTGCCACAAAATATTTAAAAAATATGGAAAGGAAATGACTACAGATTTGAATTAAACTGCTGGGTGGAGCACTGTCAAACACAAGACTAGGCAAGAACCGACAAATCAGCCTATACAAAGGCCTATTTGCATGTGCGTGTGTGTGTGTGTGTGTGTGTGTGTGTGTGTGTGTGTGTGTGTGTGTGTGTGTGTGTGCGCGCGCGCACCTGTATAGGGTAGTGATTACATGGATGCGGGACGAAGACATTATGGAATGGATATCGTTCTGTAAGCACAATGCTTCGTAAAGAGTTGTTCAAATGTTTCAACCATGCAACCAACTATATCATTTATTTGTTCACTTAATTTGTTATTATTGTTGTGCAACCAGGACTCTCGTATCGCAAGTTGTTTAATGAGAACACAATTCGGTGTTTAGCTAGGCTAGTTGCACACGTCTTTTTTATGTAGACTAGCCTAGTCAAGGCCTGCGGTTCGATGAATACTTCTCTATTAGATGTAGGTACCCAATGTGTTCGCGTTATCCATACACAGCATGGCCTTTTCATGCATTTTAATTGCCCATAGATAGGCTACACCAGCGGTCCCCAACCACCGGGCCATTCAGCTCTTAGCAGATCTTAGCTAGATTCCTGACCGGGCCTATGGCCGGCGGCGGAACCCCGACCGCGGAGCCCCCCGGCGGCGACGCTAAGATCTGAATATTAGCCCCAGCTTGATGATTCGGATCTTAGATTATGGTAGGTGAAAAGTTTGGACTCCTGGGCTACACTATCCATTGTAAATTGACACAGATAAAACATCTTACTGTAGAAGAGAGAGCTGGTCTGACATAGTCTAGCTAGTTGAAGAAATACATACAAAAAGACTTCCTTCCTCTTTTGCCATGATCAGCCGCATGTCGTACTGAGAACTGGTGGGGGGAGCACAGATGTTTGAGACCACATTGAACAGTAGAATGAAAGGTTCCTTCTTGTTTCCTATTTTCACTTTATTTTCTATGAATCTTCTCTCCTTTCTGTGCTTCCTGCACACATACAACCTGCAGGTCGCCCAGTTACAGATGGTTCTGTAATGACATGACGCAATGGTTCCTAACCAATCACTTTAAATGTGTGGTCCCTCAAAAAACAAAAGCCTACTTTTTTTTTTAACTTATTCCATCTTTTGTAGTATAAATTAATTTGTTTTGCTATTAATCACAGTTAGTCTCAAAAGTCTTCACAGGCCTTTATTATAGGTCACTAAATACTGGCAAAGTCTATTGAATACTCAGTGTGTCTTTCTAGCAGACACAACCATAGCATAGTAAAATAACTCATTCATTTTCTTTTCTTTAGAAATCAGACATCAAATAACTAAATTAGGCCGTTTTTTGCCGATAATGGAAACTTTGCATAAAATAAAGGACTCATGGGACTCAAAGGTCCCATGTGATCGGAGTCTTCCATGTTCACATCATCAATTTATTCTTTTATCGTCATATAACCCTAAAAACAACAACATGTAAAGATCCCCTTTTCATTTGATCATTTTAGCATTGTAATATAAACTTCATAGTAAATATCCTATATTTAAAGGCACATTAACCCAAAAATCACTCTTTAGTTGAAGCGGTTACATTTGGGACTCACTAATTGTTGGTGAACATCTCTGTGTTCTTTTTGACTCAAATGCAGAAGTAATTAAAAGGGGGAAAATATATATTTTCTATAGAGGAATGTTAACTGCAGCCAGGAGAAGGCAACACTGGTTGGATTACCCAGAACAGTATTACAATTTAAGACACTTACAGGTGCAGTACATTCAGGAAACCAACATAGAGCAGCGATATAGATAAAAAGTGGAAAATAAGTTACTACAGATTTCAACTCAACTGAAGCACTGTCAAACACAAGACTAGGCAAGAACCGACAAATCAGCCTATACAAAGGCCTATTTGCATGTGTGTGTGTGTGTGTGTGCGTGTGTGCACCTGTATAGGGTAGTGATTACATTGATGCGGGACGAAGACATTATGGAATGGATATCGTTGTGTACATAGAAGCACAATGCTTCATAGATTCTAACCAAAATGTAAGCAGTTCACTTTGAGGCTTCGTTGAGCAAGCAGGACAAATAGTGTTGTATCGCTAACTAATCAGCCTTCCATCTCTATCAATATTTTTTCAGGCATTATGGCTGATTTGCAAGAAAAATATCTGGGCACTAAATTGCTTTGCATCAACCTGCTATCAGGCAAAGAAAGCATAGACACAGCTTGATGCAAATCTCATGTGACTGGATACACAGCATTAGAATCCTCATTCAGGAAAAGGTTGTTGCCCAGATGAGGAGAGAAAGGTCTGCGGGGTGTGGAGAGGGAGGTCTGCAGGGCATGGCGAGGGAGGTCTGCAGGGCGTGGAGAGGGAGGTCTGCAGGGCATGGAGAGGGAGGTCTACAGGGTGAGGAGAGGGAGGTCTACAGGGTGAGGAGAGGGAGGTCTACAGGGTGTGGAGAGGGAGGTCTAAAGGGTGAGGAGAGGGAGGTCTACAGGGTGAGGAGAGGGAGGTCTCTCTTCACCATGTCAGGTGCAGGTGATTTCGGGGGCTCAGGAGTTCACAAATCCAGTCTAGTTGTGGATATTGTAGATCTGGAGAAAGCAGACGAGTTCCCCGAGAGATTCTGTGGGCAGTACTGCGGGGTATGGAACACACACGCTTATGCCTGCCATTCACAGACCTTTTTTTTTCCTTCCAAAAGCCAATCCTTGTACACAACAACCCTGTGCTACGGAAAAACAGATAATCAGTAGAGCCGTAGCAGCTCCTCACACCTGATTGGAGCCATCCAGTTTGTTTAAAGTACTGCGGTCTCCCTTTCCATTTGACTAGTTTAGCCTGCTGGCTTTGCTTCCTTGCACTTCACTACAGTGAAGAAGAGTGTTACTCTCAGTCTAACTACACTGCTCTTTTTGATCACTCAACCATCATCATTTCAAACAAAGGTTTGAAGGACTTTATCTCCACATCTCCAGAAGACCACATTAGCGAGTTAGGTCTTTTTTTTTGTTATTTTTATATATGTGTATTATTATATAATATAACAGGTTTGATTGTGAGACTGAAACTTGCTGCCTTAGATCTCCTGTTCTGTCTTCTTTTAGCTGCCAAATGAATTCATCCATTGGGGAAAATTTCACTACGGTGGACTGGCAAGTTATGAAGATGACCGGTAACCTCATCAACGTCATGGTTGCCTTCCCCACCAACTGCTACGTACTTTTTCTGATTCTGAGCAAACCCAACAAGGACCTGTCGACAGAGTTCTTCACTTTGAACCTGTCCACCTCAGAAATATTAAACTGCCTGTCCAACATTTTTATTTTCATATACCGATTTGTGCCTGTCCCGGCCACAAAGTTCTTGGGAGAGCTGAGTTTTGGTATGGTTTACACCACCCGTCCGCTCTATCAGTGCTGCATCTGCGTGGAGGTGTACCTCAGGGTGGTCCGGCCAGTGACCTTCCTCCAGGTCAAAGGTCTCAAGTATCGGGTTGGAATTTCTGCTGTGGTCTGGCTGGCTGGCTTGGGTGGGTCTATCTTTTTTTACCTTTGTCATTTTTGGGTCGGGCTTCAATATGTTTACCTTACTGGGTACCTGATGCTGTTTTCCCTCAAGCTGTTCTGCTGCACCTCGGTGATCAGGACGCTTCGGAAGCCTCGCCCGGGAGAGGCCACCACCGCAGCAAAATCAACCACGAGGAAAGACATCAGGAAGAGGGCGCTGCACACCATCTCCATCATACTCACGTCCATCATTCTCAACTACAGCATAAACATCATCCTAGCTTCATTAATCAATTTTCTTTCTTACGATGCTCTGGACATTTTATATACCATTTCCGCCTTTGTAGGCATCGCTAATGGTGTGGTTGTGCCCTTGATATACGCTTCGAAGGTTGGCAAATGGACCTTTGGTACGGACTGCTTGGTGAGCTGCCTTGCCCTTAGTTAAGGCAGGTAGCACAAGGGGTTTCAAAATGAGTTGGTCGTAATGATTTTTACTTCACAATTGTTTGTTGGTAATTTGTCAGTTAGATAATTACAAATCATAGAGCTGAATGGGACTGTAGCTGACTTACATTTGTATGTAAAATACAATGTATGTATGAAGCTGAATTTCATTTTGAATTTGAAGTAAAGAAAAAAACTACAACAATGCATTGAATCAAATTTAGTGTGTTGCAAAATCCAGTGTGAGATCCTACCCCACATAGTGTGACATTTTACCTGCTGGTGGGGCAATGTGTCACACTGCCTATTTAAATGCCTTTAACTCTGTACTGAAATAATGAAATTAATACCAAATAAATTCCTTTATTATTTCATTTGGTATGTAATTATTAACATTATAATGTATTGATCCCAAGATATATAAACAAGTGTGAAAGGTGTTACAAGATGCCATTGTCCCCCCTACCCTATATATAATAGTTTTACTCTTTCAAACCTTGGCATGTGGGTGCATTTCTAATTTTCATAGATTTTTGTGTGATGTTATCCATTTATTTATGTAATTTTCTATTTCTGAAATATACAACTCTACATGTCGATCTAATGAGCGAAAAATGATCATGGCAATAATATTTATATTGTGAAATTGTGGCACAACAATATATTTCCTGAAGCACGTTAAAAAGACTATCTATAACTTCAATGACTTAGCTTACAATTTGTTCTTTACATTTTCAGCAAACACTTAATTTGATCATAAAATAAGGATTTCATATCAAACATGAATTGTGTTTCAATTCTGCAACCAATGCTATCAAAGTACTGATCCAGCCTAACTGTAGAGGTGGATGGACGGAGAGATAGATCAATACATTGCAGTTTCTATTGAGATGGATTATAAGTCACTTCATGTTACCGTCATTTTGTACCGGCCCTCTTACTCCCCCATCTTGACGTAGCGAGTACAACAGGAGTCGCCCAAGAGCAATATGCCCATGTACATTAATTATGCATTTTAAATTCAAATTGTTTGGTCCAGTTAAGGTTGAGGTGGTTCGGGCATCTGGTAAGGATGCCCACTGGACGCCTCCCTTGGGAGGTGTTCCAGGCACGACCAGTGGGGAGGAGACCCCGGGGAAGACCCAGGACTAGGTGGAGAGATTATATCTCAACACTGGCCTGGGAACGCCTCGGGATCCCCCCGTCAGAGCTGGTCAATGTGGCCCGGGAAAGGGAAGTCTGGGGCCCCCTGCTTGAGCTGCTGCCCCCGCGACCCGACCCCGGATAAGCGGACGACGATGAGGATGAGGATGAGTGGTCCAGTTAAAAAAACCTAGATCCTAGCAACAAGTACACGTGACTTTATAGCAACATATACACATGACCCCACAAACTGATATGACCCCAGCAACAACATATGTAGACACGTAAGAATAACGTGTAGTACTATGTATGTCAATCAAGGCAGCAATTGCACCCCTAACACTACCTGAAAGGAAGGATCCCCCAGTGATCACCTTATCCATGGTCATAATCCTAGTGGTAATCATTAGTAACAATCCCAGCAATAGTCCACAGTAATAATGCAGTGATGATCCACAGTAATAATACGCTTTTATTTATTCATTATGGTAAGATCTGTCACAGGATCACACCACTCAAAACAACAATTAATAAAATGCAAATATCACCTTTTAATGAAATAGAAGAAGAGCAGTGTACAGCATTGTAATTCAAACTACACGGCACACATCCATTTAAAGGCACATTAACCAAAAAAATCCCTTTTCAATTGAGCGTGGTTCCGTTTCTGTGTTCTCTGTGCTTTTTGACTAAATTGTAGAAAGTTATAAAAAGGGGGAAAATCGATTTTCTATATAGAATGATATAGTACAGACAGGAGATGGCTACGATGGTTAGATCACCAAGACCAGTATTGTAATTTAAGACCCTGAAAAGAGCATTACATTCAGGTAACCAGCAGATAACAGCGATGAAGCGGAGCGACGGCCACAAGAACAACAGGCCCTGTGACATCACTGGTGGCCATCAGTGATCACAAGTGGAACAATCAAACCCCCTGGGGTGTTTTCTTGACAGTGCTGTACAATTCTGAGGTTTCTCCAGTCTCTCTCTGGTCACAGGCCCTGTAAAGAAGACAGAGGACATATGAACTTCACTCACCTTGTTTGTCTATATTGTCTTTAGAAATACCAAGAGAAGCTTACTCTGGGACAGCGTTGTGTCTTGTCTCTCTGTTAAAGTTGACCGCAGAGTAAAGGACCTCCTCTGGCTGATCTGATTGGACACGGGAGGCAGCCAAACAGTGAGGCACTTCCTGGTTCCCTGAGTGAGAGTGGTGGATGGTGGCATAGTGAAGGTCATCCTGATCTTCTATTGGTTCTCTCTGTGCTGCAGGAGCTGAGCGATTGGACAGAGCTGAGACGTTGTCATACACCAGAACAGGAGGTGGCTGGTGGGGAGTGAGGACAGTAGAGTAAATTAAGAAGACACGTTACACTTCTGAAGACAGTCCTGAAGGCCATGTGTTTCTGGTTCATTGAGAGACCCTTGGTGGTGACTAGTGGTCCCACCATGCAGGCTGCTGTAGGCCTCACTTCAAATCCTTCCTACAAGGTTTCCTTCAACAGTATTTCATGTAAATATTAATTTGCTTTTTTAAAACAAGAGTATACATATATATATACAGTATACAGAGTCCAAAGGACTGACTTGACTTGACATGACTTGACAAAGCATCGCTTTGTCAAGTCATGTCAGTCATGCGGCTGTAAAGTATAACCTAGTGACAAGGCTACAACAACAGAAAAGGATATTTTCTAAGGAATCAACGATGAATCCTGTGTGGTCTCTCGATGGGTTAGTAATAAATGGCTTCCTGTGTCTCACCTCCTCCATGGTATCTGGCCTTCCTCCCTGTCCACCAGTTCTGGAGGCCCTCTTTGTTCTGGTGAAGAGAACAGAAACATAAAGATGCAACAGGAGAAGGGAAGGAACGTCATAAAGAAAGTGAGAAAGAGGAGAGTGTATCTCACCTCATCCAGAGGAAGACTAGGAGGAGTATGGTGGCCAGTAAGACACCAATGGTTCCTACTGCTACTGCTATTGTCTGTAATGATGATGGCATCTCTGGAACATAGTCATCTGAATTCAGACACTGATAACAAACTGTTCAATTAATAGGCCAATAATGAGCTGTGTGCCGATTGTTGGCGAAGTATTAAGACTTGGCCTATTGATACTCTGAGTGTGTGTGTGTGTGTGTGTGTGTGTGTGTGTGTGTGTGTGTGTGTGTGTGTGTGTGTGTTTGAAGTAGGCAATTACCTATCACACGAATGGACAACAAGGTGGAATTGTGATGTCCAATTGCATTACGGGTTTGGCAGTAATAGTTTCCTTCCAGCTCAGATGTGATATTAGTGATGGTGTAGTTCTGTCCTGATTGTCCCACTGAGTCATTATGTTCCTTGAACCAGGTGTAGTCAGCTGCTGGGTTGGCATCACTGCTGCAGCTCAGAGTCACTGAGCTGCCCTCCTCTATTTCACCAGAGGGACTCACGGTCACTGAGGGGGTCTTTGGAGCGTCTGTTAGAAGTTAAAGTAATTAATTAAAACTCAACCGTTTGAGTGCATCCATAGTACATCTACATGTAGCTCTGACCCTAAAAGGTCTGCAATATCTGTTATCATGTCAGTGTAGTGTGTGGAGTTGTCTTACACACTAAAGGGGAGCGGAGATGTTCGTATCCTTTAACGGCACATTCATAGTTGTCTTCAGAACTAATGTTGCCTTTGTAGTACATTCCCTGTTCTACATGCGTTCCATTCCTGAACCAGATGTAGGTAAAACCACCAGCTAGACTACACGTACTGTTGCATGTCATGTTTGCCCTGGTAGGATCAGTAGAGGAAGGGAAGGACACCTTCACCTGGTCTGAGAATGAAATAAACAGTTAATTACAATAATTAATATTACACACATAACAAACCTGCAAGAACACAACCACACATGCACAAACACACAAATAATTCAGACAGTCACTGACACACACACACACACACACACACACACACACACACACACACACACACACACACACACACATTAGTTATCAAAGTTTACCTGTCACAGATAACATCACTCCAGGGACTCCACTCCACTTCCCTCCTTTTATGTTTGTTATGAACCTGAACTTGTACTCAGCAGAGTCATTCTGTCTCAGGTCTTTGATTCTCAGAGTACACAGTCCATTACAGCTGGACGAGGTACAGCTTATATTTCCACAGCTGTATTCAACACGATCTGCATAGTCTGCATCAGTGATCAGATTAACTGGCTTATCTATCGCTCCTTTAGTAAACCACAGTGTTGTGACTTTGGGGTGGCTATTGTTAGGGAATTTATAGGTGCAGTTGATGTCAACTGTTGATTCTCTTAAAGCGCAGACATTACTAGGTGTGTAAGTAACTCCGTAGTTCTCATTACCCTGTAGCACTGAAAAAGAACAACACACAAACAAGACACAGGTGGTTCAACTGAAGAAATGCATGATCACAAGATACAGAAAGAGATGGAGGCTGTTGGGTGGAGCTGGAATCAACAGATTCTTGACCACTGAGCTTTGAGAGGAACGTTTTAGAGCATCATGAGACCAACATTATACAGCTAATGATAGAGCTAGTGATACAGCTAGCGGTAGAGCTAGTGACACAGATAGTGACACAGCTAGTGATAGATCTACTGATAGAGCTAGCAATACAGCTAATGATAACTAACCAAGCAGAGAGATCTGTAATTTACAGATGTAAACTAAGATACATGCTTTGTTCATTGACATTCAACATTAAAAAAAAATGGTGCAAGCGTGTATGGGCTCATTATGGAACTATTGGAATGCAATTATATTATTGTAAGGACAGAGGTCAAAAGTTAGGAATGGAAATTAATTTTATAAATTTAAGTAATTTTGAAATATTCCACCAGAGGGCAGCACTGAGAGAAGGAGGTCGCGTGAGGTGAGGTGACGGTGATTTAATTGATTCACGCTTCCGGGTGCGCGGACTTTGTTTAAGCTATGTTGAATGGGTGAGACAAAGGACCAAACAAACTAAACTGGGTGTGCATCAATGTAAAGATGACCGCATAGATGCTATTGGAATGTATATGGTATATTTGATTATTTTGAATTGTTGGGAGATAAAAGGTGGCAAATGCGATGCAAAGAAAAAATATATAGGCCTATATTACATGAAACTGATGATAATGTTGACTATGTTAATACTGTATACAGTGGTGGACTCATAAACTCATAAAATAAAAAGGGCACATTCTGCACAACATGGGGCACCACCAGCACGCAAAAAGCTATGATGCGTCATGTATGATGAAATAGTCCTCATCCTTATTAAGTTTATACGGAAGAGGATTAGAGGATTAGGGCCACATAAAACAATTTTGTTCTGACCTTATTCTCAGAATTCTGAGAAAAAAAAAGTAAAAATTCTGAGATTAAAGTCTTTGAAGTCTAAGGAATTCTGAGAATTAAGTCAGAATTCTGACTCTATTCTCATAATTCTGACTTTTTTTCAGAATTACATAGTTCTGACTTTAAAGTCAGAACTCTGACTTTAATCTCAGAATTCAGACTTTTTCTCAGAATTCTGAGATTAAAGTCAGAATTGTGACTTTAAACTCTTGCTCTAGAGGGTACATCATCATAATCGATTGTATGAAGGGGCACCCTAGAGTGTACTCAATCATTTTTGCATGTGTAAAGGGCAGCCAATAAGGCACTTCCCCTCGTTTTCACCACTCTAGAGGGCACTTAAGCAACACTTTTTCAACCATGGAGGAACCAGACGGGCAGAAAGGCACTAGAAGGGCACTCATTAAGGCACGTTATCGAATTTTCTTGTTCTAGAGGGCACATCATCATAATTTGTTGTGTGAAGGGGCCCTAGAGGGCACCCAATAATTTTTTGCATGTGTAAAGGGAAGCCAATAAGGCACTTCCTCTCGTTTTCGCCGCCCTTGAGGGCACTTTAGTGCGCTTTTTCAACCATGGAGGCACGAGGGGGGGCGATTGCCCCACTGACTGTATATTCACTTTCTCTTTTCTTCCGATTAGTTTTATTGAAAGGTTTTCAACCTTGTAACGGTTACAAGGTTACAAGGACCAAACATCAGAGCTACACATCGTACACCGGTGCTGAACGAACACAGAAATTCAAGCAAATGGCAGCTAGCCTGCAAGTTCAACAGCAGTTTTTTTCCCGTGCCAACAAAATACAAGAAAATGCCACAGCAGCAAGCTATGAAGTTGCTAAACTCATTGCCCAGCACGGCAAACCATTCTCAGACGGTGATTTGATAAAGCAGTGCCTCATAAAAGTCACAGAAATAATGTGCCCGGAAAAAGTGCAGGATTTTAACAACGTGAGCCTGTCCAGAAATACAGTGGTGCGGCGAATCGAGGACTTGTCAGCTAACTTGAAAGATCAGCTCAGAGACAAAGCTTGTGCTTTTGATTTTTACTCAATTGCATGCGATGAGAGCACAGATGCTACAGCGCGCAGCTGTTAATTTATTTGCGGGGAGTTGATAATAATTTTTGCTGTACGGAGGAGCTGCTTGATATGAAGAGCCTAAAAGGCACAACGACGGGCAAAGACATTTTTGAAGCTGTGTCAGATGCAGTTGAAAATATGGGGCTAAAATGGGACAAGCTCTGTGGAGTAACAACGGATGGAGCTCCGGCTATGACGGGTGAGCGCAAAGGAATGGCATCGTTGGTGTGCGCCAAGGTAAAAGAGAGCGGAGGTGAGGCTGTTCGAGTGCACTGTATAATCCACCAAGAGGCACTGTGCGCTAAGAATGTCCAGCTGGGCGATGTGATGAACACTGTTGTAAAAACTGTCAACATAATTCGAGCTAGAGGACTGTACCACAGAGAATTCCAAGCTTTCCTATCTGAGGTGGATGCTGAATACGGGGACGTCCTCTACCACTGTGACGTGCGCTGGCTCAGCCGCGGCTCTGTGCTGCAGCGGTTTTATTCGCTGAGATCAGAAATCGACCAGTTTTTGAAAGAGAAGGGCCGACCGCTTCATCAGCTGAGTGACCCTCTGTGGCTGGCAGACTTGGCATTTTTAGTTGATCTTACTCATCATCTGAATACACTGAACAAGAACCTACAAGGCAAAGAACAGCTGGTGCCACACCTGCATGCGCACATCAAAGCGTTCTGTGTAAAGCTCCGCCTATTTGAGACACAGCTACGGAGCTTTAATGCTGCACACTTCCCCACGCTGTCTGAAATCAAGTCTGCGTTTCCAGAGGCCAACCTTTCTGCTAAAAAGGAAAAATATGTGTCTGTGATTGCATCTCTTGTGACAGAATTCAACCAGCGTTTCCAAGATTTTTCTGCCATTGAGAAAGAAATCAAGCTGTTCTCCACTCCCTTCATGGTGGATGCAGAAGAAGTGGAAGAGAGTCTGCAGTTAGAACTCATTGAAATGCAGTGTGATGATCTTCTGAAGAGTCAACATCAGCTTCTCTCCCTCCCTGACTTCTATCAGAGTTTGGATAATGCCAAGTTTCCTCTGATGCGACGCCACGCAAAAAGAATGATGAGCCTGTTCGGCTCAACATACATATGTGAACAAACATTTTCTCTGTTAAATCAGAACAAAAGCAGACTGAGAACCAGAATGACTGATAGCCATCTCTGTGAAGTCCTTCGTGTCTCAACCACCAAACTTTCTCCTGACATGTCAGCCATCCTGCAGTCCAAAGCACAGCATCACTGCTCCCACTGAGTGAATGTTCTTTACCGGTGAGTTAGAAATGTGTAGGAAAAAATTGTGTTAATATGTGGCCCGGCCCTTTGTTTATTTTTCTGTATTTGGCCCTCACTGAAAAAAGTTTGGACACCCCTGGACTAGATAGTGGAACAACAAGGGGAGGTGGGGTAGCTATCTATTGTCAAGATCATATACCAGTTAAAACAAGGAATGATCTAGGATGTAAAGAGGTGGAAGTATTGTGGCTGCAAGTTCAACTTCCGTATATAAAGCCAATGTTAATGGGTGCTGCTATAGACCACCGAACGATACTACAGTGTACTTGGACAATATATGTAAAGTACTGGACAAAGCGTGTGATGCAAATTCTAAAATGTTTTTCTTAGGAGACTTAAATATAGACTGGAATGTGAGAGACTGCCCGCTTAAAGCTAGACTACTTTCTTTAGCAGATACATGTCATTTATCACAAGTTGTCAAGAAGCCTACAAGAATATGCAGTAGAGCGGATGGAGTCAAATCCTCAACTTGTATTGTTTTAATATTTACAAATGTTTCTGAGCTGTGTTCAAAAGTAACTTCCATTCCCGTAGGCTGCAGCGACCACAACCTTATCGCTATTGGAAGAAAGACGAAAATACACAAGGAGGGTCAGAAAGTTACTCTCAAACTAATCTTTAAAAACTTTAATGAAAATAACTACTGTAATGAAGTAAGAGAGGTTGACTGGTCTGAAGTTCTACAGAAGGAAGACCCTGATCTTGCTCTGGGTGCGTTTGACAGTTTGTTACTCACAATCGTGAATAAACAAGCTCCTGTCAGGAAGTTAACGGTGCGAAACGCCATGTCTCCTTGGTTAGATCAGGAACTTAAAGCACACATGATGGAGATGCAAGGCAGGTGCAATACAATCTGGTGGTGAACGAGAATGGAGTATGTATTTGTAAACTAAGAAACTTTTTAACAATGTTGAATAAAACCAAAAAGAAGATGTATTATCATACGAGAATTAGCAATAGTAGTATAGAAGGATTATCAGTCTACGTCACTCTACGTCACTCCCAGCTCTACTGCGCATATCGTTTGCAGAAAGAGGCTTCTAGCCGCTGAGTTAGGAGCCTGGGCTTTTAGCTCAGTGGTTATGCTGGTAGTGTTGTAGTTCAAGAGGTGGCAGGTTCGAGACCCGCGAGCGGTTGAACTGGCCTCTGCTACATAAGGACAAACCAGCGGGTGTTGATAACCTGTGGATGTGAGGTTGCTTAAACCTGTGGCAGATGTCTTGGCTCTGCCTATCTAATTAATTTACATTTTGAAAAATCTATTTGCCAAGAATAAAGAATAAAGAATTTCTCAGGGAAGAATAGTAGACCAATAATCATTCTACCCACCCTAAGCAAAATCATGGAAAGAATAGTATATGAGCAAATAAAAAAAAGATTTATTTATAAATGACTTGAACACAGCTCATCAACATGCATACAGAAAGGGGAACTCCACAGCTACAGCGCTAACCCAAATGACTGACGACTGGCTGAAAGAAATAGACGCAAGCAAGAATAAACTGTGCTCATGGTTTTGATTGCCTGGATCAATAATTACCTCCACTGCATTTCTGTCCTACCTGTTCCCACTCCCTCCCGCTCCCTCAGATCCTAGTTGTTTATTTTTAATGATTTTTTGTGTATCTCTCATAACGACTAAACTTAGGTTTCTATTCTCAGTTGACCACACCGTACCATAGTTGACAGGTGTCCCAGCAACACTGCTCCACAGAAAGTATACAACCAAGACTGAATACTCTGGTGATGGTGGATGTAAAGTATCTCCTAGTGGGCTACAGCATTCACCCTCTCCTTATTCAAATTGATTGGTTCTCGTGGTACTCATTGAAACAGTTAAACTAAATGTTCATGTGACATATTTTAATTGTAATATTCCCTAGTGATACATTTTTACTGTAATACTCTCACATAGCCATATCCAGTAGCACCGAGCATAGTTTAGAGGTAATTTCCCCTCACAATCGCCAGAGAGCAGTACTGAGCACATTTAACAAAGTTACAAAACATACACTAGGGGCAGCAACGGACACACAGAGGAAGTGAGAAAACCATAGAAGAAGTCTACTCTCACCTGATATAAAACTCGGACTCCGCCATTTTAGGTCAGAATCTCTTGGGCGGCGTATCGATTAGATGTAAAGCTTAGAGACGCTCCATGTGTGTTATATACGATCCCTCTCCTTTTGTTTCATAGACGATAGACAATAGATCAATAACCTTAACCAAATAAAGTGAGTTAAAAGCGATCCTGTCTCGGTGGCCTTCCCGGGACTAAAATATCATAACATTCACAAAGTAAATGTACCTGGTAATGACAGAAGGATTGCTAGAAATGGCAAATTCATAGTTCTCTAGTCCTCTCCTTTCACACTTTGTTGTTCTGGAGAGATATTTAAACTCACCTGCAGGTAAAAAAAAAAAAAAATCGAAAGTACATAAAAGGAGAAATACATCAGTTTGTAAAAAACATTGTTAATAGCATTTTAGCTGAGAAAACCACAATACTTATCTTAATAGGATTTGTAGCCATCAATATATTTGCTAAACAGTGAAATTAAAGTAAAAACAAAGACATGGTCTTACTGTAAAATAGAAAGCTGGTCTGGTCTGGTGTATGTATGCCCGTTCAACATATACTAAGCTTAACAAAAAAAATAAAACTTTCAAACCTTCCTCCTCTTACCATAATTATCAGTATTAACAAGAACTTTGAACTTCCAGGCCTGGAGCAATGAATAACCTTAAGACCACAATGGCACATAGTTCCTTCTTGTTTTATCTTTTGCTGTTTTATCTTTATCTACTTCTCTTTCTTCTTCCTTTTTTATTTGACAGATTTCTGTACTTACTTCATACTTAAACTTTTTGAATAGTTTGTTGACAAGACAGGATGAAATCATATTTTCAGCTTACAACATACAACTTTTAAATAGTTTTCTACACAGCACACAGGCCTGAGTAGAACGATATGTATTCCTTTCCTTAGAGAACTACCTCACCCTGGTACTTTTCTCTAAGCATGTGTATTATTTTTAACTCATCACTTCAACTTTAACTCCCTCAAACAATTACTTAATTGTATGAATGTATGTTCTGAATATCTTTAGTGTATATAATGCACCTACAATTAACAGCAAATCAATTGTCATAAAAAATAATAGTCAGTCTGTCGACACTGAGAAATATTTTATTGGTATCGCTCTTAATCACAGTTACAGTCTCAAAAGCCCACATTGTAGAAATCGAAATACTGGCTTACAAATCTGGCAGCTCCAATGTTAACATGCAAATATCACAATCTTTACGTTACGTTATGAGAAGTTAATGAGAGTGGAACATAAAAAAATCAAGGATCTGGTTGGAGGTACTCAGCACATAAAGAAATTAAGTGCTATAACATAAGATAAAATATGCAGAAAACCATCACATGTATGGCTGTACATTGCTAGAAGACAATCTCACTGCATATGGTTCTCTATGTCAGACCTAAAGCAATTCTCTTGTTTAGCATCAGAGCTGACAGTAGGCTGACTCTTGCTGGTTCACTTCTCTGTATAGCTTTATTATTATTGCTAATAGTAGTAGTAACTCATTCAGGTTGACTTCCTTCTATGGTTGAGTGAGGACCTTCCAAGCCAAAGCTTCATGCTCAATACCACTATGCTGTGTATTATTGGATATGGTGTACAATTCTGAGATGCTTTCTTTATCTGTCTTGTAAATTTATCTTGAAGACATGTGCTTTAGTCCCACTGGGAGGCTGAAGTCTCTACACTCTATACCAGGGTTTTTCAAACTGTAGGGTGCGCCTCCCCTATCAGGCGACATGAAAAAAATAAAAAAAAAAAAAAATAAAAAGCCACCTGTGCGCATCAAAGACGCAAACTCATTGCTCCCACTAAAGTAGTGGTGAGCCAAAAAGAAAGAAGAAGGAGGATGATAAGAAAGAGGCTAAACTGGCAGTTTACAGATAGTTTTTTTACACAGATAAAGACGTTAAAATGTTTTAAAATAAGTTTAAAATGTGTAAAAGAACAAAAAGATCTTTAAAAATTCACAGAGATGTTTGAAATGTTTTTAAAAAGTTGTTAAAAATGTGTAAAATAATTTGAATATCTTTAAAAACACACAGAGATGTTTTTTTTTCAAAAATATCTTTAAGATGTGTAAAGGACAAAAATATCTTTGAAAACCCACAGAGGTGTTTGAAATGTTTAAAAAAATATGTTTAAAATGTGTAAAATAACTTTTTTTGGGGGGGGGGGGGGGGGGGCATCTGTTTATTTGTTCTCTGAGGGGGGGCTTTCTCACACTTTGAAAACCCCTGGTCCATACTCTATACTCTATATAGAAATCCCAAGAGAAGCTTACTCAGCCACAGCGTTGCGTCTTTTACAGTTGACCACAGAGTACACGACCTTCTGTCTCTGATCTGATTGGACAAGGCAGTTCCTGGAGCTCTATTGGTTCTCTCTGTGCTGAAGGGGCGGAGCTATTGGTCAGAGCTGCAATGTTTTCATACACAGGAACAGGAACTGTCTGAGCAGGAGAGAGGAAACAAGAGTACATTTTGGTTTTTGGTTAATTTGTCAAACCTTGTGGTGACCAATGTTGACATCTGTTTGTTTTCACACAGCCTAGAGTTACTCGGGAAACAAAACATATTGGCACCTAAAATCCAATTCTATCTGCCATATCATCTGGTGACCATACAGGATGAACATAGAATGACTTGTACCATTATCTGGTGACCATAGGGGAAGAACAAAGAATGACCTATACCATTATCTGGTGACCATAGGGGAGGAACATAGAATGACCTGTACCATTATCTGGTGACCATAGGGGAGGGTAGGAACATGACCTGCACCATGATAGTTTAGTCTTATACATCAGCTTTAGTTTGGGTCAACACAGGTCCCACACAGAGACTGGCCTGGTGAGACTTCTTCTATCGGGAGAATTAATAAAAGGATGGTTGAGTCAAAAGTCTTCATTCCTGTTCCTCACCTCCTCCTCCTCAACCGTCTCTGCTGCCTCCCCCAGGCCAGATGCTTCTCTGGAGGCCCTTGTTCTTCTGGTAAGAGAACAGAGATAAAGAAGAAACAGAAGTGAATGGAAAATGAGAGAGAGGAAGAGAGAGGCACACAGAGAGAGAGAGAGAGTGACAGAGAGAATGAGAGAGTTAGCAAGACAGAGAGAGAGCTAGAGAGAGGCAGAGAGAGGGGGGGACAGAATATCTCACCTAATGAAGAGAAAAACAAGGAGTATTGCTGCCAATGAAACCACAACGATTCTGACAATGACGGTGATCCGTGATGACAGTGTCTCTGGAAAAAACAGATATGAATTCATACACTGGCTGGGCTAGTTATTCTAATGCTAAGGCTTGATCACTGCAGCTTCGAGTGTATCAGGTATCATGATAAAGGAACAATGTGCAATTTGGAATGAGCAGGACAACTGAGTTTCTTCTGCAAGCAAATGGAATTTTTGGCATTGAAGGTGTAAATAGCCAAGTCCCTCTCCATGACTGTTGTCAGGTGCTATAGGCCTCCATCTGCCATCAAGGATGCATTTTCGTCCTTGAAGCATCTTTTGTCCAAATGAAATTATAATGAACTTTTAATGACTGGAGATCTGAATTGGGACTGGCTAAATGCAGTTTTGGATTAATTCAAATCTTTCTGTGACTCTATTAATCTTAGCCAGCTGGTCAACCTACCTACAAGGCCAAATCTTAAAAGTTCTGATAAGTCCACATTGATTGGTCTAATTCTAACAAATGTTCCTCATAAATTTTCATCATTGGGAGACTTCTGCAATGATTTGAGTGATCATTGTGTTGTTGCTACTTGCAGGGACACTAAAATCCCCAAATGTAAACCATGCATTATTTTCAAAAGGAATTCAAAACATTTTAATGAACAAGCTTATCATCATGACTTGTCTTTGGTTAATTGGGGGCATATAGGTCTGTTGCCAGAAGTTGAGCTAACTTGGACATTCTTTAAGGAACATTTTATGAATATTGTAAATAAACATGCTCCTATCAGGAAATTCAGGGTGAAGGGACGAGAAAACCCCTGGTTTTCCCCAGAGTTGTCAGATACGTCCATCAACGTAATGTGGCACGGGCCAAAGCCAGAAATAGTGATTTTGCCTCTCACTGGTCTGTTTTCAGGCAACTAAGGAACAAATGCACTTCTCTTATCAAAAAGGCAAAATCTGAATATTACTTGTCTGTCACAACTGAGAACCTCAATAATCCTCAGAAAAAGTCTTTATCTGTAATTAAAAGTCCTCAGGCTCTTCCGACATTTGTTCTAAAAGACTCCCAGTCCGAGTCTATGATAAATCTGAGGTCCTAAATTGCTTTGGGGGGGGGGGGATTATCAATAATAGAAAATGCGCAGATCATTTTCTTTCTAGTATGCTCGTGCCGCCCCCCCTGTAATGCCGCCCCGGGCGGCTGCCTGGGTCGCCCGTACCTAAATCCGCCACTGGTGACAGGACTCTGTGTATTAAATATGATGGTCTGTGTTCTGAATTTGTTAATGTCCACAAGGGTGTGCCGCAAGGTTTGGTATTAGGACCCCTCCTGTTCATTATGTACATTAATGAGTTGGGAAAAAATGTGTTTGATGCTAACATGCATTTTTATGCCGATGACAGTTATTTGCTGTTTTGGATCGACTCATGCTAAAGCTGTTGAATCTCTGCAGAGAGCTTTTGATGTGGTCCAGCATACACTCCTGCAGCAAAAACTAGTCCTCAATGCTGACAAGACTAAACTAATGCTGTTTTCAAAAACTAAGAAATTACCTCAAATTGTCCCCACAGTGTCCACTCTTGAGGGAAATGTCATAGAGGTGGTTCATATGTACAAATACCTTGGTGTCTTGCTTGATGACTCCCTCACCTTCAAGCCCCATATTGACAATATTGTGAAGAAACTCTAACTTAAATTGGGTTTCTTCTTCCGAAATAAGTTTGGTTTCTCTTTTGAGGTGAAAAGGCGGCTTGTCACTGCGACTTTTTTATCCATTTTAGATTATGGGAACCTGGTGTATATGAATGCCTCAGCTAAGTATCTATGCAAGATTGACGCTGTTTATCATGCATCGCTGAGGTTTATTACTAACTGTGGAGCCCTGACCCATCATTGTGAATTGTATTCTCGAGTGGGATGGCCTTCTTTGTCCACCAGGAGGCTGGGACACTGGTGCACTTTTATATGCAAGGCCATGCTTGGACTATTACCCTCCTACATCTGTAATCTAATCACACGGAGAAGTGTTGATTCTTATGGTTTGCGTTCAAATGATCAGTTGTTGCTGTCTGTTCCATTTGCCCGCACAGAATTGGGAAAAAGGGCTTTCATGTACTCTGCTTCTACATGGAACATGCTGCAAAAAGACTATAACGGAATATATGGAACTGTCTTTGAATGCTTTTAAATCCCGGCGCACTTGAGAGAGCACTTGAGACGACCTCCTTTACAATTTTAATTGCTGTGTGTATGTTGTAACTGTAACTTTTGCTGCCCTTTTTGCTGCCTCTTGGCCAGGACTCCCTTGAAAAAGAGGTTTTTAATCTCAATGGGACTTTCCTGGTGAAATAAAAGTTAAATAAAAATAAAAATTCAGCGCCATTAAAGTCAGCTGTTGACGATCTGATGATCTTACTTCCTTCAGACTTCCTTCAGACAATCCCGTTTGTTATGTTACGTGTCTTTTGTGCAACAATAACAATATATCAATAAATAAACAATGAATCCCCTACCAAAATGGTTCATTCTCCTGAATATCCCTACAAATTATATTTTGAGATCGCACACATTTCATTTCGGGAGCATATGCCCTTGTTAGGGGAGCAGGACGAGCGAACCCAAACGCAGGACACAGGGAGGCGGAGACAGGGTGAAAGGAAGTGGGATTTATTGGAACCAAGGGGTAGTCAGGCAGGCAAGGGTCCGGCAACGGGCAGGCAGTCAGGCAGGCAAGGGTCCGGCGACAGGCGGGAGGTCAGGCAGGCAAGGGTCCGGTAACGGGCAGGCGGTCAAGCAGGCAAGGGTCCGGCGGCAGGCGGGTGGTCAGGCAGGCGAGGGTCCGATAACGGGCAGGCGGTCAAGCAGGCAAGGGTTCGGCGACAGGTGGGTGGTCTGGCAGGCAGGTGTTCGGCAACGGTAGACAGAACGGAGAAGAGGACAGGAAAAAGGTTTACGAGGAAGTCAGGGAAACTGAACTGACTCAAATAATGCTGGTAGGACCGATACGAACTTGGTAGTTGTATATGACGAACTGGCGCTGGCTGATAGAAGATCACCGACTGAAGTAGGGAATGGAGATTGCAGATTGCAGACAGTGTGTGTTGGGAGAATGAGGACCAGTGGCGACAAGCGGCCACTAGATGGGGGTGTTGGATACATTCAGTAGCAAATGTGTGTGTGTGTGTGTGTGTGCGCGTGTGTGTGTGTGTGTGTGTGTGTGTGTGTGTGTGTGTGTGTGTGTGTGTGTGTGCGTGTGTGTGTGTGTGTGTGTGTGTGTGTGTGTGTGTGTGTGTGTGTGTGTGTGTGTGTGTGTGTGTGTGTATGAAATTACCTGTCACACGAATGGACAACAAGGTGGAATTGTGACGTCCAATTGCATTACGGGTTTGGCAGTAATAGTTTCCTTCCAGCTCAGATGTGATATTAGTGATGGTGTAGTTCTGTCCTGATTGTCCCACTGAGTCATTATGTTCCTTGAACCAGGTGTAGTCAGCAGCTGGGTTGGCATCACTGCTGCAGCTCAGAGTTACTGAGCTGCCCTCCTCTATTTCACCAGAGGGACTCACGGTCACTGAGGGGGTCTTTGGAGCGTCTGTTAGAAGTTAAAGTAATTAATTAAAACTCAACCGTTTGAGTGCATCCATAGTACATCTACATGTAGCTCTGACCCTAAAAGGTCTGCAATACTGTTATCATGTCAGTGTAGTGTGTGGAGTTGTCTTACACACTAAAGGAGAGCGGAGATGTTCGTATCCTTTAACGGCACATTCATAGTTGTCTTCAGAACTAATGTTGCCTTTGTAGTACATTCCCTGTTCTACATGCGTTCCATTCCTGAACCAGATGTAGGTAAAACCACCAGCTAGACTACACGTACTGTTGCATATCATGTTTGCCCTGGTAGGATCAGTAGAGGAAGGGAAGGACACCTTCACCTGGTCTGAGAATGAAATAAACAGTTAATTACAATAATTAATATTACACACATAACAAACCTGCAAGAACACAACCACAAACACACAAATAATTCAGACAGTCACTGACACACACACACACACACACACACACACACACACACACACACACACACACACACACACACACACACACACTAGTTATCAAAGTTTACCTGTCACAGATAACATCACTCCAGGGACTCCACTCCTCTTCCCTCCTTCTATGTTTGTTATGAACCTGAACTTGTACTCAGCAGAGTCATTCTGTCTCAGGTCTTTGATTCTCAGAGTACACATTCCATTACAGCTGGACGAGGTACATCTTATATTTCCACAGCTGTATTCAACACGATCTGCATAGTCTGCATCAGTGATCAGATTAACTGGCTTATCTATCTCTCCTTTAGTAAACCACAGTGTTGTGACTTTGGGGTGGCCATTGTTAGGGAATTTATAGGTGCAGTTGATGTCAACTGTTGATTCTCTTAAAGCGCAGACATTACTAGGTTTGTAAGTAACTCTGTAGTTCTCATTACCCTGTAGCACTGAAAAAGAACAACACACAAACAAGACACAGGTGGTTCAACTGAAGAAATGCATGATCACAAGATACAGAAAGAGATGGAGGCTGTTGGGTGGAGCTGGAATCAACAGATTCTTGACCACTGAGCTGTGAGAGGAACGTTTTAGAGCATCATGAGACCAACATTATACAGCTAATGATAGAGCTAGTGATACAGCTAGCGGTAGAGCTAGTGACACAGATAGTGACACAGCTAGTGATAGATCTACTGATAGAGCTAGCAATACAGCTAATGATAACTAACCAAGCAGAGAGATCGGTAATTTACAGATGTAAACTAAGATACATGCTTTGTTCATTGACATTCAACATTAAAAAAAATGGTGCAAGCGTGGATGGGCTCATTATGGAACTATTGGAATGCAATTATATTATTGTAAGGACAGAGGTCAAAAGTTAGGAATGGAAATTAATTTCATAAATGTAAGTAATTTTGAAATATTCCACCAGAGGGGAGCACTGAGAGAAGGAGGTCGCATGAGGTGACGGTGATTTAATTGATTCACGCTTCCGGGTGTGCGGACTTTGTTTAAGATATGTTGAATGGGTGAGACAAAGGACCAAACAAACTAAACTGGGTGTGCATCAATGTAAAGATGACCGCATAGAGGCTATTGGAATGTATATGGTATATTTGATTATTTTGAATTGTTGGGAGATAAAAGGTGGCAAATGCGATGCAAAAAAAAAATATATAGGCCTATATTACATGAAACTGATGATAATGTTGACTATGTTAATACTGTATACAGTGGCAGACTCAGACTGTTTGAAGGGCAGGGGCGAAAAATAAAAAGGGCACATTCTGCACAACATGGGGCACCACCAGCACGCAAAAAGCTATGATGCATCATGTAGCCTATGATGAAATAGTCCTCATCCTCATTAAGATTATACGGAAGAGGATTAGGGCCACATAAAAAAAACAATTTTGTTCTGACCTTATTCTCAGAATTCTGAGAAAAAAAGTCAAAATTCTGAGATTAAAGTCTTTGAAGTCTAAGGAATTCTGAGAATTAAGTCAGAATTCTGACTCTATTCTCAGAATTCAGACTTTTTTTTCAGAATTACATAGTTCTGACTTTAAAATCAGAACTCAATTTAATCTCAGAATTCAGACTTTTTCTCAGAATTCTGAGATTAAAGTCAGAATTGTGACTTTAAACTCTTGCTCTAGAGGGCACATCATCATAATTGATTGTATGAAGGGGCACCCTAGAGGGTACTCAATAATTTTTATTGAGTGAAGGGCAGTCAATAAGGCACTTCCTCTCGTTTTCACCGCTCTAGAGGGCACTTAAGCAACACTTTCAACTATGGAGGCACCAGACGGGCAGAAGGGCACAAGAAGGGCACTCATTAAGGCACGTTATCAAATTTTCTTGTTCTAGAGGGCACATCATCATAATTTGTTGTGTGAAGGGGCCCTAGAGGGCACCCAATAATTTTTTGCACATGTAAAGGGCAGCCAATAAGGCACTTCCTCTCGTTTTCGCCGCTCTTGAGGGCACTTTAGCGTGCTTTTGCTTTTTGTGGTTGCCCCCCCTGCCCCCCCCCCCCCCCTGAGTCCGCCACTGACTGTGTATTCACTTTCTCTTTTCTTCCGATAAGTTTTATTGAAAGGTTTTCAACCTTGCAACCTGATGACAACCTGCTGAAAACACTTCCAACTAGCAGTCTTGAAAAACTTGGAAAATAAACAAAAGAAGTTGTCAAAGGGAACGAGTTGTGCACTGCATAGGCTACTATGTTGTCCTCTATGCCATTTTCGGCTTAAGGCAGACATTGAGGCAGAAAAGCCTGGAGAAACTGACAATATTATCGAGACAAACGATGTGGCTCCGCCGAATATTATTAATTTCGATATTGTACAAAATATTGTTTTTATGATATGAAATGATTCAAGATAGATATTTACATTGTTTTATCAAAAATACCAAAATAGGACATGTATATTATTGTATTTGGACGTTTTTTATCCTACTTCCACAATCTTCGTTTTGTCCATAAAGTTAGTCACAATTTAATGGAAATCAATATAAATCCATGCATATCCTTTTTAACAAAAACCACAATAACTTTTGAAATATTCAGCATAGACACACCAAACATATTCTAGTAATAACTGCTATTCTTCAACATCCTTTGTTTTGTACTTGAAGCATATTCAAAGTTATATCAAATATCAAAATCAAGTGAGTAGGTAGCTTTAAATAGCCTAATATGAAGTGCAATATATTTGCACAAATTCTATGTACCAATAGAATATTTTTGCTTTGGTTTCATGTATCCTTGTTGAAAATTGATATGTTTTTGAGATTGTATCGTTAAAGTAACTTCACCCTTTAGAAAGCAATGTTAACTTCTGACCTAATTCAGACTTTAAACAACTGGACGTTGTTTCAAAAATTTAGTAACTCTTGTAAATATTTCAGATTAGCAACCAGGAAGTGCAAACAATCTTTAATGTGATCTCAAATGCTATATATATTCCGTCAAATATTTCACACAGTACTCTGATTAAAAAAAATCATTAAAACAGGCTTTGGTTTCCCTCTCCTCATTACAGTTGCTTGGTTTTCATGTTAATCAGAGAAACAGTTCAATTGCATGTAGAACTGCTGCAATTTAAATGTACCAACCTGATAATGACAGAAGGAAAGCTAGAAATCCTCTTGCTGCTGATCTTGAATTCATAGTTAGTCCTGTCCTCTATCACTTGGCTGTTGTAGGGAGATATTTCAACTCACCTGCAGTTAAAATAAACTTAAAAAGTACATACAAATAATAAATACATTTGTTTATATAATTGTGTTAAGCAGTGGAATGAAAGTTAAGGAAATGAAACATCTTACTGTAGAAGAGAGAGCTGGTCTGGCAAAGTCTGTCGCATGCCAAAAAGCTAGTTTTTTTTTTTTTTCTAAAAGCTAGTTGAAGAAATACCAACAAACATAAAAATACTTCCTTCCTCTTCACACCATGATCAGACTGACTTATTGGGAACAAGTGGGCTTGTTGCACAGAAGTTTAAGACCACAATGACCAGTACAAATTTCCTTCTTGTTCTCTATTTTTTCTATGAATCTTCTCTCCTTCGTCTCCACACACACACACACACACACACACACACACACACACACGCTTTTTTAGTAGTCTTTTTTCATAATATCAATTAATTAGTATTGCTCTTAATCACAGTTAGTCCCAAAGGGTGTAACCGGCCCATTTTATAGGACAATAAATACTGGCCAAGTCTAATGTCTACTGTTACTGGTGTACACCACTAATGTACAGTCCCATTTTACCACGGAAGAGATTGAGGTTGGGTCACTTTAATATTTGTAGTATACATAATATATAGTGTGTGTGTGTGTGTGTGTGTGTGTGTGTGTGTGTGTGTGTGTGTGTGTGTGTGTGTGTGGAGTGTGTGGAGACGAAGGAGAGAAGATTCATAGAAAAAATAGAGAACAAGAAGGAAATTTGTACTGGTCATTGTGGTCTTAAACTTCTGTGCAACAAGCCCACTTGTTCCCAATAAGTCAGTCTGATCATGGTGTGAAGAGGAAGGAAGTATTTTTATGTTTGTTGGTATTTCTTCAACTAGCTTTTAGAAAAAAAAAAAAAACTAGCTTTTTGGCATGCGACAGACTTTGCCAGACCAGCTCTCTCTTCTACAGTAAGATGTTTCATTTCCTTAACTTTCATTCCACTGCTTAACACAATTATATAAACAAATGTATTTATTATTTGTATGTACTTTTTAAGTTTATTTTAACTGCAGGTGAGTTGAAATATCTCCCTACAACAGCCAAGTGATAGAGGACAGGACTAACTATGAATTCAAGATCAGCAGCAAGAGGATTTCTAGCTTTCCTTCTGTCATTATCAGGTTGGTACATTTAAATTGCAGCAGTTCTACATGCAATTGAACTGTTTCTCTGATTAACATGAAAACCAAGCAACTGTAATGAGGAGAGGGAAACCAAAGCCTGTTTTAATGATTTTTTTTAATCAGAGTACTGTGTGAAATATTTGACGGAATATATATAGCATTTGAGATCACATTAAAGATTGTTTGCACTTCCTGGTTGCTAATCTGAAATATTTACAAGAGTTACTAAATTTTTGAAACAACGTCCAGTTGTTTAAAGTCTGAATTAGGTCAGAAGTTAACATTGCTTTCTAAAGGGTGAAGTTACTTTAACGATACAATCTCAAAAACATATCAATTTTCAACAAGGATACATGAAACCAAAGCAAAAATATTCTATTGGTACATAGAATTTGTGCAAATATATTGCACTTCATATTAGGCTATTTAAAGCTACCTACTCACTTGATTTTGATATTTGATATAACTTTGAATATGCTTCAAGTACAAAACAAAGGATGTTGAAGAATAGCAGTTATTACTAGAATATGTTTGGTGTGTCTATGCTGAATATTTCAAAAGTTATTGTGGTTTTTGTTAAAAAGGATATGCATGGATTTATATTGATTTCCATTAAATTGTGACTAACTTTATGGACAAAACGAAGATTGTGGAAGTAGGATAAAAAACGTCCAAATACAATAATATACATGTCCTATTTTGGTATTTTTGATAAAACAATGTAAATATCTATCTTGAATCATTTCATATCATAAAAACAATATTTTGTACAATATCGAAATTAATAATATTCGGCGGAGCCACATCGTTTGTCTCGATAATATTGTCAGTTTCTCCAGGCTTTTCTGCCTCAATGTCTGCCTTAAGCCGAAAATGGCATAGAGGACAACATAGTAGCCTATGCAGTGCACAACTCGTTCCCTTTGACAACTTCTTTTGTTTATTTTCCAAGTTTTTCAAGACTGCTAGTTGGAAGTGTTTTCAGCAGGTTGTCATCAGGTTGCAAGGTTGAAAACCTTTCAATAAAACTTATCGGAAGAAAAGAGAAAGTGAATACACAGTCAGTGGCGGACTCAGGGGGGGGGGGGGGGGCAGGGGGGGCAACCACAAAAAGCAAAAGCACGCTAAAGTGCCCTCAAGAGCGGCGAAAACGAGAGGAAGTGCCTTATTGGCTGCCCTTTACATGTGCAAAAAATTATTGGGTGCCCTCTAGGGCCCCTTCACACAACAAATTATGATGATGTGCCCTCTAGAACAAGAAAATTTGATAACGTGCCTTAATGAGTGCCCTTCTTGTGCCCTTCTGCCCGTCTGGTGCCTCCATAGTTGAAAGTGTTGCTTAAGTGCCCTCTAGAGCGGTGAAAACGAGAGGAAGTGCCTTATTGACTGCCCTTCACTCAATAAAAATTATTGAGTACCCTCTAGGGTGCCCCTTCATACAATCAATTATGATGATGTGCCCTCTAGAGCAAGAGTTTAAAGTCACAATTCTGACTTTAATCTCAGAATTCTGAGAAAAAGTCTGAATTCTGAGATTAAATTGAGTTCTGATTTTAAAGTCAGAACTATGTAATTCTGAAAAAAAAGTCTGAATTCTGAGAATAGAGTCAGAATTCTGACTTAATTCTCAGAATTCCTTAGACTTCAAAGACTTTAATCTCAGAATTTTGACTTTTTTTCTCAGAATTCTGAGAATAAGGTCAGAACAAAATTGTTTTTTTTATGTGGCCCTAATCCTCTTCCGTATAATCTTAATGAGGATGAGGACTATTTCATCATAGGCTACATGATGCATCATAGCTTTTTGCGTGCTGGTGGTGCCCCATGTTGTGCAGAATGTGCCCTTTTTATTTTTCGCCCCTGCCCTTCAAACAGTCTGAGTCTGCCACTGTATACAGTATTAACATAGTCAACATTATCATCAGTTTCATGTAATATAGGCCTATATATTTTTTCTTTGCATCGCATTTGCCACCTTTTATCTCCCAACAATTCAAAATAATCAAATATACCATATACATTCCAATAGCCTCTATGCGGTCATCTTTACATTGATGCACACCCAGTTTAGTTTGTTTGGTCCTTTGTCTCACCCATTCAACATATCTTAAACAAAGTCCGCGCACCCGGAAGCGTGAATCAATTAAATCACCGTCACCTCATGCGACCTCCTTCTCTCAGTGCTCCCCTCTGGTGGAATATTTCAAAATTACTTAAATTTATGAAATTAATTTCCATTCCTAACTTTTGACCTCTGTCCTTACAATAATATAATTGCATTCCAATAGTTCCATAATGAGCCCATCCACGCTTGCACCATTTTTTTTAATGTTGAATGTCAATGAACAAAGCATGTATCTTAGTTTACATCTGTAAATTACCGATCTCTCTGCTTGGTTAGTTATCATTAGCTGTATTGCTAGCTCTATCAGTAGATCTATCACTAGCTGTGTCACTATCTGTGTCACTAGCTCTACCGCTAGCTGTATCACTAGCTCTATCATTAGCTGTATAATGTTGGTCTCATGATGCTCTAAAACGTTCCTCTCACAGCTCAGTGGTCAAGAATCTGTTGATTCCAGCTCCACCCAACAGCCTCCATCTCTTTCTGTATCTTGTGATCATGCATTTCTTCAGTTGAACCACCTGTGTCTTGTTTGTGTGTTGTTCTTTTTCAGCGCTACAGGGTAATGAGAACTACAGAGTTACTTACAAACCTAGTAATGTCTGCGCTTTAAGAGAATCAACAGTTGACATCAACTGCACCTATAAATTCCCTAACAATGGCCACCCCAAAGTCACAACACTGTGGTTTACTAAAGGAGAGATAGATAAGCCAGTTAATCTGATCACTGATGCAGACTATGCAGATCGTGTTGAATACAGCTGTGGAAATATAAGATGTACCTCGTCCAGCTGTAATGGAATGTGTACTCTGAGAATCAAAGACCTGAGACAGAATGACTCTGCTGAGTACAAGTTCAGGTTCAAACATAGAAGGAGGGAAGAGGAGTGGAGTCCCTGGAGTGATGTTATCTGTGACAGGTAAACTTTGATAACTAGTGTGTGTGTGTGTGTGTGTGTGTGTGTGTGTGTGTGTGTGTGTGTGTGTGTGTGTGTGTGTGTGTCAGTGACTGTCTGAATTATTTGTGTGTTTGTGGTTGTGTTCTTGGAGGTTTGTTATGTGTGTAATATTAATTATTGTAATTAACTGTTTATTTCATTCTCAGACCAGGTGAAGGTGTCCTTCCCTTCCTCTACTGATCCTACCAGGGCAAACATGATATGCAACAGTACGTGTAGTCTAGCTGGTGGTTTTACCTACATCTGGTTCAGGAATGGAACGCATGTAGAACAGGGAATGTACTACAAAGGCAACATTAGTTCTGAAGACAACTATGAATGTGCCGTTAAAGGATACGAACATCTCCGCTCTCCTTTAGTGTGTAAGACAACTCCACACACTACACTGACATGATAACAGTATTGCAGACCTTTTAGGGTCAGAGCTACATGTAGATGTACTATGGATGCACTCAAACGGTTGAGTTTTAATTAATTACTTTAACTTCTAACAGACGCTCCAAAGACCCCCTCAGTGACCGTGAGTCCCTCTGGTGAAATAGAGGAGGGCAGCTCAGTAACTCTGAGCTGCAGCAGTGATGCCAACCCAGCAGCTGACTACACCTGGTTCAAGGAACATAATGACTCAGTGGGACAATCAGGACAGAACTACACCATCACTAATATCACATCTGAGCTGGAAAGAAACTATTACTGCCAAACCCGTAATGCAATTGGACGTCACAATTCCACCTTGTTGTCCATTCGTGTGACAGGTAATTTCATACACACACACACACACACACACACACACACACACACACACACACACACACACACACACACACACACACACACACACACACACACACACACACACACACACACACACACGCACACACACACACACACACACACACACACACACACACGCGCACACACACACACACACACACACACACACACATTTGCTACTGAATGTATCCAACACCCCCATCTAGTGGCCGCTTGTCGCCACTGGTCCTCATTCTCCCAACACACACTGTCTGCAATCTGCAATCTCCATTCCCTACTTCAGTCGGTGATCTTCTATCAGCCAGCGCCAGTTCGTCATATACAACTACCAAGTTCGTATCGGTCCTACCAGCATTATTTGAGTCAGTTCAGTTTCCCTGACTTCCTCGTAAACCTTTTTCCTGTCCTCTTCTCCGTTCTGTCTACCGTTGCCGAACACCTGCCTGCCAGACCACCCACCTGTCGCCGAACCCTTGCCTGCTTGACCGCCTGCCCGTTATCGGACCCTCGCCTGCCTGACCACCCGCCTGCCGCCGGACCCTTGCCTGCTTGACCGCCTGCCCGTTACCGGACCCTTGCCTGCCTGACCTCCCGCCTGTCGCCGGACCCTTGCCTGCCTGACTGCCTGCCCGTTGCCGGACCCTTGCCTGCCTGGCTACCCCTTGGTTCCAATAAATCCCACTTCCTTTCACCCTGTCTCCGCCTCCCTGTGTCCTGCGTTTGGGTTCGCTCGTCCTGCTCCCCTAACAAGGGCATATGCTCCCGAAATGAAATGTGTGCGATCTCAAAATATAATTTGTAGGGATATTCAGGAGAATGAACCATTTTGGTAGGGGATTCATTGTTTATTTATTGATATATTGTTATTGTTGCACAAAAGACACGTAACATAACAAACGGGATTGTCTGAAGGAAGTCTGAAGGAAGTAAGATCATCAGATCGTCAACAGCTGACTTTAATGGCGCTGAATTTTTATTTTTATTTAACTTTTATTTCACCAGGAAAGTCCCATTGAGATTAAAAACCTCTTTTTCAAGGGAGTCCTGGCCAAGAGGCAGCAAAAAGGGCAGCAAAAGTTACAGTTACAACATACACACAGCAATTAAAATTGTAAAGGAGGTCGTCTCAAGTGCTCTCTCAAGTGCGCCGGGATTTAAAAGCATTCAAAGACAGTTCCATATATTCCGTTATAGTCTTTTTGCAGCATGTTCCATGTAGAAGCAGAGTACATGAAAGCCCTTTTTCCCAATTCTGTGCGGGCAAATGGAACAGACAGCAACAACTGATCATTTGAACGCAAACCATAAGAATCAACACTTCTCCGTGTGATTAGATTACAGATGTAGGAGGGTAATAGTCCAAGCATGGCCTTGCATATAAAAGTGCACCAGTGTCCCAGCCTCCTGGTGGACAAAGAAGGCCATCCCACTCGAGAATACAATTCACAATGATGGGTCAGGGCTCCACAGTTAGTAATAAACCTCAGCGATGCATGATAAACAGCGTCAATCTTGCATAGATACTTAGCTGAGGCATTCATATACACCAGGTTCCCATAATCTAAAATGGATAAAAAAGTCGCAGTGACAAGCCGCCTTTTCACCTCAAAAGAGAAACCAAACTTATTTCGGAAGAAGAAACCCAATTTAAGTTAGAGTTTCTTCACAATATTGTCAATATGGGGCTTGAAGGTGAGGGAGTCATCAAGCAAGACACCAAGGTATTTGTACATATGAACCACCTCTATGACATTTCCCTCAAGAGTGGACACTGTGGGGACAATTTGAGGTAATTTCTTAGTTTTTGAAAACAGCATTAGTTTAGTCTTGTCAGCATTGAGGACTAGTTTTTGCTGCAGGAGTGTATGCTGGACCACATCAAAAGCTCTCTGCAGAGATTCAACAGCTTTAGCATGAGTCGATCCAAAACAGCAAATAACTGTCATCGGCATAAAAATGCATGTTAGCATCAAACACATTTTTTCCCAACTCATTAATGTACATAATGAACAGGAGGGGTCCTAATACCAAACCTTGCGGCACACCCTTGTGGACATTAACAAATTCAGAACACAGACCATCATATTTAATACACAGAGTCCTGTCACCAGTGGCGGATTTAGGTACGGGCGACCCAGGCAGCCGCCCGGGGCGGCATTACAGGGGGGGCGGCACGAGCATACTAGAAAGAAAATGATCTGCGCATTTTCTATTATTGATAATCCCCCCCCCCCCAAAGCAATTTAGGACCTCAGATTTATCATAGACTCGGACTGGGAGTCTTTTAGAACAAATGTCGGAAGAGCCTGAGGACTTTTAATTACAGATAAAGACTTTTTCTGAGGATTATTGAGGTTCTCAGTTGTGACAGACAAGTAATATTCAGATTTTGCCTTTTTGATAAGAGAAGTGCATTTGTTCCTTAGTTGCCTGAAAACAGACCAGTGAGAGGCAAAATCACTATTTCTGGCTTTGGCCCGTGCCACATTACGTTGATGGACGTATCTGACAACTCTGGGGAAAACCAGGGGTTTTCTCGTCCCTTCACCCTGAATTTCCTGATAGGAGCATGTTTATTTACAATATTCATAAAATGTTCCTTAAAGAATGTCCAAGTTAGCTCAACTTCTGGCAACAGACCTATATGCCCCCAATTAACCAAAGACAAGTCATGATGATAAGCTTGTTCATTAAAATGTTTTGAATTCCTTTTGAAAATAATGCATGGTTTACATTTGGGGATTTTAGTGTCCCTGCAAGTAGCAACAACACAATGATCACTCAAATCATTGCAGAAGTCTCCCAATGATGAAAATTTATGAGGAACATTTGTTAGAATTAGACCAATCAATGTGGACTTATCAGAACTTTTAAGATTTGGCCTTGTAGGTAGGTTGACCAGCTGGCTAAGATTAATAGAGTCACAGAAAGATTTGAATTAATCCAAAACTGCATTTAGCCAGTCCCAATTCAGATCTCCAGTCATTAAAAGTTCATTATAATTTCATTTGGACAAAAGATGCTTCAAGGACGAAAATGCATCCTTGATGGCAGATGGAGGCCTATAGCACCTGACAACAGTCATGGAGAGGGACTTGGCTATTTACACCTTCAATGCCAAAAATTCCATTTGCTTGCAGAAGAAACTCAGTTGTCCTGCTCATTCCAAATTGCACATTGTTCCTTTATCATGATACCTGATACACTCGAAGCTGCAGTGATCAAGCCTTAGCATTAGAATAACTAGCCCAGCCAGTGTATGAATTCATATCTGTTTTTTCCAGAGACACTGTCATCACGGATCACCGTCATTGTCAGAATCGTTGTGGTTTCATTGGCAGCAATACTCCTTGTTTTTCTCTTCATTAGGTGAGATATTCTGTCCCCCCCTCTCTCTGCCTCTCTCTCTGTCTTGCTAACTCTCTCATTCTCTCTGTCACTCTCTCTCTCTCTCTGTGTGCCTCTCTCTTCCTCTCTCTCATTTTCCATTCACTTCTGTTTCTTCTTTATCTCTGTTCTCTTACCAGAAGAACAAGGGCCTCCAGAGAAGCATCTGGCCTGGGGGAGGCAGCAGAGACGGTTGAGGAGGAGGAGGTGAGGGACAGGAATGAAGACTTTTGACTCAACCATCCTTTTATTAATTCTCCCGATAGAAGAAGTCTCACCAGGCCAGTCTCTGTGTGGGACCTGTGTTGACCCAAACTAAAGCTGATGTATAAGACTAAACTATCATGGTGCAGGTCATGTTCCTACCCTCCCCTATGGTCACCAGATAATGGTACAGGTCATTCTATGTTCCTCCCCTATGGTCATGTGACATTTTTTAATTGTAATATTCCCTAGTGATACATTTTTACTGTAATACTCTCACTTAGCCATATCCAGTAGCACCAAGCATAGTTTAGAGTTGATTTCCCCTCACAATCGCCAGAGGGCAGCACTGAACACATTTGACAAAGTTACGAAACATTTACACTAGGGGCAGCAACGGACACACAGAGGAAGTGGGAAAACCATAGATGAAAGGGGGCGGGCTTTTAAAGCCACAGAGCACGCCCACCTTTTACCTTCTTATTTAACTCGGACTCCGCCAGTTTAGATTCAGAATCTCTCAGCAGCGTATCCTGGATGCTAAGCTCTGAGACGCTCCGCGCGTGTTATTTACCATTCCTCTCCTTTTGTTTCATAGACGATAGACAATAGACCAATAACCTTAACCAAATAAAGTGAGTTAAAAGCGATCCTGTCTCGGCGGCCTTTCCTGGACCAAAATCCACAACAGTCACCAGATAATGGTATAGGTCATTCTTTGTTCTTCCCCTATGGTCACCAGATAATGGTACAAGTCATTCTATGTTCATCCTGTATGGTCACCAGATGATATGGCAGATAGAATTGGATTTTAGGTGCCAATATGTTTTGTTTCCCGAGTAACTCTAGGCTGTGTGAAAACAAACAGATGTCAACATTGGTCACCACAAGGTTTGACAAATTAACCAAAAACCAAAATGTACTCTTGTTTCCTCTCTCCTGCTCAGACAGTTCCTGTTCCTGTGTATGAAAACATAGCAGCTCTGACCAATAGCTCCGCCCCTTCAGCACAGAGAGAACCAATAGAGCTCCAGGAACTGCCTTGTCCAATCAGATCAGAGACAGAAGGTCGTGTACTCTGTGGTCAACTGTAAAAGACGCAACGCTGTGGCTGAGTAAGCTTCTCTTGGGATTTCTATATAGAGTATAGAGTATGGACCAGGGGTTTTCAAAGTGTGAGAAAGCCCCCCCTCAGAGAACAAATAAACAGATGCCCCCCCCCCCCCCCAAAAAAAATAGTTCTTTTACACATTTTAAACATATTTTTTTAAACATTTCAAACACCTCTGTGGGTTTTCAAAGATATTTTTGTCCTTTACACATCTTAAAGATATTTTTGAAAAAAAAACATCTCTGTGTGTTTTTAAAGATATTCAAATTATTTTACACATTTTTAACAACTTTTTAAAAACATTTCAAACATCTCTGTGAATTTTTAAAGATCTTTTTGTTCTTTTACACATTTTAAACTTATTTTAAAACATTTTAACGTCTTTATCTGTGTAAAAAAACTATCTGTAAACTGCCAGTTTAGCCTCTTTCTTATCATCCTCCTTCTTCTTTCTTTTTGGCTCACCACTACTTTAGTGGGAGCAATGAGTTTGCGTCTTTGATGCGCACAGGTGGCTTTTTATTTTTTTTATTTTTTTTTTTTTTCATGTCGCCTGATAGGGGAGGCGCACCCTACAGTTTGAAAAACCCTGGTATAGAGTGTAGAGACTTCAGCCTCCCAGTGGGACTAAAGCACATGTCTTCAAGATAAATTTACAAGACAGATAAAGAAAGCATCTCAGAATTGTACACCATATCCAATAATACACAGCATAGTGGTATTGAGCATGAAGCTTTGGCTTGGAAGGTCCTCACTCAACCATAGAAGGAAGTCAACCTGAATGAGTTACTACTACTATTAGCAATAATAATAAAGCTATACAGAGAAGTGAACCAGCAAGAGTCAGCCTACTGTCAGCTCTGATGCTAAACAAGAGAATTGCTTTAGGTCTGACATAGAGAACCATATGCAGTGAGATTGTCTTCTAGCAATGTACAGCCATACATGTGATGGTTTTCTGCATATTTTATCTCATGTTATAGCACTTAATTTCTTTATGTGCTGAATACCTCCAACCAGATCCTTGATTTTTTTATGTTCCACTCTCATTAACTTCTCATAACGTAACGTAAAGATTGTGATATTTGCATGTTAACATTGGAGCTGCCAGATTTGTAAGCCAGTATTTCGATTTCTACAATGTGGGCTTTTGAGACTGTAACTGTGATTAAGAGCGATACCAATAAAATATTTCTCAGTGTCGACAGACGGACTATTATTTTTTATGACAATTGATTTGCTGTTAATTGTAGGTGCATTATATACACTAAAGATATTCAGAACATACATTCATACAATTAAGTAATTGTTTGAGGGAGTTAAAGTTGAAGTGATGAGTTAAAAATAATACACATGCTTAGAGAAAAGTACCAGGGTGAGGTAGTTCTCTAAGGAAAGGAATACATATCGTTCTACTCAGGCCTGTGTGCTGTGTAGAAAACTATTTAAAAGTTGTATGTTGTAAGCTGAAAATATGATTTCATCCTGTCTTGTCAACAAACTATTCAAAAAGTTTAAGTATGAAGTAAGTACAGAAATCTGTCAAATAAAAAAGGAAGAAGAAAGAGAAGTAGATAAAGATAAAACAGCAAAATATAAAACAAGAAGGAACTATGTGCCATTGTGGTCTTAAGGTTATTCATTGCTCCAGGCCTGGAAGTTCAAAGTTCTTGTTAATACTGATAATTATGGTAAGAGGAGGAAGGTTTGAAAGTTTTATTTTTTTTGTTAAGCTTAGTATATGTTGAACGGGCATACATACACCAGACCAGACCAGCTTTCTATTTTACAGTAAGACCATGTACTTTGTTTTTACTTTAATTTCACTGTTTAGCAAATATATTGATGGCTACAAATCCTATTAAGATAAGTATTGTGGTTTTCTCAGCTAAAATGCTATTAACAATGTTTTTTACAAACTGATGTATTTCTCCTTTTATGTACTTTCGATTTTTTTTTTTTTTACCTGCAGGTGAGTTTAAATATCTCTCCAGAACAACAAAGTGTGAAAGGAGAGGACTAGAGAACTATGAATTTGCCATTTCTAGCAATCCTTCTGTCATTACCAGGTACATTTACTTTGTGAATGTTATGATATTTTAGTCCCGGGAAGGCCACCGAGACAGGATCGCTTTTAACTCACTTTATTTGGTTAAGGTTATTGATCTATTGTCTATCGTCTATCGTCACGGAGGCAAGGATGCAGTACGAGCCAGTTACTTTATTGGCGCACTATAAACACACTGAATAGCCAGACCTCCGCAGCCAATCACCGAACCCCGCAGTAGTGACAGTCCAACACAGTTGAGCACCGAGTGCTCAATCCAATACACCACAGGTGCGTTTGACAGTTTGTTACTCCCAATCGTGAATAAACAAGCTCCTGTCAGGAAGTTAACGGTGCGAAACGCCATGTGTCCTTGGTTAGATCAGGAACTTAAAGCACACATGATGGAGAGGGATAGAGCCAAGGCAGATGCAATACAATCTGGTGGTGAACGAGAATGGAGTATGTATTTGTAAACTAAGAAACTTTGTAACAATGTGGAATAAAACCAAAAAGAAGATGTATTATCATACGAGAATTAGCAATAGTAGTATAGAGGGATTATCAGTCTACGTCACTCTACGTCACTCCCAGCTCTACTGCGCATGTCGTTTGCAGAAAGAGTCGAGCGCACAATCATGTCTTGTTGTGCTGTTGGTTGCACAAACCGTTTTAATAAGATAAACAAAATGTGGAAGTTCTATCAGATACCATCAACTCGCACCCCATTTAAGGCAAACAGGAGACGTCTTTGGTTACAAGCTATCAGAGGAAGTGATTGAATTGAATGAGCAGATGATTAAAAATGCAACAATCTGCACAATGACCCAGACGTTATACATCTCCGTCCTCTTCCCTTGTCTTTCACTAGGCAGCATCTTGGTCTTCAGAGTCACAAAGTTTTCAATTTTGTAATCATGTATGTCCTGAACATGATTGTCTGTGACATAGCTGTAGGCATCCAGTGTCGTGTAGGACTTCAAGCTCTCTCGGGAATAGAGACTTGGTGTCTCGATCAGGTATGAATGGATGTCCGGCCACTGAAGTCGGGGCCACTTTAGTTAACACCGCAGAAAAACGTTTCACTGGTTGCCATGGTTATCTCTGTGTGGTTAACTTGCAGTTGCGGTGTTAACTAGCGATGTTGTCAGCTTACTACAACAGTTTATCAGAGAGTGATAAAATTGGTTATGCAGATAAATTAACATTAGTGAATGGGATACGTCTTAATGACTGATGGGCAAAAATAACCCACGGACACATTACATTATGAATATAGTCAACTCTGGGCCCAAATCTAATAAACACAACACACCACACATTCAAGAGGGTCAAGATGACCCTCGAGCCCCCCTATTAGTCTGCAGAGAACACTCACAGCCACAGCTGGATGGCCAGGACACACATATCACACAGAAAGACAACACAACCCGGAGGCTCAGGGACAAGAGAACCCTCTATAACCCACACAAAGTCTAACACACACACCTGGCTAGGAAAGATACTATAAGTTTCACATGCACCGGATCACGGGGTGCTCTTCTGAAGCAGAACTTCCACGGAGGCGGAGCTCCAGACGACCTCAGCGCTGTTAGGGGACGTAGAATATTCGATCTCTCACGCTTTATGAATCAGTATTACCTTTGCCACTTTATTCAATAAATCCGAGACCCTCGTGCTGACAGACTTTATTACCTCTCCAGCTCATTTTCTCTGGTCAAGTAACTAGGCAGACTGTTTTTCCCAACAAATTGGTGACCCCGACGTGATTTTCTTTCTGATTGGACTACAACTGGGAAAACCACAGAGGACGGAGAGGGGCACGCCCTGGGACCCCGGAGCACCACCGATTCCTGCAGTCTCACCTCGGGCGCCCAAACAAAAGGTAGGCAGAACCCGTTGATAAAATCCGAATTCTGCATAGTTATATAGGAACCACATTAGGAGATGAGACTGTAGGAATGGTTTTCTACAGGGCATCCCACGGGGATAAAGCTGAGTGTAAAGTAGAGTTAACCTGTAAAAACCCGATTGACCCTAAACGCGTGACGCACAAATACTGGCTCGCTGCATGGTGAAATAATACCCTCGAGGCCTAGGGCCTATAACGATCGGGCATAGTGACACAATACTCCCGATGGCCAAGGTAGGGCCTATAACGATCGGGCATGGTGATACAATACTCCCGATGGCCATAAGATGAGAGGAAAAGATACCTAGGCTATATATGAGAGAGACCTAGAGGGAATACCCGGGCTTTATATGAGACCCGGAGGAGATGTATATGACAACGATGATGGGAGTTTTAGGGACCCTCACGGGCGTCCCATGTGACGCCCCCCCCCTCCCGCTAGTAAAGTTTGCTATGCGTTGCTGTGCGTGAACCCGCGACCGTGGAGGTAGGGACACCCCTCTTCGTTCGTCTGTGTCCCCCTTCCCGGGTCTGGGGTTTGCTATGCGTTGCTGTGCGTGAACCCGTTCGCGGGAGTTTTAGGGACGCTCATGGGTGTCCCGCGTGACGCCCCCCCCTCCCGCTAGTAAAGTTTGCTATGCGTTGCTGTGCGTGAACCTGCCCCCGAGAATGGGGACACAGACGAACGAAGAGGGGTGTCCCTACCTCCGCGGTCGCGGGTTCACGCACAGCAACGCATAGCAAACTTTACTAGCGGGAGGGGGGGGGCGTCACATGGGACGCCCGTGAGGGTCCCTAAAACTCCCGCGAACGGGTTCACGCACAGCAACGCATAGCAAACCCCGGACGTGGGAAGGGGGGACACATGCGAACGTGGACGAACGTCCCTATATTTATTGCTTCAGCGGGGCCTATAACAATCGGGCATGGTGATACAATACTCCCGATGGCCAAGGTAAATAAGGCTCGCTGCATGGTGAAAAGAATACCCTCGAGAACCTTGATAAGTGGATTTGAGGTGCCTGAAAAAGCACGATAAATAATCGTTATTTGGGCCATATATTCATTGCATATGCGGGGACTGACGGACAAACACATGGACTGACGCAGATTAGGGATAGCCGAGGCCCACCGTCCCTCACCTTTACACACGGGACAATCACTCCAAATTGAAAAAAATAATAATAATAAAAAGAAAATGCTTTACCGGCACACATGCGACAAATCACTACTAAAATCAATTGGTTAATTATTCGAAGAGTCCATACGAAACAAGGGAAAGCAGGATTTAGCTGCCAGGCAACAAATAGCTGGAATAAACTCCCTGAGGATTTAAGAGGGGCCCCGACTCTGACAACTCTTAAAGGTGCGGTGTCTTGTATTGTCCTGCTGGATTTTCTTGTGGGGGTTGGTTTTTACCGGTTTTCGCATGAGAATCCAGCAGGACCCTATTTTTCAAACACGGCGTACTGCACTATAAAGCACCAACTGAAGAATTTTAGGTTTGATTTAGCCTTCTGCTAAATCTTAAATCTACAATGGGTCTATTTTTATTTGTTAAAAAAAAAAAAAAAAAAAACGTGTACGTGTGTGTCAGTGTAGGAGCGAGAATGTGCGTTTGTGTGAGTGTGCGAGTGTGTGTCAGTGTGCATGAGTCAGAAAGAGACCAAGGGACAGTGTGTGAGCGTGTATAGGAGAAACTGAGAGCGAGTGTGTGTGTCAGTGAGAGTGTGTGCGTGTATGCGTTTGCGTAAAAGACAGCTCGAGAAGGAGGAAAAGAGGCTGTGTGTGCGTCACTGAGTGTGTGTTCGTTGGGGGAAGAGAGACAGAGAGTGTGTGGGAACTGACCCTATGCCTAAAAAAGGTAGTCCCCGTCTGCCATATTTGTAGTTCTCCCATGCCATAGATTTGTAGTCCCTGTCCGCCATATTTGAAGTTTTCCCATTTGACAAATTTGTAGTCAGCAGCAAGGACAGTAGAGATAAGAGGGGAATGCAGCCTGTGAGGGAGTCACAGGGAGACAGGCAGAGAGATTTAGAGGTTATTATCTAGACTCCATAACATGAACAATTAGCATTTAAAGTTGTCCATAGCATGCGCACCGCTCGTCCACAGAAGTCCAGGGGTCAACCAGCACTGGGGACTCTTTTTAAGAGTTCAGGGAAAATCCTCTCTCACCAATCTGAGCAGAAGGACCCACCCTAAAAGGACTCTGCACAGTTCAACAGACCTGACAAGGTTTAAGTACCAAAAAGACAGCACAAATTTTTTTTTTATTATTCCCTGAGGGATTGCAGTAATAATAGACATTATATTAAAATTGATCATAGAATCTAGACAGAGAAAGGCCGGGTAGTAGGCCTCATCAGGGCCACTGAGATAAGGGAGGTTACTCCCCTGCGCAGAGTGTTGGAACACACAAGGTGGTTCTGAAAGCATATTTCAGATGAAACAATAGAGTTAATAAGGAAATGGTCTTTACTATAACTAATTACAATTACATTTGTGTCAACTAAATTGTAAAAGATGTTCTGATATTCACATTATGGCTAAAGGGGAATACATATCAGTCACATACAAAATAATAATGTTACTGCAATTGAAGTTAAGAGTGTTGTTATTAACCAAGTGATTTAACCTAAAAGAATACAGATAAACAATAAGTGTCATGCGACTTGAAAATTAATATTATTATTTTCACACTGGAAAGGATAATTGAAAAAATATGGATATTATAAGGATAAGAATGAATAAAAATACATAAAATAAAACGTAATCTTAAAAACCTGTACAAGTAGGACAATTAGATTGATTATGGATTGGATGGATTAGCGCTACATCTGATGGGAAGGGATCTAATGTACAAGCTAGGTTCTCAATTTACATTCGGAAGTAATGGGTTTACATTTCAAATGCCACTACTACTGCTGTTACGCCTTCATAACATGTTAACATTTGATAACATTTTACTTCTCACTCCAACAGAAAGTTACTTTCTGATTGGCCCCATCATCCGCCCACTTACACACACAGGGTAACCGCCCTGATGTGTCTCCATTAGACACACACTTGGCTGCATGAGTAGCTGGGGCTGAGGACTCTGTCGCCATCCCTCCACTTCGCAATCTATTCCACCTAATGGATGGAAATTGATTGTATCCCAGGCACGGCATCCTGCAGTAAGCCAGTATGGAAGGCTGGTTAGCCAACGACGGGTTAGATCCCACCTTGAAACCAGGGACAACCTAAGGCAGGCACAGTCACGATTACTTGGCAGAGTCACTGTGAGCATTGAAGTGACGAGCTGCAACCATCATAGGAAGAGCCAGGTGGGGTGAAAAGTGGAGGAGGAACAGGAGTCAGATATGTTGGCTCAGGAAGCGGAAGTGGTGGACTCAGAATGAGACATGTCGCGTTTTCGTTTATAAAATGGTATATACTAACTCAAGTTACGTTTTCGGTTTAGTGCATAACTTTGTTAATTTCGGGAACAGTTTGGTTTACGGCGGCTGATGGTAAACCCACTAATATCGACCTTTGGTTTTGGATATACTGGCTTTGATTTCCCTTCCCACCAGATTGGTTTCATTTAAAGGTTGTTAAGGTTAGGGACATCAAGGTTGGTTGCACCAATGACGTTTTTGGGTTTGCTTATCATTTAATAAGCAAGGAGGGAATTAGTGAGAAATTAGAGAAAAGTGTGGATACTGTAATCAAACTTTTGACTTAATTGACTTGTGTAGATGCACTACCACTAGCACTAATGAGTTATCACATGCATGCTAGTAGAATGATGCATCTAACCCCGCATGAAATGCTTACGGGTCGACCCATACCTTCACCTATTATTCAAGGCCCCATAAGGGACCTCCATTAGAGCAATAAGAAATAGAATTAAGAAAATATGTTTGACCACTAACTGCTTTACATAAGTTTATATTCCAACAATAGAAACACAAGTTCCAGAGCGTGAGGAGGAGCCAGATGCAGAGACGCCCAGAGCCGACCAGCCGAGCCAGGATTTGATTTTGATTTGATTTGTTTTGTTGTATCGACACACACTTACACACACATGAAAAGACAAAAGAATACAATTGAGGATTGAAACACAAAAGTCCCAGTCTTATTTCCATTGTGGTCCCCAACAGGAGCAACAGCCACATGATGAGGCTGAAGCTGGCGAGCCTCCTCCTGATCCTCTACGGGTTTTGGCAGATCCCACTGTCCCAAAGACGGATCCAGAGGAAGGATGAAACCAAACTCCAGAGGGGTCGGTGTCCAGAGTGCTGGCAGGGTTACAGGCCCTCGAAAACAAATCGAGAGACACCGACCCCCTCCCTACTCCAAAGCGGTTCCCCTCATGCCCCTGATGGATTTCCCTGACCAGCTTGACCAGGTCGGTCAAGAAGGACACCTGGGAACCGCAACCCTTGGCTATGGGTACGACCTCCCCTACCCACAGCTCCCCCCCCCATTCCCAGTCCCCGCCCCTCCCCCTACCTGTGAAGTGCTAGTAACCTCTCCAGGTGGGCAGCCCCCATTCCCAGTCCCAGCCCCCCCCCCCTCCCCCTACCTGTGAAGTGCTAGTAACCTCTCCAGGTGGGCAGCCCCCATTCCCAGTCCCAGCCCCCCCCCCCCCTCCCCCTACCTGTGAAGTGCTAGTAACCTCTCCAGGTGGGCAGCCCCCATTCCCAGTCCCAGCCCCCCCCCCCTCCCCCTACCTGTGAAGTGCTAGTAACCTCTCCAGGTGGGCAGCCCCCATTCCCAGTCCTCACCGCCATCCGCTAACCCATACTCCCATGTGTCTCCCTGGCAGGGGCTAATGAAGGATGTCCCCCAGTGGCGTAAATATCGACGGTGCAACCGGTGCAGCTGTCCGGGGCCCAGACGCCGTCAGGGGCCCATGGAGGAATAAAAAAAATAAATTAAAAAAAATATTGCTTTTGTGAATGAAATAGCTCGGGGGCGGTTAGTTACCGACCCGGTCCTTCTGTGTCATTGTGCAAAGGGGTGCTCGCAATGTAAGGCCGGGGTGGATGCCACCCCCTAGGAAGGGTGTGTATGGCATACTCATGTCCGAAGCATGAGTAGCGTTTCTCCCACGTGGTTCCCCATACACCCGGCCAAGCGAGATATTAGGATCCCATGCTCATGGTTGCTTATTTTTTATGGTCAAGTTTGTCGTCTTTCTGTGATAATAATGATGCTACAAGCGCTGAGGTCCAACCCCCTCGTGTCCCTAGTAAGTGAAGCCGTCTAGCGACGGGTTGAGGGGGATAGCTGTTTTTATTTTATTTATTTATTTTTTATTTATTTATTTATTTTTTATATGGTCGAGTTTGTCGTTATTTTTATGTTAAGTGAAAGTCGTCTAACGACGACTTGAGGGGAATATGATGGGCAAAAATAACCTAACGGACACATTACATTACGACTCTCAACGATACTCAACTCTGGGCCTAAATCTAATAAACACAACACACCACACATTCAAGAGGGTCAAGATGACCCTCGAGCCCCCCTATCAGTCTGCGGAGAACACTCACAGCCACAGCTGGATGGCCAGGACACACATAGGCCTATCACACAGAAAGACAACACAACCCGGAGGCTCAGGGACAAGAGAACCCTCTATAACCTACACAAAGTCTAACACACACAGCTGGCTAGGAAAGATACTATAAGTTTCACATGCACCGGATCACGGGGTGCTCTTCTGAAGCAGAACTTCCACGGAGGCGAAGCTCCAGACGACCTCAGCGCTGTTAGGGGACGTAGAATATTCGATCTCTCACGCTTTATGAATCAGTATTACCTTTGCCACTTTACTCAATAAATCCGAGGCCCTCGTGCTGACAGACTTTATTACCTCTCCGGCTCATTTTATCTGGTCAAGTAACTAGGCAGACTGTTTTTCCCAACATGACCCATACGCGTTAGGGGCAAGTGAGTGGATAAATGATGAGGAAAAAGTGGCCCCGACTTCAGTGGCCGGACATCCATTCATACCTGATCGAGACACCAAGTCTCTATTCCCGAGAGAGCCTTAAGTCCTACAGGACACTGGATGCCTACAGCTATGTCACTAGCTATGGGGCACTGGGGACGGGGGGGATATGTCCCCCTCAGATTCATAGATTCAGATTCATATCCCCCCCCCCACTCTGTCCCTACATAAGGCGACAAACACCGCCGGTAAAACGGAGGATTAATGTTCCGTTAGTTCGACTAATTTACATGCAGCGCGCATTGAGAGCCCGGCGTTTGTGTCTGGGAGCACTCCCAGACCCCCCCCCCCCCCCCACACTCTGTCCCTACATAAGGCGACAAACACCGCCGGTAAAACGGAGGATTAATGTTCCGTTAGTTCGACTAATTTACATGCAGCGCGCATTGAGAGCCCGGCGTTTGTGTCTGGGAGCACTCAACTTTGAGGTTACGTTGTTCCGGGCTCCAAGTTCCGACTTTCAGTGCAACTCGAACACACCATAAGGCACGACTCTCACTCCCCAGGGTCCTAAAGAGGAACTTGTAGCTCAGCTGCGCTTGTACCTGTTGCGGTGATCATTATTGTCTACTATGACAGAGCGGGTGCTTCAACGAAGAAACAAAATGAAGAAGCAAAAAACAATCAGAGCGTTTTTTTCAAAAAACAAACAATGTATGTAGGCTATCCTACACCTGTTGCCTGTTGACTTTCCCAGATGTGGCAGCTAATCATTTTGTAATGTTGAGTAGCGCTAGTAGGGCTTTGACTTTTGCCCAAAAATCATATTCGAAGTTCTTTTGTTTATTAATATTAATATTCGAATATTTATTAATAATATTTTGACCATTAAATGCCTTCAGTAAGACCTGGATTGGGCTTCGCAGGGTTTGTTTACCGGCGTTGCTATGGCTATGGTTACCGGTCTTGCGTGTTCCAACGGTTTATTAGGTATCTAATATTATAAAAAAAAGACTAAATGGCATTGCTGTGTGCCATATTCACCAAGAGAGGCTTGACAGACTGGACAGACAAGAAATTGCCCAGCAGTATGTTCAGGGTAATGAAAGGAGGAGAGATGTTTTTGGGTCCTTCAGTGAGTGTGCTCACTGCTTAGACAGCAAATTTGTTTGGCTTTTTTTTTCATTGATGTAAATATGTTGTTGTTTACACTTCTGAGTGTAGGCTATACACAAATGTTTAAATAAAACATATTTTGCCCAGGGCATGAAGTTTTTGTGGATGATTGGCATTCCAGACAAATAACAGTTTCATCATATATGGCTAGTGTTGATCAAGTAGGCCTTTGTTTAACAATGTTCACTGTTGTTTATCCATGATTTCAAATAAGAATTCTCCAATGGCTTTTTAGTGCAAACTATTGGCCCATAGGCTATTACGAAAGTAACTACTTGAGCGCTAGTTAAAGCCCAAATTACACAAAAATAACTTATTGAGGTGAAATCATTTGCTGACAGCTTGGTCCCCCCCAGTTCAAAAATCCCATCTGCGCCCCTGACCCTCGCAACTTCGAAGAAATTGTACGAGTCCTTCCATAACATGTATTCCGGGTACAAGTCAGATGCTCCAAGGTTCAATGGGACTGGCGGGGCTATTTGAGCATGGAAAGCAGGCGCCGGCGGTACTGATGCGGCAACAACAGCCTGTTGTCCTTCCTGCGACATGGCGGTCCGCTAGCTATCACTCGTGGTTCAGTCTGCATTTTCCCGGCGTATTAGACGTGAAATCCTTGTCGTCTTGTTGCCTTCGACGTCATAGCAAACTATCCCATTCTCGTTGCCAAATGTTGTGTTGTCCGTAAATGATCAGTGAGGTTCTTATTAATTCTGTTTATTAACACATAATCATCACCATGTCCCTGCTCTGTCTAGCGCGTCTATCTGTCTCCCAGCATCTCGCGATGTCTCACAGCATCTCGTGATATGTCAAGTAGGCTATCTAAGATACTATACTACACATTCTACTCAACCTAAGCAAAATCATGGAAAGAATAGTATATGAGCAAATAATAAAAAAAAATCTTTATAAATGACTTGAACACAGCTCATCAACATGCATACAGAAAGGGGAACTCCACAGCTACAGCGCTAACCCAAATGACTGACGACTGGCTGAAAGAAATAGACGCAAGCAAGAATAAACTGTGCTGTCATGGTTTTGATAGCCTGGATCAATAATTACCTTACAAATAGAAAATACTGTGTATACTTTAATGGTGGTTTTTCAGAAATTAGGGTTATGAGCTGTGGAGTGCCGCAAGGGAGTTGTTTAAGGCCACTTTTATTTTCAATATTTACAAATGATTGACTTTAATTCTAAACAACGCATCCATTGCTATGGACGCGGATGACTCAACCATTTATTCAACAGCGTTGACACCAGGAGATCTTGAAAAAGGTTCTAAATGAAGAGCTAGTGCTGATAAGGAAATGGGTTAACATAAATAAAATGGTACTTAACATAAAAAAACCAAAATGCATAGTATTACGGTCTTAATGGGGAGGGAGATTAAAGCCGCTCAAATCTATGGGAAGGGGGAGAATTGGGACAGGGCCTAAGAGTCTGGGTCAGTGTCATCCTTGACAGCACACTATACTTTCAATCCCACATCAATGACATTACCCAGTCTGCCTACTTCCACCTACGAAACATCAATCCCCTCCGCCCCTCCCTTACCCCACACTGCCGCCATCCTTGTCCACAGCCTCGTCACTTGCCATCTGGATTATTGTAACTCTCTCCTTTTCAGCCTCCCTCACAAATCCCTCCATCAACTTCAACTGGTCCAGAGTTCAGCTGCCCGCATCATAACTTGAACCCCCTCCATCCACCACATCACTCCTGTCCTCCAACAGCTCCACTGGCTCCCGGTTCGGTTCCGTATCAAATTCAAAGTCCTCCTGTTTAACATTCAAGGCCATCCACAACCTCCATCCATATCTGTCCGACCTACTCCCCGTTCCCACTCCCTCCCGCTCCCTTAGATCCTCTTCCTTCATACACCTGTCTGTCCCCTCAGCCCATTACACCACCATGGGGCGCAGAGCATTCAGCCGCTCTGCTCCCCGTCTCTGGAATTCATTACCACCCCAACTCAGAAACATAGATTCATTCCCCCATTTCAAATCACAACTCAAAACACACCTGTTTAAAACTGCCTAGTCCATCTGATGCCAATTGCTCTGTCTCTTACTGTATCTTTGTACGGTGTCCTTGTGTGCCGAGAAAGGCGCCTTCAAATTAAAGGGGTAGTTCGGAATTTTGGACATCGGGTCTCATTTCCAAGTGAGCCAGTGTGTTATTTATCATTGGAGACCGTTTTCAACATGTTTCATTCAGTCCTTCTAGTTGCAGAAATCACTGGTGCTAGGCCAATAAAAACAGTTTTACCCACTCCACAGTACACCCGAGGCAAACCAATTATAACGCCAGACTATCGATGTAAATGTCTGTGTTGATAGAATAATGTTAGAAATTAAACTATCTTTGTATTGCAATGTTCGATTTCTGCAACTAGAAGGACTGACGGTCTCCAATGATAAATAACACACTGGCTCACTTGGAAATGAGGTCCGATGTCCAAAATTCCAAATTACCCCTTTAAATTAATTATTATTGTTATTGTCATTTTAGAACCTTACAGGTGCAATACATTCAGGTAACCAGCAGATAGCAGTGATGAAGCAGAGTGCCGTCCACCAGAGCACACAGGCCCTGGATAAGATGGTGGCCTCACTAGTGGCCTTGTGGAACATAAACAATCAAGTAAATAAATAGAGTGAATTCAAGACTCGTCAGATTGTGCATAAGCAGTAGTGGTAAGTATTCAGCACAGGAACTTAAGCACTATAGCAAACAATCAGCCAGCGTATTGTCCTGTTTAAACTGAATGAATGGAGACACTTTCCATTATCCCACTATTGAAATCCTGCTGCCGCTACTGGTTCACCGCCTGGGGTGTTTTCTTGACATTGCTGTACATCTCTGAGGTTTCTGCAGTCTCTCTCTGGTCACAGGCCCTGTAAAGAAGACACGAGGACATATGAACTTCACTCACCTTGTTTGTCTATATTGTCTTTAGAAATACCAAGAGAAGCTTACTCTGGGACAGTGTCGTTGTGTCTTGTCTCTCTGTTAAAGTTGACCGCAGAGTACAGGACCCCTTTTGTCTGATCTGATTGGACACAGAAGCCAGCCAAACAGTGAGGCACTTCCTGGTTCTCTGAGTGAGAGTGGTGGATGGTGGCATAGTGAAGGTCATCCTGCTTTCCTATTGGATCACTCTGTGCTGCAGGAGCTGAGCGATTGGACAGAGCTGAGATGTTGTCATACACCGTAACAGGAGGTGGCTGATGGGGAGTGAGGACAGTAGAGTACATTAAGAAGACACGTTACACTTCTGAAGACAGTCCTGAAGGCCATGTGTTTCTGGTTCATTGAGAGACCCATGGTGGTGACTAGTGGTCCCACCATGCTGCAGGCTGCACTTCAAAACCATCCTACAAGGTTTCATTCAATGGGTGAGCTTCTTTAAAACAATATACAGTACATCATTCCTTCCATTAATCCATCTTCTAATTTTTCTAATTAGTCTTTCCAGAGTCCAGTTTGAGCTCTAGATCTCTCACCCAATTAGCAAACATCGCTTTGTCAAGTCATGACTCTTAACCTAAGAAACTCTTATAATGATTCAACATAGGTTTGTATTCTCAGTTGACCACACCATACCATAGTCGACAGGTGTCATGGCAACACTGCCCTACAGAAAGTATACAACCAAGACTGAATACTCAGTCTTATAAAACAAAGTATCTCCTAGTGGGCTACAGGAACAGAAAAGGACACTTGCTAAGGAAACAACTAGACGACTCCTGTGTGGTCTTGTGTTGATGCCATGTAATTTCCACTGTGTGTCTTAGTGAAGGATGGGTTAGTAATCAATGGCTTCCTGTGTCTCACCTCCTCCATGGTGTCTGGCCTTCCTCCCTGTCCACCAGTTCTGGAGGCCCTCTTTGTTCTGGTGAAGAGAACAGAAACATAAAGAAGCAACAGGAGAAGGGAAGGAACGTCATAAAGAAAGTGAGAAAGAGGAGAGTGTATCTCACCTCATCCAGAGGAAGACTAGGAGGAGTATGGTGGCCAGTAAGACACCAATGGTTCCTACTGCTACTGCTGTTGTCTGTAATGATGATGGCGTCTCTGGAACATAGTCATCTGAATTCAGACACTGATAACAAACTGTTAAATTAATAGGCGAATAATGAACAGTGTGGCCATTGTTGGTGAAGTATTAAGACTCGGCCTATTGATACTCTGTGAGTGTGTGTGTGTGTGTGTGTGTGTGTGTGTGTGTGTGTGTGTGTGTGTGTGTGTTTTTTAAATACCTAAATTACTTATCACATGAATGGACAAAAAGGTGGAATTATGACGTCCAATTGCATTACGGGGTTGGCAGTAATAGTTTCCTCCCAGCTCAGATGTGATATTAGTGATGGTGTAGTTCTGTCCTGATTGTCCCACTGAGTCATTATGTTCCTTGAACCAGGTGTAGTCAGCTGCTGGGTTGGCATCACTGCTGCAGCTCAGAGTCACTGAGCTGCCCTCCTCTATTTCACCAGAGGGACTCACGGTCACTGAGGGGGTCTTTGGAGCGTCTGTTAGAAGTAATTAAGTAATTAATATGTAAAATGCCAACAGTTTGAGACTGCAGATAAGTTGAAATTAGACATTCACCAGAAATTCAAATTCAATTCAGCTTAAATGTCAACGTTAGACTGGTATTGACTAAAGCTAACTTGTCTGCGGTCAGTTTGAGTCCATTCCTAGTACATCTACATGTAGTTCTGTACCCTAAAAGGTCCATTACATCTGATATCATGTCAGTGTACTGTGGAGTTGACTTACACACTAAAGGAGAGTGGAGAGGTTTGTATCCTTCAACGGCACATGCATAGTTGTCTTCAGAACTAATGTTGCCTTTGTAGTACATTCCCTGTTCTACATACTGTCCATTCCTGAACCAGATGTAGGTAAAATCACCAGCTGGACTACACGTACTGTTGCATGTCATGTTTGCCCTGGTAGGATCAGTAGAGGAAGGGAAGGACACCTTCACCTGGTCTGAGAATGAAATACACAGTACATAACAGTAATTAAGATTACACACATAACAAACTTGCAAGAACACAGACAGACAGACACACACACACACACACACACACACACACACACACACACACACACACACACACACACACACACACACACACTAGTAATTAAAGTTTACCTGTCACAGATAGCATCACTCCAGGGACTCCAGTCCACTTCCCTCCTTCTATGTTTGTTATGAACCTGAACTTGTACTCAGCAGAGTCATTCTGTCTCAGGTCTTTGATTCTCAGAGTACACAGTCCATTACAGCTGGACGAGTTACAGCTTATATTTCCACAGCTGTATTCAACACGATCTGCATAGTCTGCATCAGTGATCAGATTAACTGGCTTATCTATCGCTCCTTTAGTAAACCACAGTGTTGTGACTTTGGGGTGGCCATTGTTAGGGAATTTATAGGTGCAGTTGATGTCAACTGTTGATTCTCTTAAAGCGCAGACATTACTAGGTGTGTAAGTAACTCTGTAGTTCTCATCACCCTGTAGCACTGAAAAAATAAAATAAAAACTGATGAAATGCATGATCACAAGATACACAAAGAGGTGGAGGCTGTTGGGTGGAGCTGGAAACTACAGATACATGCAGACCACTGAGCTGTGAGAGGAACGTTCCAGAACATCATGAAACATTATACAGCTAGTGATAGTGATATAGCTAGCAATACAGCTAGCAATATAGCTCACGATATATCGCTATAAAAAAAATAGTTATGAAGATAGTGATAGAGCAAACATTTTTAAGATAGGAAACCATGTTGGCTTCTGACCTTCAGACTGGATGCTGTATGCAAAAATAGACCAACTGAATATCCATCAATGTTTTAAATAATTCAGGATCACCTAGCAACCAGGAAATGGCTAACAATATGTTATGTATTCTGAAATGCAAATATATATAGTGTCAAATAATTCATGTTCAAGTTTTTTTTATTTAAAAAAAAACGACGTTACTATTTCTACAAGCCAAATGCTAGACCGTCCAGTCCGTCACTGTCTACAAGAGAGTGTATACAACTTGCATTGATGTGGTATCCACATCAAAGACTAATAACCTAAACTCAAATATATAAAGTGGACCTTTCTCTATTCTATGAGTCTTCCCTAACCAAACACAGCGTTCAAGAGATTGCTTCTTTAATGTCAAATCTATTACCAACATGCTGTGCTTTCACCCTCTACTCATTCCAGTTGCTTGGTTCTTATGGTATTCATTGAAACAGTTACTAAATGTTCACAAAAAAATAATACCTGTGACTTTTAATGACAGAAGAATAGCTAGAAATGGCAAATTCATAGTTCTCTAGTCCTCTCCTCTCTCACTTTGTTGTTCTTCTCTGCAGGTAAAAAAAATAACATTGTTAATGGAATTTTGATCAAGAACACCACAATAATCCTAATAGGATTTGTAATCATCAATGACTTAAATTAGTTTAACAGTGAAATTAAAGTAAAAACAAAGTACATGGTCTTACTGTAGAAGAGGGGTTAGTTCAACATATATTAAGCCAAACAAAAAAAAGAAAACTTCCAAACCTTCCTTTTCTTACCATAAATAGAAGCATTAACAAGAATGGGCATGCCTTCCAGGCCTGGAGCATTAATCACATAAAGACCACAATGGCACAAAGATCCTTCTTGTGTTATCTTGCGATATTTTATCTTTTTCTACTCTATTTCTCTTCTTTTTCTTCCTTTTAATAGAGATTTCTGTACTTTATACTTTTTTCATAGTTAATTTACAAAACAGGATGAAATCTTATTTTCAGCTGCAACATACAACTTTTAAACAGTTTTCTACACAGCTAACTAGTTGGTTAAGCTAGCTCATTTTAGCTTGCTGTCATCTCTAGCAAAAAGTTCCTCATAGTGATGGTGAGGTGTACTGTGTGGTTGATATGGTTGATATGGGAGTGGCCTGAGTAGAACAATATGTGTTCCTTTCCTAGAAGAGAACTACTTCACCTTGGTACTTCTCTCTAAGCATGTGTATTCTTTTTAACCAATCACCTCAACCTTAATTCTCATGGATAATTCTATAATGTTCATGCAATTCTATAACTGTATGAATGTATGTTCTGAATATCTGTAGTGGGTAGGCCTATAATGCACCTTTGCAATTAACAGCAAAGAAATGGACACAAAATGATTGTCTGTCTGTAGACACTGAAAATTCATTTATTAGTGCTCTAAATCCAACCCGGTATCACGCGATTTCGTGCTCATGCGCACGAACTAATCTATTGAATCGTGTCCCACAGCACGATTGTCCGACTTTTTTCGTTCTACACAGAACGTGATGTAAACCAATGCATTCTGAATGGGAGCGTTTCTCCGATTTTTTCGTGCTACACAGAACGAAATGTAAACCGATGCATTCTGAATGGGAGCGTTTCTCCGATTTTTTTCGTGCTACATAGAACGAAATGTAAACCAATGCATTTTTAATGGCAGCGTTTTTCAGACGAGAGAGAGAGAGAGAGTGTGTGTGTGTGTGTGTGTGTGTGTGTGTGTGTGTGTGTGTGTGTGTGTGTGTGTGTGTGTGTGTGTGTGTGTGTGTGTGTGTGTGTGTGTGTGTGCAGACAGTACAGTGCACCCTCTAGTTATATGTATGTCAATATTTCCGATCTTTAAGCAGACCTCCTCAAAAACTGAAACGAACGTGCTCCACAGAACGAAATATAAACCAATGCATTCTGAATGGGAGCGTTTCTCCGATTATTTCGTGCTACACAGAACGAAATGTAAAGCAATGCATTTTGAGTGGCAGAGTTTTTTTCGTCCTACACAGAACGAAATGTAAACCTATGCATCGTGAATGGGAGCGTTTCTCCGATTTCTTCGTGCTACATAGAACGAAATGTAAACCAATGCAGTGTGTGAGCGTGTGCGTGTGTGTGTGTGTGTCAATATTTCCGATTTTGCAGAAGACCCCCTCAAAGACTGAAACGTATTTTTCGTGCTCAACAGAACGAGAGAGAGAGAGAGAGAGAGAGAGAGAGAGAGAGAGAGAGAGAGAGAGACAGAGACAGAGACAGAGAGAGAGAGAGAGAGAGAGAGAGAGAGAGGCTTCAGAAGGGGTGTGCGCAGATAGTACAATGCACCCTAGTTATTTTTATGCCAAAACCACAATTGCATCAAAGGGTAAATGTAATGTATTAGGGATACAACTGATTTCCCTGCTTTTAAGAGCAGACCTCCTCAAAAACATTTCGTGCTCATGTGCACGAACGTTAATCTATTGAATCGTGTCCCAAAGCACGATTGTCTGACTTATTTCGTATTACACAGAACGAAATTCAAACCATAGCCTTTCAATTGGGATATTTTCTTCGACTATAGAAGGGGTGTGCAGATAGTACAATGCACCCTCTAGTTATTTATGTGTCAAAACAACAAATGCATCAAAGGGTAAATGTAGTGTATTAGGGCTACTCTGATTTTCCCGCTTTTTACAGCAGACCTCCTCAAAAACATTTCGTGCTCATGCGCACAAAAGTTAATCTATTGATTAATTAATCTAAATCACGATGTCTTAAAGGCCCACATTATATAAATTGAAATACAGGCTTAGAATTCTGGAAGCTCCAACGTTAACATCTAAATATCTTTTGGCTAATTTATCAAACCTTCTGCTAATCGGTGGTAACATCAGTGTGTTTTCAGGCCGCCTAGGGTTGCCAGAGAAACAAAACCTGTTTGTATCTGAAATCCAATTCTCTGCCATTATCTGGTGACCATACAGTAGGAACATAGAATGACCTGTATCATTATCTGTATGGGGTGCCGTTTGTAAAAATTCGGTTACATTTTTTTAGCTGATACATTTTCAACATTTAGCTCACTTTCCTCACATTTAGCGCATTTTCCTCACATTTGAGACAGAAATTCATGTAAAACAACACGTTATATGTAATTTTCAACAATATGTTCAAATGTAAAAAATCCATGTTAAAAATTATATATAAATGTTATATCTAAATCTAAATGTTATATCTAAATCTAAATGTTAAATCTAAATGTAAATGTTAAATTTAAATCTAAATGTTACATTTATATCTAAATGTTAAATGTTAAATCTAAATGTTAAATCTAAATCTAAATGTTATATCTAAATCTAAATCTTAAATTCATATCTAAATGTTAAATGTAAATGTTAAATGTTAAATCTAAATGTTAAATCTAAATCTAAATGTTAAATCTAAATCTAAATGTTAAATATAAATATAAATGTTAAATGTTAAATCTAAATGTTAAATGTTAAATGTAAATGTTAAATCTAAATGGGTCGCCAAGTGTAAAGCTAAATGTTTAGAAAATATTCAAATCCCCAAGGAAACCACGCCCACTGCTTGTGGGCGTTCGATGTCCGTTCGATGTCTAGGACTCTAGAGAACCGGCCATGCCCGCCTGCCTTTCACCACAAGTCCGGGGGAGGGGGGCGGGGCCGTGCGATCGTTGCCGCGTGTTCTATTTCATCCTTACTGACCGCCAGAGGCGGTGCTTCAAGCACTGGATATATCCACCTCGCGCATGCGCATTTCGAGTACCTAATACCAACATAGTCACCTGTGACCCCCACGTGACACCGGGAAGGCTATAACTTCCGGTGTCGTTAAAGGATCTGTTCCTTTTCATCTTCTCGCTAAGGCGCAGTACCGTAGTACCGTTTTGACGTTGAGAAAAGGAAATTACACTTACAGCAAGCCTCGTGCAGCCTCGCGACAATCGTCGGAGCCGCGGACTGCCCGTCCTCCAGAGGCTGTGGCTAGCTGGTTACCTGAAGAGGAGACAGGTAGGTGGCCGGTGCCTGTTGGTGAAGGCAGTGCATTCGCTCCCGCTCCCAGCACGCGCTGTCCTCACTGCTCCCTTATTGTTTGGTGTGTTAGCCGTTAGCTTTGCTCTGCTTTGCTTTGCTCCTAACCACCATCTACTTTTATTTGGTTTCCCCGTTTAGCAGCAGCGCTTACGCTCAGCCTAATTATTATTTGCTAGTTACAGGTGAAGGCAGTGCTCTCGCTCCCGCTCCCGGTAACGCTGCCTTTTTTGGCTTTTCTGTTTACTTTAGCAGCAGCGCTTACGCTCGGGCTGATTGATTTCTGTTTTCCGTTGATTCCGGTGTCACGGATTGTCGCGCTGCCGTAATGGCCCACTTATGTGTCGCCTGCGCAGCTCCCCTGGAGCCGGAGGACGGTCACGACAGCTGCCCTCCTTGCCTCGGCCTCGAGCATTTGAGGGAGGGACTCACTGTCAGTGCCTGCATGAATTGCAGCCTCCTGCCGTGGGCGATTAGACTGGCTAGGCTAGCAGGGGTGGAGCAGCAGGCAATAGCTGGCGACCCCTCTGTCTTAACCAGTCTCCCCCAAAATCTGCGCTCTCGACTCCGGCAAGACGGAGCTGCGGCTAAGGGTGCCCCCCCAAAAAAGAAGGCGAGGGGCGGACTGTCCTCCAAGGTGGACAAATTGGCGTCCGACATGGAGCAAATGAAGTCGCTCCTCCTGGCCCTTCAGCCTGCTGGTCGGGGGCCAGCTGGACTTCAGCCTGACCCTCCCTTGGACGATGCGCCCTCATTGGACGATGCCCTGTCGCTTGCGGCTTCGGCTAACTTCTTTAACGAAGTTAATCTAGAAGGCGACGCCTCTCACACATTGGGGGAGGCCTCCTGCTCCTCCGCTCAGAGCTCTCTGCAGGGGGCAGCGGATACCTCTATGGCGGCCATTATGCGTGTGGCTCTGGCTCGCCTGGGGCTCGATGCCCCCCAGACGGACCCGGGTCAGGCCAGCGCCTTCTTCAGGCGCAACCCTGCTCCGTCCACATTCACCGTTCCCCCGTCAGAGGAGTATGTGAAGGAGCTCCACGCGTGCTGGAGGGACTCCAGGGCCCTTTCCCATGCAACAACAGATGCCCGGACCTTGGCTGCCATGCAGGACGCGGCACAGGTCGGGCTGGGCCGCATGCCGCCAGTTGAGCCAGCCATCGCCTCGCTCATCTTGGCTCCCGATGAGGCTCTGAGACCGGATGCCAGGTGTCCCCGGCCGCAGTGCAGGGTCACTGACGACCTCCTGTCTAAGGCCTATGATGCGGCAGCACGCATGGGTCGCATTGGTAACTCCCTCTCCCACCTACTGCTGGGCCTTTCAACCTCCCTGCAGCAGGCTCAGGTTGACCCGTCACTGCAGAGCCTGAGCGACGCTTCACTGCAAGTGTTTGCCCTTATGTCGAGGGAGTTGGGGCGCACAATGTCCACCCTGGTCCAGACTCGCCGCCAAGTTTGGCTGGCTCAGTCACCCCTGACAGAGACGTGCAGGAAGGTCCTCCGTGCGGTGCCAGTGGAGCCGGGGGAGCTGTTCGGGGCAGCTGCCCTGGAGGCACTGGAGAGGGCTGCCCGAGCAAGGCAGACCAGACAGGAGCTATCAGGGCTCCACAGGAGTGTGTCCGCTCCTAGCAGGCCTAGGGGCCCCTTGGCTGTCCCCCAGCGGCGCTCCCAACCTGATTACCCTGGTGGTCTACGGAGGTCTCAGCGGTCTGCTCAACAGCCTGATGAGGGGTTTCGGGCCCCCGAGCGCCCACCTCCCTGGCAGCAGCGTGCCTCGCAGCCTAACCGACGCCCCCCCAGAGCCTCAGGAGGCCGAGGGGGCAGGCGCTAGGCCCATGGGGTCGGTCGTCGGCTGCTTTTCCCAGCAGCAGCTCAGTTACTGGGCTGCCTGTACTTCAGACCCTTGGGTAGTTTCCACCTTAACCCAAGGGTACGAATTGCAGTTCCGACGCCGGCCCCTAGCCTTCAGCCGGGTCAAAATGACTGTAGTCAGCGATCCGGCGAGGGCCTTAGCCCTGAGCCAGGAGTTGTCCGCCCTCCTGGCCAAGGGAGCCATCGAGCCAGTAGATCCTCTGCTGCACCCCAGAGGCTTCTACTCGAGATATTTTCTCGTGGCGAAGAAAGACGGCAGATTCCGTCCCATTCTCGACCTGAGGGGACTCAACAAGTTCCTGAAGGTACTACCCTTTCATATGCTCACCGCAGCAGACACACTGCGAGTGGTTACCAGGGGAGAGTGGTTCACCACCGTAGACTTGAAGGATGCATACTTCCACGTCCCAATCGCACCACACCATCAGCACTTCCTGAGGTTTGCCTTTCGCGGCCGGCATTTCCAGTTCAGGGTACTTCCCTTCGGCCTCTCCCTCTCTCCAAGGGTATTCACCAGGGTTGTGGCGGCAGCTCTCGCACCCCTGCAAAAGCAGGGCATGAAGGTCCTGCCGTATTTAGACGACTGGCTGGTCTGTGCACCGTCCCAGTCTCAGGTGGCCCGGGATACAGCTCGACTGCTTCAGCACGCGGCCCGGCTGGGCCTGACGGTGAACCTTCTGAAGAGTCAACTAGACCCATCTCAGCAGGTCACATACCTGGGGATGGTCCTAGACTCAGACACCATGAGGGCTTATCTGTCACCACGGCGGGTGAACGACATCCTCCTCCGCCTCCCCCTCTTCGAGTGTGGCAGGATGGTGCCGTTCATCCAATTCCTCCAGCTCCTGGGCAAACTCCAGCTCCTGGGCAAACAACACAGCTGCCTCAGCTGTGGTGCCTCTCGGCCTGCTGTCCCTGCGGCCACTGCAGATATGGCTAAACAGCCTCCACCTGGACCCCAAGTGGCACAGGCACCGGAAGGTCAGGGTGTCGCAGCGATGCCTCCTCTCTCTGTCCCCATGGAGAAGGAGGCCATATCTGTCGGCCGGTGTACCCATGGGCGCCATCCCGTCCCGTCGGGAGTTGGTCACAGCAGACGCTTGCCTCTCAGGATGGGGAGCGGTGTGGCAGGGCAGGACTGCCCAGGGGCAGTGGCCGGCCCAGAACAACGAGCACATCAACGTGCTAGAGCTCCGTGCGGTGCAACTAGCACTCAACCACTTTCTGCCCCAGCTGAAAGGCAAGCACGTGCTGGTTCGGTCAGACAACAAGTCCACTGTTGCCCAAATAAACCACCAAGGGGGCACTCGGTCCACACGGCTGCTCCGGGTATCTCGGAGCCTGTTGACCTGGGCATATCCCCGCCTGGCCAGCGTGCGGGCAGTCTTCATCCCAGGGGACCTGAATCAGGTCGCAGACTTTTTGTCGCGACAGAAGCCCCCACCGGGGGAATGGCGGCTTCACCCGGAGGTGGTGGGGGCGATTTGGGGTCTTTTTGGCAGGGCGGAAGTGGACCGCTTCGCCTCGGAGGAATCCGCCCACTGCCCCATCTGGTTCTCCTGGACGGAGGTGACCAGCCCCCTCGGTCAGGACGCCTTGGCTCACGACTGGCCACAGAGTCTTCTGTATGCTTTTCCATCCCTGCCCCTGATCCTTCCCACACTTCAGAGGGTGCTTCTGCGGGGTCACAGGCTACTTCTGGTGGCCCCTTGTTGGCCGGGGAGACTCTGGTTTCCACTGCTGCGCAGGCTCTGCTGCAGCTCTCCATGGCGCCTCCCCTACAGGAAGGACCTCCTGTCACAACTGGGGGGTCGAATTTGGCACCCAGACCCCCGTCGCCTCCAGCTTTGGGTTTGGCCACTGCAGGGCCCGACCCACTGCTGAGGTCCTGCACGGCGACCGTCAGGAACACTATCCTGAATGCCAGGGCGCCATCTACCAGGGCACAGTACGAGAATAGATGGAAGCTGTTCTCTGACTGGTGTGAGGGGAAGGCAGTGGACCCAGCATGTTGCTCCGTGGCCACCATTCTGGAGTTCCTGCAGTCCCTCCTCGATAGTGGTCGTGCTCATTCCACCCTGAGGGTCTATGTGGCTGCTATTTCTTCCCGGCATGAAAGGGTTGACGGAGCCACAGTGGGGTGCCACAGGTTGGTGTCCCTTTTTCTTAGAGGGGCTCTGCGGCTGTGTCCCCCTAGGACCCTGAGGGCCCCAGCATGGGATCTGCCCCTGGTGCTGGAGGCCATATCATTACCCCCGTTTGAGCCCTTGACCCAGGTAGGGTTAAAGTGGTTGTCTATGAAAGTGGCTTTCCTGCTTGCCATTTCCTCCGCGAAACGGGTCGGGGAGTTGCAGGCCCTATCCGTGGCAGATACATGCCTGCGTTGGCACTCCGATGGCTCGGGGGTAGTTCTATGGCCGAATGTGGCGTTCCTGCCCAAGGTGCTTTCACGCACCTACCTCAACCAGCCTATCCAGCTCGCTCGTTTTGACTCCCCGTCTGAGGAGGGTAGATCTGTGCTGCTCTGCCCGGTACGGGCACTTAAGGCCTACATTGCTGCTACGGCTAGCATACGGCAGTCGGAGCAATTGTTCGTGTGTCACGATGGCCCTAACAGGGGTTGTGCCCTCTCCAAACAGAGACTGTCCCACTGGGTCGTCGATACCATTACACACGCCTATAGGGCCAGTGGCCGCCCCCCACCATCTGGGGTGAGGTGCCACTCCACTAGAAGTGTTGCGACTTCATGGGCTGCACTAAGAGGGGTGCCCCTGGAGGCTATTTGTGCTGCGGCATCGTGGACAACGCCTGGCACGTTCACACGGTTTTACCGGGTCAACGTCGCCGCCCCCCATCCAATGGATGTGGTCCTACGTCCAAGCTCTGCTGCCTCCAATGAGTAGGTGGGTGTTGGATTCTTTGTGACCTTGTTGGTATGGTCATCCAGTGCTTGAAGCACCGCCTCTGGCGGTCAGTAAGGATGAAATAGAACGAAAGTTACAGATGTAACTACGGTTCTATGAATCCTGGATGACCGCCAGAGCTTCTAGTCACTACAGAATCCTTGTGTTTTCGCGAGAAGATTCTAGGAACAGATCCTCTAAGACACCGGAAGTTATAGCCTTCCCGGTGTCACGTGGGGGTCACAGGTGACTATGTTGGTATTAGGTACTCGAAATGCGCATGCGCGAGGTGGATATATCCAGTGCTTGAAGCACCGCCTCTGGCGGTCATCCAGGATTCATAGAACCGTAGTTACATCTGTAACTTTCGGTTTCCTTGGGGATTTCAATATTTTCTAAACATTTAGCTTTACACTTGGCGACCCATTTAGATTTAACATTTAGATTTAACATTTAACATTTAGATTTAAGATTTAACATTTAGATTTAGATTTAACATTTAGATTTAGATTTAACATTTAGATTTAACATTTAACATTTAGATATAGATTTAACATTTAGATTTAATATTTAACATTTAGATTTAGATTTAAGATTTAGATTTAGATTTAACATTTAGATTTAACATTAAACATTTAGATATAAATGTAACATTTAGATTTAGATTTAACATTTACATTTAGACTTAACATTTAGATTTAGATATAACATTTAGATTTAGATATAACTTTTATATATAATTTTTAACATGGATTTTTTACATTTGAACATATTGTTGAAAATTACATATAACGTGTTGTTTTACATGAATTTCTGTCTCAAATGTGAGGAAAATGCGCTAAATGTGACGAAAGTGAGCTAAATGTTGAAAATGTATCAGCTAAAAAATTGTAACCGAATTTTTACAAACGGCACCCCATATATCTGGTGATCATGGAGGTAGGAATATGACCTGCACCATGATAGTTTAGTCTTTTACATCACCTTTAGTTTGGGTTAACACAGGTCCCACACAGAGACTCTCCTGGTATGGTAAAGGCCTGATTATGGTTCCACGTTCACGCAACGCAATGACCACGCAGACGCTTCGATGCAGTCGTGAACCTTTATGTTTCTGCGTCGGGTTTTAGTAAGCGGACCAATCACAGCCCTTGCTGTTGCGTTGCCCTGATGGAAGGTTACAATTTCTAGGAGGCGAACGTCAGGCCCTTGCGGTGGACGCAAGGAGGGTCTGCAAGGACGTAAGGGGTCCATAACCCGATTGCGTTGCGTGAACCTGGGACCACAATCAGCCCTTTAGACTTCTTATTTTGGGAGGATTATTACAGGATAGTTTACTCAAAAGTCTTCATTCCTGTCCCCCTACACCTCCTTCGAGGAACTAAAGAAGCTACATAAGTGAATGGAAAATGAGATAGGAAGAAAGAGAGAGAGTGACAGAGAGAAAGAGTTAGCAAGACAGAGAGAGAGAGAGAGAGGGACAGAGAGAAAGAGAGTTAGCAATAGAGAGAGAGAGAGAGAGAGAGAGAGAGAGAGAGAGAGAGAGAGAGAGAGAGAGAGAGCTAAGAGAGTTAGCAATTCAGAAGAGAGACTGATGATGATGATGATGAAGGCGTCTCTGGAAAATACAGATATGAATTCAGACACTGGCTGGGTCTGTTTCAATAGTTATTCCAATGCTAGGGCTAGGCTTGACCACTGGAGCTTCGAGTGTATCAAGTATCATGATAAAGGAACGATGTGCAATTTGGAATGATCAGGACAGATGAGATGCTTCAGCGTTATTAAAGTCAGCTGTTGAGGATCTGACCAGTTACTTCCTTCAGACTTTGCAATCACGTTTGTTATGTAATGTGTCTTTTGAGGCCCCAGGGCTTTGTAATATGTAAATGTACAATGACGTAGCCGAAGAATATCTATAACACTGATGAATCCTCAGTCCCCCTCCGATTCAGCGGCCCATTAACTCAAATTTGTTCATCACGCTTCTGGAGAAAGTTGGTTTCCGAAACGAACGGCGCAGATTTTAGATTTTTTTTATTGATTTTTTTCTTTAGAGATGCATGTATGTATGTATGAGACCATGCCTCGTCCTGACTGGATGTACTGTCTGTCAGTCTGCAACTAACAGATGCAGTTGCTTACCCAGTGTTTTCACGCATAGCTTATAGTCTCCTCAAATCACTTTGTGAACATTCCGCTCTGCTGCAGAGGTAGGTGGCGTTATTGCCCTGACGCATGGGTGCTTGCTTTTATCTACTCACCTCTAGGTCTTTTCAGTTTGCTGCTGAAAAACATCGGCACCACCCCATGGCCCCCTTTTAGACCCGCCCATTAGTATCTTTTGCACCAGTGTTCCACAGCGGCCCTGAAGGCATTAGTGTGACAGTTTGTTGGTTTTTTTCCTGTAGTCTGAACATGAACAGAATAATACTTCCTTGTCCTGATAGGAAACATGATCTCACTTACTTTTCTTGAAATTCAGAACCGACAAATGTATACGTTCCAGAGGACGTACATTTGTAAAGTCACAGTATGTGTTGTCTAGCTGGTGGTTTTACCTACATCTGGTGGAGAGACTTAAGACAAATCAAATGTGATCTCTATAACTATGTAGGGCTAATTTTTGTCACAATCGTGCAGCCTTGTCTCATGGTCCCCCAAGCAAATCTGGGGCCTGGTACATCCTTAGTAGCCTGCTCACTTCTCATTTAGTTACTGGTGATAGGCCTTTTATGAAATACTTGCTTTCATTATTTTCATCAAACGTGTGATCATACAGATCTATAAAAGTCGTGTACGTGTAAGAAAAACGGACCGGTCAAATTCAAGTTTGTCTTTATTTCTTTATCAATAGAAATAGAAAAGGATATAATCATAGCAATAGAAAATTACAATCATGTGGAAAAATAGATATCTCTGCAGCAATTCAAATGCACAAGACATCAATCATCAGTTTATCGTTTCCCTGCATACACGGATGGTTAAAACAGAGCAGAGCCTCATCTCCGTAGCTTCACCTTAGAGAACAGTGGCATGTCTGTTCATGACCTCTTATGAAGTGCCTTTGATGGCTGTCGATAGAAGTACAGTGTATCCCTTGAGCGATGACATTGTTTACATTGAAACTTCCCTATAGACAAATTTAATGCAAACAAGGCTAGACAGTGGAACTTCTGCCCCGACTTTAATAACTTTTTGTGTGTACCATACGTCCTAAAGTCGTCACGTTCTGCTTCTCCCACCTTTTTTTGTGTTTTCAGACATCTGAACGATGATTGCCATTCTGTCTATCTGGGTAATTAATGTCTTGTATACCCCCAACGCGCACTTGCTATGGGAAGAAAATAAACTTTACTTCAAATTCCCTTCTCTTAGCTCTTGAAACTATATGTGCATGTATCCAGATGATTTATAATAGATTCTACTAGTGATCAAGGCACTTCAAACAGAAGCAGGGATTAAAAAAAATCCTCAATAATTAAAATGATTTACATTGACAAAATCAACGATTTTGCTTAAGATAAATAGAAACAGATAGAAAATAGAAATATAAATCAGAAGAAAAAAAGGCATAGATCTAACATAGTACAAACAAAGTTTTAGCACTGTATTGCTTTTAAAAGAAGTTCCACTACCAAAAAATGTCTAGGCCTACATCCATCAGTTGAATTGATTAGACTTCCTTCTAGGCTGTGACAACTTAAGCAACCATAAGGACACTTTTTATATTGAAGTTGTGGGCCATGAGGAACCCATTAGTCCCACTAAAAGTGGCTCATCCACATTTTATAACCTTATCAGACAGGCCCCTCAAGTAAAGGATGGAATGTATCTTCAAAAAAGTGAGGTCATGATAGTGAATAAGTACCTTCTCTAGAGCACCATTAGCTAGGTTATTGTTATAGGCTAATAGAAATGAAGGAAGCGGCTTGCAGTCTTGTTCAGACTTCAGTGTCCAGTGGCAGGCTAGCAGCTAATGCTGGTTAGCGCTCCCCAGGGGGCCTTCTGTGGTGGATTGCAGAAGGAATACACCTACTCAACATTTAACATGTCTATACTCTAGAGCAGGGATGGAGGAATGTGTTTGTGCGATTCTGCATGCAAGCGCACACACAAATCTGGGAGCAAGGGTGCACTAGAGAGAGTCTGCATGAGTGTGTGGTATGGTTTTATGCAGCGCTAAGAACAACACATGCATGGGATTGTCCCTCAGACAGGTCACACTAGACACCAGTCCTTCCAGTGTGTTTTAACAAGACAACGGTGACCACCGTGTCTGTTTATCATGCCCCTGACAAGGGGGAGATGTTAACTCCATCTTTCTGCACACGTGAGCCACACTAGTACTGCATGCTGCAAAGACATGTAAACCTTGAAGGAATTGGTGCCTTTGCTATTAGGAGTACTAACATGGGGGATGGATCCAAATAGCATATTTTGAAGTATGACCTCTTCCATTGAACATGCATGTGAAAATTGGAGTGTGTTCTTTTTAAAAGCTTAAGTTGCATGAGGTAAAATCCAACGACCATACTTTGGAAACCTCTCCCACTCTGGGGAAAGCGAGGAGGATTCAAGGCATGTCAGATGGGATGTTTGTCCCGTTGTCCACTGTCACTGGACATCCCCGGGGTTCAAAACATCTGGTCAATGACCATATTTGGTTGTCAGGAGGAAGCTCTGGTATACGGATGCGCCTTCATTTAATGAACAAAAGCATGGACGCTGTCATGGTGGAAGGCCACAAGGGAAATGCAGCAGATTATTGGTGCACAAAAAGGAAATAATGGTTAACACGAACACAAAACAAATATGATAAATTATCCTTTTATAAATTAGATATATTCATTTGGTTCACAGTTTCAGTGTTACATTCGGAGGTTTGAAGACATTTAGCCATGTCTCGTAAACTTGTGCTTGATGAGTTGATGGGTTGATCAACCCAGTTCATCTAAAAATAAAAACAATTATTCTCTTGGGCGTATTCTCATATCATAATTAATTCTGACAGACTCAGTGTATCACATATGAAAATATATTTGAAAAGCTTTGTGCAGGATTGTGATGCAGCCTGATCAAAGACATTAACCGCTCCAATGGAATGACAGCCGTGCTCTTCCCCATTAGCCGTATGGGGGTGGCTGGAGCGTCGTTGACCTTGAGCATGGCACTAGGGGCCTATTCGGTTGACTTCACAACAAACTGTCACACAAACGCCTTCAGGGCCGCTGTGGAACACTGGTGCAAAAGATCCGGACGATCACGTGAACGACGCCACGTTGCTGCTGCACGTGCCCGTAGCACTAGGACACGAGCGTGCACACATCACGCAGAGACACATCACACAAATGTGCAAAACATACAACACACACACACACACACACACACACACACACACACACACACACACACACACACACACACACACACACACACACACACACACACACACACACACACACACACACACACACACACACACACACGTCGCTGCAAAGGCATGAGTCAGATTCCTCTGTGTTACATCAGAGCACACGAGAAGCGTCATGGTGATATGGTGGCTTGGCCAAATAATACATTGTACGTGTTCAAGTAGTACGCGAGTGTGCCTTTGACGCATTTCATTTTTTGGTGTTCTTTAAAAGCATGAAGGTATACCCTGGACTGTCACACGGGGTAGTGTGTCTTTGCGACACACAGACTACACATTGTACGGGTCACCTGATTTCGAGACGAACCTTCAACCACAAAACAGAAACCCAATATATTGCTTAAAAAAAAAACGATCTGTTGCACTGTAAGAGCCCATCACAGTACCGCTAGCCATTAGCTTAGCCGTTAGCTCAGTTATCCAGTGATCATCCTCGCCAGACCCCGGTGCACCTGCGCCTGCACCGGCCCGTACTCCACCGCCTCGCCGTCCACAGTGATCAGGCCTTTCTGGGCGTAGGGCTCCAGCCGCAGGGCCCGCACCCGGCGGTACACCAGGTGCGGGCAGCCGGTGGCCAGGTGGGTGCCCTTCTCCATGGCCAGGAACAGCTTGAGCAGCGAGGCGCGCGATATCCCCGCCTTGACGTACATGAGGTGGATGACGCCCTGGTCCAGGGTGGCGCGGGGGGCCGCAAGCAGGTCCTCGGCCAGGCACGCCTGGTACATGGCCAGCATGAGCACAAAGTCCTCCTCCGGGACCACCGCCCAGTCGCCGGGCACGGGCCCGTCGGCGGGCGGCAGCAGTGGGTCGGCGGGGCCGCGGAGCGGGGGGGGGTCCCTCCTCTTGGCGTCGAGGGCGTTGTTGGAGCTGCAGGTGTTGCGGAAGGTGTGCTCTCCGCCGCCGGCGGGGATGGCTCCCCTCTCGTCGGCGGCGGCGGCGTCCCCGGCGTCGGCCGCCGGGAGGTAGGAGAGCCGGCCGCGGTACACGCGCAGCGAGGCCAGCCTCACCAGCGTGCCCACGGTGAAGCGGGCCGCGCCCACGTGCCGGTACTTCTCGCTCTCCACGTCCACGTCCGCCACGAAGCCCCAGGCGAGGGAGAGGAAGGAGAAGAGGCGCTGGCCCGAGCCCAGGTGAACCGAGGTCAGGTCCATGCGGGACACCAGGCCCTTACACAGGATGAAGCCACAACTGACCAGAAGCTCCTCGCTGGACACCAGCGGGCCTCTGGAGGAGCAGGAGAGGGGGAGAAGGACCAGAGGGAGCGAGAGACAAGAGTCATGGAGGCGTTCAACAAAGCATTTTAGTGTAATATGAACCAAAAATCCACTAAATCATACATGATGCGGAGTAATTATATTGTTAAAACCCGATTTTTATTGAATCTGATATATCTGAGTATCTGATATCATCGTACTAATTAAACATATTATTATGATGATGATAATATTAGACTATGAAGTAGGCAGGTGGGGCTGAGTGGGATGCAGGGCCATTTATTGATATATTTATTCATCAATGCATCCAGGTGGTGCTTTGTTTGTGTGTTTTGAGTGAGGATGCTGAGGGTAGGTGCTGGGAGTCTCCAGTCAGATGCATGAGGCAGGACATGGATGGATGACTAGGCCTGCCAAACTGCCAGGCCAGTCAGGCAACAATAAAAGCCCCATCTGGGGTACAGAGTCTGGGGTGAGAGGTCAGACAGACAACCCCCATCCCCAGTACATCCAAATCTATCTGCATGACTAGTGACACACACACACACACACACACACACACACACACACACACACACACACACACACACACACACACACACACACACACACACACACACACACACACACACACACACACACACACACACACACACACACTACTCTTCCACTGCTCCCTTTTCAAAACTTTTAGCTCCTTGACGACAACAAAGATGTCACCGGGCTTTCTAGCCAAGAATGTATTCCCACCTCGCCTTCCTTTTCCAATTATAATATAACTGTGTATTTGCTGAGGCTAAAGGTAGCATTACATATGACATCTGGATAACCACACATCACATGTGATAGATTCTTATAATTATTATTAATAAATTATTCCTACAGCTTTACATTTCGTATCTACGTATCTATCTGGGTGATATCATGACCTGGGACTTGATATCCTGGTATTAATATCATATGTTAATGCATCACTGAAGTCCGTCCAGGTTTTTTTTTTCTCCTTACTTATTTATGTTGCAATGTTGATCAGCCACCAGCAGGGGGAGCCCTTCACCAACTCAGCAGAGTCCCCCCTGTACCTCCTGCAAACACTGGACTGGCCCAACATTAAGAAACCCTGTCAGTGGAGACTCAGACCCCTAATCATTCCAGGTCCCACCAAATACGGCTTAGAACCATTGTTGCCACAATGGACGCTGGCGTTCTGTACAGTGTGCACTGTGCACTTTCTAGGTCATTTGATCTACAAACAGCCAATAGACTCAGTGAACTTCTACATCATTCAGCAGAGAATAATACCAGATCCATTCTAGCTCTAGGGCTACCTCCGGACAAGCTGCAACTCACACAGACACACACACACAAACACACACAAACACACACACCAGGGGAATCCAGAATATGAGGGTGTGAGAGTGTATGGGATAGATATCTAGATAGGTACATACATAGATAGTTAGACTGAGAGTTAGCCAGATAGAAGATAGATAATTAAACAAAGATGAATAGGGGAGAAAGAGATTGAATGACGGAGAGATCGAACGAGACACGGAGAGTCACAGAGAAAGAGATAGAGGGAGAGGCAGAGAGAGAGAGAGAGAGACATACAGACAGACAGACAGACATAGAGGGAGAGAGGCAGAGAGAGAGAGAGAGAGAGACAGAGCTAGCTAAACAATAGTGCCTCTGGCCCCTTCCCCTCATTGTTGTGGCAGCTCTAGCAAGAGGATCTTTGTGTGATGCCAACACGTGGACCGTGCTACCTTCTCCTACCAAACACACCGCGTTGCTAAAGAAACTACCAGCTCCATTAAGGAAAGGCTGCATTGTGGGATCCCTTTAGCAACATGATCTGGAGGCACTGCTGGCACTAGCGTGGTAGCATCATGTGCATCTGTACTTTTGGCTGTTTTTAACCAGCGGCCAGTGGATCACTCAGAAATAAGTGTTGGTTGATTGTTTAGGATGAAACAATCCATGTAAACCATTTTGTTAGATTGTTTGTTTGTTTACCATTACACTCGTCCATTTAACACCCCCTGCTGACATAGACTTCAGCCCGTATAAAGGAGCAAGACAGTTCATAGATGGAGATTCCAACATCACCCAATCCTACAGAAACTCAAATTGTCAAAGGTTTTGTTAGGGTATGATAAGTGGCAATAAGATCAACGGAATGCATTTTTTACTCCGGTAGAAAAGTCTGGTATGCATCTGCAACCACGCCCATGCAGTCAGTACCACCTTCTAGTAAGAACAATAGGTATCGGGTATCATGGAATGCAATCATGGAGTGATTCATTGGTTCCCTGATGCAGATTTCCAACCCAGGTAAAAATGCTACTGAACCAACACTTGTCGTCTGTAAATTATTGCATACCAGGAGCGGCCTGCAGTACTAGTTGGACTGGTTTTTCCTAGTGCCTATATGTGCTTATAATAGCAGCATAACCTAACATCTCCAACACCCCATTTACTCCACTGGAGTTTCTGTTAACATTGAAATGATGGACATGAAACTTGTTGACATAATACCCCGGAAAGATATTCATACTTTTGCCATGTAAAAATGTTGGCCTAATGTAATTCAGCCTGTGCCTGCGCAACCACCTGTCCATGTGGGATATGATTGATTGAATTTGATTGATTGGTTTATAAAACATGTAATATATTTGGTCGGTTTCAGAGAAACGGAACCATCACAACTATATCTGTGATTATGAATAAATTAAGTTTGATAATCAATTGGAGGGACATATTTGTGTAAGAGACAATTAATATATTTGATATTTGGAGTAGGCCAACTTTATATATCGTAGGCTATATAATATATACAGACAGAACACAGTTATATTTCACATTGGTGTCATCATGCCTTGTATACTACCAGTCACGACGGAGCGCTTCACGCAAAGCGCTTCTATCTGGCGATGCTGGGTTTGGATGGTGGTTCAGTGTCCTTTTCATCCCTCACCGATGAGGGATTGAGCCTTTTTATCAAGCGCGGACGGCCGCTGGCGTGTGAGCGTGCTAGCATGTGTGAGCATGCTAGTGTGTGACCTACCCGGAGTAGTGGTGGATGGAGGCCGCCAGTGCGTTCCCTGACCCCCCCGGCAGGATCCCCAGAGGGGTGTGGATGGCCTGTTCCCAGTCCTCCCTCTCCAGCAGACCGTTTATGACCTGCCACAAACACACAGCTCAATGCCACTCCTCTTTCTATAGAGTTCAGGGACCATGACAAACAATCAAAAGCCCATAGAAAGTGGAAATAGACCCCCATTCTGAGACGTGCAATGGAGCTTCCATGTGTGTGTGCGTGTTTATAAGGTCAGCGATTGTGTTGTGAGTGCCCGTTGGTCAGTAGAGCACATTAAGGTGAAGGATGACGAGAGGGCGGAGCAGATCTTAGTTCCACCAACGATATTTAGGGCAACATTTGGATTCCGTGTGGACAAAGGCCATGGTAACAAAAGTGATGGACAAATCAGCAAAAGGCCCTCGCCACACATCACACACACTAGAGGGAGCCCCTCCAACGGGTGAAGCTGATTTAATACGTCCGAGGGGAGCGACTAACTAACTTACTAACTAACTAACTCTCCCTTCAGCCTTCAGGGAACATTTCTAACCAAGATCGAAACAAGGAAATCACTAAAGGCTTGGTTGTGTTCATACCGTTTGGAGCAGGGTAGCCAACCTGGGCGCCCGTAGGGACCAGGTGAGGTGCATACAGGGCATGGTCTAAAAATAGCACCAGTCACCATGGAGCTCTATCTAAAATTTGGATTTAATTGTGTTGATGATCTTCCTGAATCAATAACACTTGCATTGATGTACATTGGATGGCAATGACAAAATTTATTTAAAATGTATTATTATTATTATCATTCTAATCATTAAAGGTGAACCGTTTAACTTTGTTATTCAGGAAGTTTGTATCAAACAAGTAGCCCTTGGTAAATAAGGTTGGTGACCCCGGGTTTACAGCCACAAACAACTGAACGCTACACAATAAAGTACAATTTCTCAGCTATTAAAGTCAAACATTTACATGCAACAGTAAAATAATGAAATAAAACCTTTTCTCACTCACGCCTATGAGGCGACAGGATATGGTTCGGTATCACGTATCAACTACCTATTTCCCCATTGGGATTAACATGGGGGGGATCAGGATGGGATACCTGATGGAAAGATATACAATAGCATAAAGGATAGCACAATAGGGCACAAGAAAGAAAGAAATGGAGCACTTTATGCTAAAGTGAGCCTACCCTGGGTTTATTAAGATACAAGAATAAAACGTTACACCCTTAGTGTGTGCTTGTTTATCCATGAATGCCTCTGTGTGTGTGTGTGTGTGGACCAACATGCATGTATGTGTGGACCTGCGTCTGTGTGTGTCTGATCCTCTGTCTGTCTGTGTGTGTCAACAAGCCTGTGTACCTCGTACAGTAATCCGTCTCCTGAGATGATGACCAGGGCGTCCCACTGGCTGAGGTCAGCCTCCCGTACCAGCTCTCTGGCATGGTTCTTCCGCTCTGCACACACACACACACACACACACACACACACACACACACACACACACACACACACACACACACACACACACACACACACACACACACACACACACACACACACACACACACACACACACACACACACACACACACACACTTTATGTGGAACCTTTTTGTTGCAGTGACTTCAGTGAGCTCCATGCATGCAGGCTTATGCATACGCATGCGTGTCACCTATGGAGGGACGCAATCAAAAGTGAAGGGTCATGGAAAATGCACGTCTAAATACGTCTGATTTCCTTAGTCTCAAACCGATTAAGGTTTCCAACACACACAACGTCACACTAGACCTCTTCGGTTAGCTAATGAAGGAGGCCCCCGGGGCGAGACAGTGGACACCTTCCTGATGAAGTGAGTTATCACACTGCCAATAAGATCACTGTGTTTCACCCCTGAATTATCTCACAGCACTCAAATGAGCCCGCTTCACAACGGCTGATCTGCTGGAATGCTCTCGACTACGCAAATCAAGTGCAATCATCACATTCACAGGCAACATGATACGCCAGCCGCATGCACACACACACACACACACACACACGCACACACGATGGTAATTCAGTTTTAAGCATTTTCCTAGTGCATTACTTTAACTGCATTTTTACTATTTGTGTTTGTATACTCACTGAAATATAACACTCAATACACCCAACAGTGCGTGACCTGTCACTCATCACTGAACATCTTCGAGTATGTGCGTTCCTAGGTTTCTCTTAGGGCCTGCGTGGGTGTTTTATTTTGTGGCGTCATCTCTCTGGGTTTATCTCCCTTTGTCTATCCGCTCTCTGTCTTTTCATCTCAAGGTGAAGAGGGCATTCCGCCAGTCGAGTGTACCAGACCATAACTGCATCTGTCAAAACTCTCTCCCTCCATCTCTCTTTTCTCTGCCTCGCTGTCTGACAGACAGCAACATTTCACCTCCATCCACTCCCCTGGGACAAAAGTGGATAGATTGTGGCGTCTATTTTATCAGAAGTTTCATCAAAGAATTTCAAGCCTGTCATCTCGGTACTTCTTGACAAAAGGTTCTTGCGTCTCCCGCTAAATGTAGTGATAATTATTTCACAATGGCGAGGAAGCATCAAGAGGTTGGTTGGCCGCTTGGAATGTTTGGTAGGTTGGTAGACACTTTAATGTCTACCAACCTGGATGCAAAGAGGTTGTTCTGTGGGCAGTTATTAATATTAATGAAGCCCTTGCATGGTGATTGGCTGGTTTTACTCGTAGCCAGCTCTTGCCGTGCTATCGGATGCCCTGTACGGCTGCATTATCAGCGTGAGTGGAGGATGCATTACGGAGGCTGGTTGTGTTGAACCAGAGAATGAGGGCAGAAAGAATACGTAGGGAGGTGGGTGTGTGTGTGTGTGTGTGTGTGTGTGTGTGTGTGTGTGTGTGTGTGTGTGTGTGTGTGTGTGTGTGTGTGTGTGTGTGTGTGTGTGTGTGTGTGTGTGTGTGTTAGTATTCTACCACTGTCCTCTACTAAGTACTACCTTTTTCTATCTATCCTAAGGATCAGCGCGTCAGAGCCCCGGTCTCGGTGTGCTGTGGTTTGCTCACGGTTCATCTTGCTCCACAGTTAATGGCCTCTCTGGACCGCTCTCAAACAGCTGTAGTCTAGGGCCAGCTCGCCACCAGCCAGCGGTCGCACACAACCACTTCCTGTTGAAAAGGACTCGCAGGGCCGAGCTCGGGACACATCGGGACGAGCCATCGAGGCTGAGCGGCTGAAGTATGTGGGCAGTCCTTGTGGTCTGCTGGGCACGCCGTCTTTAGCGGATGAGAGACGGTCGTAGCCCCAGGATTAGCCTACCTTATTGGCCGATGGGATTTATGTGATGTGGTGAAACGCCCAACTCCCATTGGAATTCCCCTTGTTCACTGCATTTCTGGGGTTATGTTTTTTTTTTTTGGCGGAAAATGTGACCTCCCTCGCCTGAGGGCTGTCATAAATAGCCTGTGTGACGGCATTTTGCTGACACTTATGTTACCACGCTGAACTGCTTCTTTTTATATTCATGTTGGTGTATTTGATTTTGCTCTTTTGAGGATATCGTAAGCATTTGGTGGCGTTTGATTCGTCGCGAGTACATCCACAAACATTCATTTCAGCTGGTACTTGAGGAGTTCACCTTTACTTCACCTGCCTCGGGGAACTTCCTCATACCAGTCGACTTGCACAGCCGCCTTACAGTAAAGATCATAATCCAAGACGGAACAACAACGCCAATCAATCACAGAAATCTGATTTGTTGCGGAGAACTGTGGGCGACATGACCATTACGTGTGGTGTCGCCCACATTTCCTAGGCATTAAACATCTCCCTCAACAGGATGATCACCATATGAAGCAACAGCTGAATCTGCTTCTTCTAGGAGCCGGCAGCCCTGCTGTTCATTGCGTACTCGTTCCGTTTTATCACGGACGGACCATTTTTAATCACAGGGTTGAACTTTTATGTGTTGAGAGATTAGGGGCCGTCTTGGAATGTGTAAGTGTACTTTAAGATGGTGTGATTGTGAGCAAGGGATTGTGTACAAACCCGGTTTCCCCCCTTGGGGATACATAGAGTGTACTAAAAAGGGTTTCTGCCCTCGGGTGGTTTGGCAGGTAGTGGTGTGATGGGCCCTCGCGTCCCATTCCGGCTGGCTCCCTCTCTCTGGGAGTGAATCCAGAAATGTTTCAACTTGTTTCAACTGTCACCGACTTGGTGTAATAGAGCGTAACAGTGACCGCCCCCCTTTTTTTCCCAGGAACTCCTCATCCCACAAACCATTGCGGACCTTTTCACAATGGTTCCAACCCAATAGTTTAGTGTGTTTCTTACATCTTATAGCCTTTGTCATTATTATATTCTTTATATTGTTAATAGAAGTTGTGTCATATTATATTCTATGTGTGTGTGTGTTAGTGTATGTGTGTGTGTGTGTGTGTGTGTTAGTTTTTCATATAGTGTATAGCGTTGTCATCGACATCTCTTTGCTGTCTCTCGTTTTTAATACATTTTTTATGTATTCCTTTTCTTTTATATTACCCAAATTACTAAAAAGCTAGTGCCATATCATATATTTGTACTTTTATTTTTATCATATATTCTATATCAACACATTTTTCACCTGTTACAGCTCATTTCCTCTACAGCTCTAACTACAACTCTGAGTTCAGTAGCAGCAGAATGTCTGATATGAATAGTCTCCGTAGACTGGTAGCAGTAGCAGTGGGTGTAACGGTGGGTGGTACGTATAATTTGGATGGTTACGACATTAAGGCTTTTAATCAAAATCTGTATGATGAAAATGAATGGGATTTTTACTTCCGGAACCACACTGTATGCTCTTGTTGGGAAATATTGGAACAGGATGTAATCTTTCGCTGAGAGATTGTTGTTCTTATGGACCATCTGACTCTGAAGTGAAATGCTTCGTCCTGCATGGAGATTGGTGGATTAAATCTAGGTTCAAGCAGAGCATTAGATTCATTGCCTGGCCTAGATTTGGAATTCTCTCTCTCTTTCTCTTTCTCATAAATTATGTATGTCTTGTCACTTCACTATCCCATGATACTCTTCTTTCCTGCTAGGAATGATGCTTAATGATGACAAACACACCAACATCATACCCAGAAGACTTCAAGTTATATCTGATCATGAAAAAGAGGGCATATGTCAGAGTGTAAGACCTCTCTGCATGCATATGGGTCAGCAACACTTGATCAGACTAATGAGTCTGACAGCAGCAAAAAAGAGGATTTAACCAACAAATATGTTATGGAATTATAGCCTGTAATTTGGGAATCGGATGAGGCAAGTGTGCGTATGTGTGATGGTTGATCTGTGAGTGTGTGAGTGACAGGAGAGAGAGACATTAATACACAGCAGACTGCTTTGTGTGCACAGCGACACCGTGAGTGTCACTTATGTGTGGTTTTTACTCAAAATTCTGGTGAAAATTGATTCAACCAAGCCGGAGATCTGCACTGGCTGCCGGCGCTATGGAATAGCTAACGCTAACCTATGGGGGCAAGCTCTTTATCCGCTTTTGGGGCTTCTAAACAAATTCAGAGAACCATTCCAAGACCTGAGTTACACAAGTTGGTTCCTTATCAGACACCACCATGCTCGTTTAACTCAAATACTGTGGCGAAACAGTATAAACTTACTAACGTATAAACTTACTACTAACCCTTACTAGCGGATAGCAGAACGGATGCGCTCAGATGCACAGCCACTGGCAAGTGGCTGGGAGCGCATCCGTTCTGCTATCCCTCAACACGGTGTGACCCTCAGGAAAACGATAATGGGGTTAAAAATCCGGAGCGCTCCTTTGACCATTCCTTCTGTCCAAAATAAATAATTGTCAAATTGGCGACTTAAGTGTTATTTAAGCAAAGAATCAAATACTCACATTTCTCTATCCCCCCCACACCATCCCTATGATATATTTAGTTGCTTCTGTGTTCATTCCAAAAGCATCCATTTGGTTGATTAGTCGTTTGAGAACTTTAGCTCATGGATGCATTTCTGGTTGGTTCACAGGTTCAGAGTCACTGTGATCAGGTTTCTCGCTGCACAAACCTGAGAGGAGATCTATTGTGGTGAACAAGAGATCAAAATGTGTGTGTGTGTGTGTGTGTGTGTGTGTGTGTGTGTGTGTGTGTGTGTGTGTGTGTGTGTGTGTGTGTGTGTGTGTGTGTGTGTGTGTGTGTGTGTGTGTGTGTGTGTGTGTGTGTGTGTGTGTGTCCACTCACCGGTGATGAAGAGTGTGTGTGGGACCCCGGCCTCGTGGAGCATGCGCTGGACGGGTCCGTTGTACAGCGCCAGGGCCTGGCCCTTCCCGCTCTGCGGATTCACCAGGAGCATGACCCTGCATGGCTGCCGCACCTCGCTTAGCAACACTCCTACAACACCGCGCAGAATCACAGAGAGAGATGCGTCAAAAAAAACACCGCTATGGAGAGACTGCCGCGTAAGGATAGAACGGGGAAAGGCGTGTGTCAAAGCAGACGCTGAGAATCAAGATGGTATAATCTCGTTTGACAAGCTCTCACCTGTTGTATACTGGACAACTTTTAACCCCTGCACTTCCCTCAGTCCTCCCATCAGGCACATTGCCTAGTGTGCGCACACACACACACACACACACACACACACACACACACACACACACACACACACACACACACACACACACACACACACACACACACACACACACACACACACACACACACACACACACACACACACAGGAATGTGGGTGGAACCCATGCGCAGTGATCACAATAGATACCAAGTATTAAATACACAGAAGTGTATTAAAGAGATCCAATACAACCCACCGATTCTTTCGGAAACAATCCCATGACACACGAGAAGCAGTTGTTCAGAAACCACAGGGACAATGTAGACTAAGCCCAAGTAAGGGAACCAAGTAAATACAGAAGTTGAATACAGACAAACCAGGTGTTAATGACAATGTGAAAGGATTAGCAAAAACTCATTCTTGCAATGAGGGTGTGTTTGTGACAGTAAAGTAAAAATGTCAAATACAACAGAGATGTTGGCTGGTTCCCAAGCATAGTTTGATAAATAGGTTTAGTTTAAGACTTCCTGGAGAAAGTAAGCAGAAAGTAGGGAACCTGTATAAAGTGAGAACCCTAATGGGTTGGACCTTGTACTACTGGTTTTTGTGGTATAGAATGGACAATAGTGCAGACAAATTGCAGGTTCTTGACGCAGGCTCGCATTTCAACGGCTTGAGGGAGCTAACAGCAATACTGGAGGTCAACATTTCTCTCTGGCGACAGACACACATCCCAGGGCTGTGTTTAGACACACATCCCAGGGCTGTGTTTAGACACACATCCCAGGGCTGTGTTTAGGCCTCAACTGCAGAGGCAGTTGAGGCTCCTCTGGACCACCTGAGGAGCCTCCAGAGCGTTGTCTCTCAGATCCTCTGTTCAAACTCATAAACAGCTGTCAGATTGGTGTTAGCAACAGGCTGTTCGAGGTTAGGCCTCTTATGTTCGCTGTCGCTGTCAGACCAGTGAGGCATCGTTATTATTTGATAGGTTTAGTGATTCCCCCTCATATGAATGCGCTGCCGGCTAGCATTACCGAGCTGATGTCAATTCCCAAGTGGCAGAGCATTAGATTCAAAACTCAACTTAAAACATCTTCGAGATACAGTTTGTGTAGCTGTAATAAACTATGTTAAAAAGATGACTTCCTGAACAAGAATTCTGCTTATTTACCAAGCAGTGACAACAGCACTATTTGGTTCCAAACAACTTTCTTCATCCACTTTTCCAAATCAGTTGGGTTCTTATTGTCAGGGCTACCAGTATCGTCGCCCACGGCCCCATGGTGGAAGAAACTTGATTCAGATCAAATACCAATCTACAAAATGATTGTCTCACTGCTCTGGTCTGACCCCGAGAAGGATAACTAAAGGAAAGAAAGCCCAAATCCTGAACCAAGCATTTAAGAATAGGGTTGGACACAATGGCAGAATCACAAATTATGTGACCCAATGGTGTGTGCTTATGTCAACTTAAGGTTAAGGTTGGTTAAGGTTTAACTTATATTTATTTTTTTGGTAATGACAGTTCCAAAGAGTGTATCAGGAGGTCAGCAGTAGTCTTGCAATCTTACAATAGGTTTTTAGGTATGGAAACAAAATAAGTCACGGGTATATGTTTATTTTATATCCACAAAAATGAGAAAAGATTTTGCTATAACCACAAAGCTATTCCTGCTAGAAGAATGAAGTTAATGGTCTGGGTGAAACATGGAGACGAGTCATCCAAACAGGGGTGTCAGTTGAGTTAAAAGGAGCAAGGCTTGATTGAACCATCACTATAATTAGTTTTCGGGGAAATGCTAACAGGACGATTTACCTTCATGAGCGGGAAAGGATTATACAAGATCTTGGGTTTCACACGGTGCTGTAATAGGAATAAAAAAGATTTAGGTACTCTGAAAAAGTACAGGCCTGGCTCTCATGAGTAAGGGCTATTTTCCTTAGATAATTGAGCAACCAGTACGGTATTCTACTAGTTGATTATTTCCAGACATTAGGGAGTGAGAGGAAAGCAAGCCAAAACTTTTCTTATTTATTTCTTCCGTCTCATTTTTCTCCTTTAAATTTGAGGTACAAAAACCTAAACAAAAGGCAAAAAATTGGGCATATATAAGTGCAGTGTGCTACAATTTTAATATTTGCGTATGCTTTTTAAATAAATTGTTCTATTTTTTTTTTTTAACAAAAAGTTTTGGAACCGCTCTGACCACAGGGGCTGCTATACCTGGCCGTCTAACCTAAAGGACCATCTGGATAGATTTTGCGGTAGCTTGAAAGTTTTCGAAAACATGAAAAGAATCGTGAAACCCAAATGACCCACAATGTGGTACACATGCTCATTAATCATGCCCAACCTTGTGATTCTTACATTTTTTTATTCTGTTAAAAAAGGCAGAGTTATGGTATAGTAATGCTTGAATGCAAAATAAATAAGCTGCCATTATTCAATCAATCCCAAGTCTACTTCAGAGTACCCCAGAGATCCGTGGGCCCATCAAGGACATCCCCGTAATGTTTTGCGTTGATAGCTAAAAACATTACGTCAAAGAGTCAATTTCAAATGACCACTGTTGGAGGTGCTCAATCAATTTATTAAATGGAAGTCAATGGGGGAAAAAAACGCTGACTTCAACTATTTTGAAGGTGAACGAATAAGAGTTGTCAAAGTTGGTACATGTAAAGAAACTGCAACACGCAAGCAGGTCTCGTAAAGTGAAGCACCCCTTTGGCGACAAGGGCCGTTTTAACTGGGAATCAAACAAAAACAATCTGCCACATTATTCAATCAATGACATGTCCAACGCAGAGCCTTGAAACCTACAATTTTCTTCACAAAATTCACATGCGGCGACATGTCTAGTTAATTATGCACACACACACACACACACACACACACACACACACACACACACACACACACACACACACACACACACACACACACACACACACACACACACACACACACACACACACACACACACACACACACACACACACAATGATATCAGAAATCAGTTTCCACCACTGATGAAGTAATACTGGTGAAAGACAGAGCAGGGGCGGATAGGACGTCTGCGTACTACTACTACGTCAAATGATATAGTACAATAGTGGAAGGTCATTCGTTTATTTGATGAACTACAGATCGAGTATTTCAGATGGGATCACTGTTGCCCCATGGCAGCTCTTGGCCTCCGTAGAATCTTCCGGCTATCGCTGAGCACCGGCCCAATTCAACCACTGGTCTCAAAACTACTTTTATCCTGATAGAAACACACGCATTCAAACATGCCTCCTTTTCACCACTGGATCCGGTAAACGTTTTACATACAAGACCATGCAACTGACTGACACAGCATAGAAAACTTACAGACTGGATAGGTGTATTTATAGTGAATGGAGATATAAAGACAAAACCAAGCATTTCTTGTGGTTCTGCCGTTTTGTTTCTAAATCTTCTAACACCATCCGATCCAAGACCGACAGCCTTCAATCCACTCTGGAGGACCGCTTACGTATCCCGTGGCCCGGGGGCCAGCAGAGGTCTGACCTCACCTTCTCTACTCCTCTGATACAATGCTACTTAATGGACACCCGTCCGGATCTCATTGCAGAAGGACCTTTCATCTTCAGCTTGTCAGGCCTTTGGGTTTTCTTATCGATTAATTCCAGCTGTGACATTCACTTACTAACAAACAAAGCTGGACATGAGCCAAAACAAGAAAGTGCAAGTCAACTTTATTGTAACAGGAGGGAAACGTGGACAGGACACTGCAATCGATGTGGCATGGCCTATGGAGCTATAGCCCTGGCTCAGGTTGGCTGGTGACTCTCTGTTTAACCAAGCATGCCTTTTTTGAGTAGAGATATGCTGTTAACCATATGAGGTCATGGGGCAAAGTCTTTTTTATAAATTTTCTTACAGAAGAAGTAGGGCTGTTTTTCTTTGGTAAATCAGTAACTACAGTGATGGCGGGGCCACTATTGAACTATTGAGATTTTTTAAACAAAGAATTGTCTGAAAGGCGATCAGGGCGGATGTATGACTTTGTGTGTTTCTTCTGAGACAGACTGTCAGCGGGGGAACATAATATCTGTTTGAGCGATGGGGGGGGGGGGGGGGGGGGGGGGTTTCTAACTCTACGTAAAGCCTGTCCCGATCACCTCACAAGCAGCTCCTAGGAACATCATAACCCACTGCTGGGGCCTCTCGACGAGAGACAATGACAGCCTAGTGAGATGAAGCGCCACTGAGCTCCACACCTCAAACACACCCGAGCGGTCCTAGTCTTTCATCGCTCCCGTCGCAGGTGTCCCGTTTCTAGCCTCGGGAGCCGGGGCTCTGGGAACCACTGCAGAGTTCTTAATGGAGTAATGACCGTGTGGCTCTCCCAGCAGAGGAAACAGCCGCTCAAATTAAAGGGGATAGGGTGATGGGGGGGAGGGGGGGGAACTCCGGGAAAACTCTGGAAATACACCCATGGCCTGTGGTGGTGGTGTGTGGGAATAGCTGCCTAACTTTAGGACGAGTGGACAAAAACATGCAGCCCTATTCCACTGACATGACCAGATATCTGGAGGAAAAGTGCAGCTTGAGGGGCTGATTCAAGGCCCGCCGACATTGGGAAGGAGAGATTAAGAAAAATAAGAAACGATTATAATGCATATGATAAAAAAAGTTACCACTTTGTCTCTTGTTTATATTGCAGCACTTAAACGCATTTTGCTTATTTGATCAATTTGATGTAGTTCTTGTACTTTCTAGGTTATATCTTCATTGTTGAATGCATATAGCTTTGTTTGGACCAACGCGTCAGCTAAATAAATCAAATGTAATTGAATATAATATCGATTTGCAATGTACAAACATACTGTATAGTTGTCTGATTGTCTGAGACATTAGTCTGGAAACCCCTATATTTCTCACGTGGGATTCATTGAATTATGCATTCATATAAATTTTACCTGGATCATAATTTGTTGCTCAAATTCGGCCCAATGCTCTAGGAAGACTTTGGCGCTCACAATTGTGCACACAAAGCATGTCAAATCATCAACAGAACAGTACATCTCCATCACCATAAAACATCATGCATGTCATTATTCCTGTGGGACCCAGAGTCATATCAATCAAAACGTCCAAACTAAGCCTAACTAATGACATGCAGGTAAAGTTTTGTCATTCAGGGTCAATGGAGAATGCATCAGGGGCTTCAGAAAAAGGTTAGTCTTTAGAAGGGCGTATCATTACAGCTATCAGTCGACTTGTGCTTCCACAAAGGCTGAGTGCCTTGTGATGTTGCAAGCTTGATGGTAAATGAGGAATGCGGGTGTATTGTCTGAGATTATATAGCTGTGGTAATTGGGTCTGAGTGATGCGCCATGTCTTGCTTCACCAGCTTCAATAGGCCCCTCAGCTGGCATCAATATAAAACTCTTGGGGCCGTTTGCTCTCTGACTTGGCTATGGGGCCCATGTGGAGTGTGTGTGTGTGTGTGTGTGTGTGTGTGTGTGTGTGTGTGTGTGTGTGTGTGTGTGTGTGTGTGTGTTTGTGTGTGTGATAATAATAATTTCCAGCCTCCTTTGCCCCTAACCTTACTAAATGATGAAATCCACTACCTCTTGTTGTCCAATGGCACTTCATTTTAAACCAGGCTCTCTGTGTATTGCCATAAGGATATTCATGTATCAAGCCTGAGGCTGTGACATAGTTAAATAACCTGACCAGACCAGCAGCTTTAAACACAAACTAATTGAATCACCTTTTAACACTTCCACTGGCAACAACTTGACGACATAGGCCTAAACTAGATAAACAAGAGGGAGTACCGGTCCTATTACCGGCATGTTGATAAAAAGGTGTTACCTCGTGGTCGTTAGCAATAAGCCCTGATCGCACTGATATCATCCCTACTGAGAGCATTACTCACAACTGTCAATGGAAGAATGTCACTGAACAACCATTGACATGATAAACGCTTCTAATTAGTTTCGCATTCTTGGGAATTAGTTTGAAATGATGGAGCAACAAACCACTTACTCAGGTTGCACTTACACAACAGACATATTACCAATTCACCATGGCAACCCTGTTTTACAATTGTATAAAATAACTTTGACAACATCATAGATAACGCAGATTTAGACAATTAAAAGCACACATTGCAGTGAAAATCCTATGATCCCATCCTAAAGAATTGCTCTAGTAAAGTTTAAGCTACACAAAAATGATACCTTATCTTTTTGTAATCGTGAATTTCTGGGTGTGTGGTAGCTATGGTGTTGTGTGTTTTTGCGCTGTTCTTGACTGAGATGAACCACAGAGGGGAGGATGAGGAGGAGGAGGTTGTGGTAAACTGTCTAAAGAGCTATATTGAGATGGAAATGAAGGGCGAGACTAGCGCAACAAGAAAGAAGAGTGTGTGTGGGCGTTTGTGTAAGTGAGTTTAATATAAGATGAGAGCGAAGTCTCATCGCTAACTGCAAAAGCCCAACGGTCTAACAGATAAACAAATAAGACACACGGTGCGACGGACGGATACACTGACAGACGGACCGGTTTACTGATGAAATGGATGCAGCGACCTCCCGTCTCATTTGTGCCCCTAACGTTGTGCTGCTTACTAAACCACGTTACCGTGTTGTTTTAACCAGCCTCTTCAGGGTTTTCCCCTGTATAAGTCTACTTTTGGCTCTTGGCTCTGCACGCATGCATCTTCACTGGAGTGTTTGTGAACCAAACACTCCAGTGAAGGAGGTCAACACTGACATTTAAAAAAAAAACTCTGACTGCATGGGCAGGAAATGGACTGCCCACCGTGAGATACGACCACAACCACATTTCCCTCCCCTAGGAGGAACCCGGGGACTCCCTTTGAGAGACCCAGTGGCCAATCGGTGGCCACCGCTTATCAGCCTATTGGTGAATGAATTGTTAAATCACAGGCGAGCGCTTCAGAGGGAAGCACGCTCTGCAGCATTTTTCTACATGGCTACGCAATACATGTAACCATGTCAATATTTGCATAGAAAGACAAATGAACGCAGTAGCAGAGTCAGTTGCAACGATATCTGGTCATGATGATATCTTTATGACATTCGGCTGTTTCAACTGGGGAAAAAAATGTAACATAAGCCTGTCTGACTGAATATGGCAAAGTATCAGTGGGAGGGAATCTTCTTTGATGTGGAGTTGTGGTATTTTCCAAGTGCAACAGCACTGCTCTCCTTCAGAAGAAGATGAATGAGGGAGATACAAATACAGACGGACAAATACAGACCGACAGAGAGGAAGAATAGGAGACAGTACTAACTGAAACGGGTCGCACTTTCCACTGGTGGCACTCTCCACAAAGCTTGAGCTTTGCCTCGCAATTTATATCCATCGGGGAGGGGGTTTTATGCAAAGAGGAAATTAATGTTTTGGCCATCCTCATAACACATACACACACACACACACACACACACACACACACACACACACACACACACACACACACACACACACACACACACACACACACACACACACACACACACACGTTGTTTAATTAATTGAAGGTCTGCCCTGGCTTGTCCAGGTTGAATGTTATTTGCCATATTGTGAAGGAGTCAGCGAACAGTGACCCTGGGTCATTCTGAGATCAATAACCACCCGTCAGCCCACGGTCGAAGGCATCTTGATCTAATGCTCTCTAGCAAAGGACTGACATCCATTCATTGACAACGGGAGGGGGGGGGGCTCTTTTGAACCTGGCTCTACATTAAATATGCAGCTCATTTCTCATGATCACAGCAGCATTCAATGGTGAAAGAAAGGTGGATTGTATATTTCAACATAACGCAGATGTAGTCATCATCTGCAATTTGCAGATGATGTGTGTTACATTCTTAACTGTTTTCCTGGCTAAAAAAATTATATGTGATGGGCCAGAGGTCTATAGACCTAGTCTTGGCAAACATCATGAAACTGGCTTTTGCATCATGTGTAAGCATTAGCCATCTGAGTGAAAACGAAAGTATAAGGAAGGTGTTTATCCAAAAAGAGGTGATGTCTGCATTGTGCTTGACTGGGTGAAAATAAAAACAAGTGTAACATGTTGTGCACTTTTCTCAAGCACTTGTTGCACAAGGAGGAAATGCTAGCCACACAAAGGTGGAGTTGTTAAGAGATACTGTGCAGCGGGTCAAGCGTAAGGTAACACCAGGACAGGAGAACTTGTTTGGGGAAGGTATGCTCTCACCAAACCGCAGGGCGTAAAATGGCCACGCATTGAATACAGATATGTTTTAATCAACAGATCACTGGTGTTGATTGTCCCCTTGATTGTGTTTCTTGCAATTTGTAACAAAATATATAGGCTGACTTTGGTCAAGAATTTTTGTATACTGTTTTCTCTCCTATAGAAAAATGTCCAATTCCAAGACATGTATGGTCATGGATGGGGTTGAATTAATTGTTGGAATAGGCCTTCTTCCTTCAAGCAACATATTGCAAAATAAATACTCCCAAGGCACAATATTTGAATAACACGGGCGTGTGAATGCCTTTAGATGCTCAGGGCCAGGAAAGTGGTTGTGTCTGATGTATGGTTCCAGTGTGCATCAGCAAAGGGATTAGAGAACCTGTTCCTTAAGGTTTCATCCCGGGTTTCTGCTGGGAAGGCACCAGCATCATAACAATTTCCTCTTGGGTTATAAACTGTTTACTCCATTACCTGGCAGACTTCAATTGTGGCCAATTTCGTACCATACCAAATGCATTTCTACAAAACGAGGAGAGGCTATGAAGATCACAGTGTGTCCTCAACATAATGTCATCTAGTCAAGAACAAGTTTTTACAGGTATAAATATTTGCGAGATTGCTTATTTTACCCCCTCAATTAGACTATAAGTGAGGATTGTCATTGGACAGGTCGGTCATTATCAAAGCACATTTGTATGCGCGATTGTTTTCGCCTTGAGTGATAACATACCGGCTAGTGTGCATCATGCTTTAATAACGCGACTCCTTGTATGTCCGGGTCTAATGTTTCATCCATAAGAGATGAGTAAAAGGAAACAATCCGAGAGATGGGTTAGGGCAAAAGTCTAGCAACCAGTTCCAAGGAATCCATTATCAGTTACTGAATAGGATAGTGTTACCTTTATAATAGTAAATGAAAAGAGCACAACACACCTAAACACTTATACAGACGTGGACAACAACATATTTTATTTATTTATAAAAAGAAAGGCATTGTACCGTATGGCTACGGTTACTAATGGGAAAGTGCGCAAAAAGTAGACTGCTCTAATGTATGTAACGAGGAACACCTTGACCTAATTTAGGTCTAAATAAACGCAATGAACAATAACATACGGTTACTTTGACCTTAAACCAGTTGCTCACCGTCTCTGGGGGGCTGCAGGAGTCCAACGCGCTCTCGGATCGTGCGAGCCCATTTATCCGCCTCTTCCAGGTTAGCGCGCTGGTCCTGGACCGACGCGACCTGAAAACACTGCTCCACCCGCTGCCTCGACACACCGGTGGACATCCACCGCTTCTTCAAAGGATAAAAGTAGACCGAAAAGTACGCCCTCGAGTCTTCGTTGTCATCTTCCCGGTAAGACCGAGCACCGACGCAGTCCTTTAATTTGAACGTTAACTTGCCCCGCCCGGCGACAGGTGAGGGCGCGAGGACCTTTTGGACGGCGAGGTCCGTCTCGGTCAAGCTGACGACGTACTTGACTTTTGGGTTGTCCGGGGCGAGGAATTCCCCGTACAATACCACCTGGCTGATGTCGTTGAGGACGGACGAGTCCACCTTCTTCGGTTCCATCTTGAGCGGACGGGGAGACGATCCGCGGACCGGCGCACTCTGGTCCTGGACGACGCTGCGCACACACTCATATACCAGCCGAGCGCCTAGGATGTCAGACTCTACAAAGCAGCAGCGTGCACAACTGCGTTTAGGAGCTCCGGCGCTGCAGTGCTCAGCGTTTGGTTTGCTCGTGTGTGAATGTAACAGATGTCGCCATCTAGTGGCATAATGGAAGAATTGCCGAGTAGATGAGAATAAAGAAATAATGTATTCTTTTCCTCGTTGCAGAACTTACAAACCCAATATTTGGGACCTAATATATACGCACATTCGGATCTATTCTATCGGGGGTATCGCATGAAAATGTAGCAAGACAATGTGCGCTGCAAAATAACATGTTGGAACAGTAACTGACTAACGATGGTGTATCCGTAGCTCCGGGCGCGCTAGTGGTCATCAGCCATCAGGCGCCCCCACAAACTATCCACAGAGCAGGTGATGCTAGTCCAGTGAGCAAGTATCACGGCTCCATCACGGCTCACAGAAACGGAGCCGCTATGCGTGCTTTGAGCAAACATAGGATGTGGTAAAATGAATTGTCACCGAGTTATTGATTAGTCGAGTCTTAATGCGAGCGCTCAAGTTGTCGCGGTAAGACATCTGTATGCACTTTTCCCCATTCTAATTCATTATTCTGTTTTAGCGTGTTGCGGTGACTGCGTTAGATGCATGGCATGTCGCAGTGCCTACAACTGAATGCCTGGACACTCCTTGGTTAACCGGCAGCACCCCATAGACATTACTTTTATAAACGAAATTATTTCAAATGTTTAGCATGTATGTATGTCAATTATGGCACCCATTGCACTCCAGAACATCCCTGGAAGGAGCGATCCCCCACTCTGCGTTCCTCCTCAAGTTTTCTTCCTTGCTGATTAAGGTTTTTTTTTTTCTTGCCTTCTGGGGGGCTAGGGTCAGGGGGGTGGCCTGGCCTGAATGAATTACACAATTGATCTGCTGAAATCATCGTTATGATCTTTCTTGAGAAATGTATACACATTATGAAAGACAACAAAGGACGTAGGCCTATATTATTGTACTAATAAAAACAACACATAGCCTAATAATATGTTAGTGGCAATGGTAGTGGAATTAGTAGGCCTAGTAGTAGTACCCATAAATTCGAAATGCTAATTAATCGGAAATATCTTATGAATCACTTCTTAAAACACACTTTCATGTACTGTTTTTTTATGTAGTCTTTTTTATTTCTGTGTAAGTAAATGTAATTGATGTATTCCTTGAGTGATCCATTGCTTTTCTTAATTGTTTCATGGATATGCTATATTTAATTTAATTGTGCCTGTCAAAGTGTATATACTTTGTAAACATTTTTTATGCATAGGCCTACTTTATTTGCAATATAAATTAAGCGTATTCTTTATTCTTTATTGTACGGCATATAAAAGTATCGCTGCACAGAAACAACCGACAGATGGCGGTAATGTACTATATATAGTCCTATATGCTCATGTTAGTAAAAGGCGACGGTATATTACCTTGAAACTAATTAATAGCCTACGGTGGCGGGGCAGAACAGTCGACAGACCAAGTTAGACTTTTAACCTGTATTAAATAACTGCGCAATTGAATGAGCGGTGAGATTGATTTTTGGGAACAGGCCTACCCTTAGCGACTCTAGTAAGGATTTAATGTGACGGTATACTTACCAGAATAAGTAGGCCTAAATGGGGTCATCCTCGGATTCCCGTTAAAGTGAGTTCTGTGTGTTGCTGTGTTAATGTGTTTTACACTCAATGTGTGTCCTGGCTTTAGGCATTGGCACACAAGATCCGCCGAGCGGAAAAGCGCAGGAGTGGGAGGTTATGGAGGAGGTTAGCATCGTCAACTATATGCAGATGGTAATTAGCGGTCCCAGTAAACACCTGGGCCCAGAAGCCAAACCAAGTGATAGTATTCACATGTGAGTCCTGTGCTACTTTTATACGGCTGAAAAGCACGCTACAGAATGGGGCGCCGGGGAAATGGCTGTTTATCGAGCGCGTGGCTGTAGGCGACAGATCATGGCTGACTCTCTTGAACTCCCCACAAAAGCCCCCTTTTCATGCAGTGCGGGAGGGTAGATGTGGATTTCCTAAACGCTATTGATTTAAAACGGCACAGCTGAGGAGAGGAGTTGAAAATGGCGACCGGCTTTCACTTCCAATATTCTCCAGCTGTGTGTCCTTCTCTCGCTGCTTCAGAGTGGATAGGAAGGGCATCAATAGAAGGCACTTCAGTCCACGGGGCCAGAGACACGCCAACGCAGCGCCGAGTGCTCTCTTAGGGCCCCTGAGAAACATACATTTACAAGAAAGTCTACACAACTGTGTGCACGGCACAGTTTCACATTCAATTTACACTAATAACAAATCCGTTGTCTTTCCTGCCATCTGGTTTGATCTGCTGACCATAAGGATCATAACAAACCATTTTTTTTTATATCCACACTGTACAGTTGCAAGAACATCGCCGTACGTATGTTTTCTCAGGGCTGATCAGTATGGTCAATTAAGTTGGCCTTGTTATTAGGATTACATACCAAGAGCCGTATACTGACACTGCTTGGTCCATTCCCTTTATAAGCCAATCATATCGTATTTAATCATATATTAAATGGCCTAAGTCATATTTTCAAGTTGTTCAGAAAACCTTATATAGAACCATATATAGAGTATACTCTATATGTGGTTCCGTTTTTTCTGTTTTCTGAACAACTTGAAAATATGACTAAGGCCATTACTTTAAGAGGGTGACGATATGAAATATATGTACACACATTCTCAAAGACTCACACAATCAGTCACACACTCACAGAAACGTGTATGTGCACAATAATGTGCAATATTACATTGAAATAGAAATACATAACATTATGAAAACGAATGCCTCTCCGCCTCCTCCGTCTGCCTGTGACCAGCATCTTGTGTTGCCGTCACAAAAAGCCTCTCCAGGGACCCACTTGCAGTCAGTTTTGGGTTGCAAAGTCTTCGTCAAGTCGTTCCCCTGGCCAAGTGGCAGCAGTACGATGTAGGATATAGCTGTGTTGGGACGTGACCTCATCCCTCACACTGGTTCAGAATGGTGGCTGGAGAACACGATCCCCAGGGTGCGCGGTACACCTGCAGGCCTTCTCCATAAGGCCTCTCTACTCTCTACATGTACCTACACATTTAATGTGGGCCCCTGTGGATGAAAGTGGATGAAAGTGTTTAATAAAGGACAATAGTGGAAAATGCGAGCAGTAGAAGTAATGTCATGAATCTTTTAATTCAATCTTTGAGCAAATTGAATTGTTATAACGTAGTCATCTTCATATTATATGATCTATTGCTGTTACACATGGCAAAGTAGGCCAAAAAAGTAGTTATTCTATACAAAAGGTATACAATGTTGGCCGGCTTTTCGGAGCCTAATCGGCTTATTATCCAGCACATTATTTGTTATTCAAGCTGCATGCTTACCTCAAAACCCCCATCTCCATCTTTCAGCGTTATGGCTATCTCGGCAATAAGCATGATTAGCCCTCAGGCAGTGATGTGTGTATGTGTGTGAGGGATTGTATGTGTTTGGTGTGTGTGTGTGGGGGGTTGTATGTGTGTTGGGTGTGTATGTGGGGGTGTGTGCGTGGGGGGGGGGGTTGTGTGCACAGCACTATGTCAACTCCCCGCCCACTCCAGACCATGGTAGTGCCCCATGGATAGTTGGCGTGACTGACGGCTGGGTTGGGAGTGAGACGCCAGCGGCCAGACTGATATGTGCACATGTGGCCGGCCTCCACTCAGCGGCTGAACCAATGTGCCCGTCCCGGTTAGGGGGACTCCATTTAACTCCTGAAATGCGGCACGGTTGACACAGCCGCGGAAAAGCACGATCCAGTGGGCATATTACTGCATGACTCAGTGGGCTTGGTGTTTATCAGGGGGTCAATTCATTCATTAGGTCATCGCTTCTTTGTTTGCCAGTCTGTGAGCTGTCAGCCGCATAAGTCTACTCAAAGTGCCTTGAACGGAGCGGTCCGCGTCGCCGCGTTCATCAGAGAAGTCTCTGCTTTGTTTCTCATTTGCATGAAGAAATGCTTCCAATGATGATCCAGTGTCACAGCCAGCGGGGTCCATTATGTATCCATGGCGATGTGAACCATCAATCTCTTCCTTTTAATGGCAGACTTGGCTTTAGACTGTTCCTGAGGTTTCACCTTCTTCTGTTCTGTGCTCCACAACCTGGTGCCCACCAGATCACACCAAGAAAATAACATATTATTGTACAGCAAAAAGTCCTCATAGTTGCATTACTTTTCCAAATGGGGATGTCTATATGCAAGTACACCTTATGACATCGCTGGTAGATCAGCGTATCACATGCCATTGTTCAAATATATCCAAACGATATGGGAGGGTTGCCTCCAAACGAAATGCCTGTGGGCCGTGATTTTCTTATTGCAGATTTCTCAAAGACAATAACTGTGTTTAGATACACCTAAGCAATTGTCCATTGAACGTGCTTCACATTTATCATATATTAAATCATGCAAAGATATTTTTGAGAGTTTAAATGGATCGTATCTTGAATAATCTATTTTATCTTAAAGTTTCCCATTAGAGCTTCTCATCAGATTTGCGGTTATTTTATTCTCAGAGAAAAGGCTTGGTTGTTTGTTCCTGGTTGCCACTAATAGCCATTCTGATGCCATCTTATCAGTATTCCCCGGTCCTGGCAGGAGGCCCTCGCCTGCTGGCTCTGTGCTGCTCTCTGGCTGGCTGGCTGGGGAGTTCCCGGCCGATCATAGGGCAACGGGGGACGGGGGGAGCTGCTGCCGAGCCAATAGAGAGAGGTGGGGGATCCGTGGGCAGGTTGGGCGGAAATGGATCCTAAAAGGATAAGATATTATTTCAAAGCGGTTAACAGCTTTTTTACTCAATAATACAGTAATATTCATTCTCCAAGTAAAAAGGTAGGAGTGGAAGGAACATGATCTGATTCCTTTCGCACTTTCAAAACAAAGCAGGTGTTCTTGGCGTGCATGTATTCATTTTCTATTCAGTCCATTAAAATAAACCCTGAAAGAAACAAGCATGTTGCCTGCATGCTACAGTGATGGAGAATGCTTTCATAGCAGCCAATGTAACATTGACCTGATGTCTAATGTCCATAGACGTACCGCCACTTTCACTTTAACTTTCCTCGCTCCAATCTTTGAATCTTTGCAGTCTATGCAGTATCACTGCAGAAGAAAGGTCCATTAATATTGCTTTTATCCCTTATTATTCTGCGTCAAGGTTGTCTGGTGTTCTGTTCCGGGGAGTCCTCATTAAGGAGTTACGTGGACACAAAGAATAGCTAGGTCTCCCCCGCCCAAGAAGAAGGATCATACTCATTATAACCCACTTCACCCCAGCGCATTGAAGCCGTGTGTCCGCCTGGTTGTGGGACATACGTGGCCCTCATCATCAGTGGCCAGAGGCAGAGCAGAGATATGTTTTCATCCCAAACTATTATGTGCTGTTGTGCATGCTTTGTGTCCTATTCAGTCGTTTTATTACACAGGTGGATTCAGAGTGGGTGGCTGGCACAGGCAAGCACCCTGGGGACATATTAGCTTCATTACGTTCCCCAGTCCTCTGCCAGAGCGGACCACAGTTGGAGGGGATTGGGAATACAGCGGTTGCGATGGCAAACAACAAGCCATTGGTAATAACAGACTTCCTAATAGAGTGGATACATATTGCACCGTGCAGAATTCCCGTCACAGAGGTTGGGTTTTCTGTTCCTCTTTTTTTTGAGGGCAAAACTATAATGTTGTGCGGCTCTCCGGCCTTGGTCCCTGCGGACAGTGCATTTGAGAAGCGCAGCATTATCCCCAGGGCAACCGCAGCAAAACAACAACAATATCAAGAAGGAATTGAATCACATATTTAATTAGGCAGGAAATAACAGAGGATTGTCTGGAGACTTTGGTCTCTCTCTGTGCGAGTGTGTGCCTGCGAGCGTGCCCGTGAGTGTGGTCCTGAGCGTGGTCCTGAGTGTGCCCGTGAGTATGCACATGCCTCTGCAGTCTCGTCATGTGCGCACCAGTCAGTACTAGATGTGAAGTAGTAACTTTGTTTGTATGGAGATTTATTTCAAAGTCAAAATTTGACCAAAATTAAAAGAACATCTTGGTTTCTATCTTTGTAATCTGATTAATTTTGCATGAACACATAAACATTGGAAAAAAAACAGAATCTTGGGATGCATCCAAGGCCAGAACCTGACTGTAAGGAAGATGCTCGTGGCCACTTTATCACAGCGTAGAAGAAGTCGAAGCACTACGTCTCTAGGGAAATGTCGTTCTTCTCCTGGGAAATGCTGCTCCAGTCCCAGGGTTTTTCATCACGGATATTGGAAATAATCTGTTGATTTTGATCATGCTTTCAAATTTCAGAACCCTCTTCAGTTTGTTTAATGGAAATATTTTTACCTACTGTGGCGACCCGGTTCCCAAATGTCTAACACTCATGGCAAACACCACACCACAGATCCAGGTTAAGCCGAAGTCTGCGTTTATTCGGCAAAACACTGGTGAACAAGGAAATATACTATTGACTATGGCCTCCGTGAGACTCGTGTCGGGCGGTATATCGGCAGTCTTGCGCTCTGCTCATCCTTCTTGTTTCCCCTGGTGTGAGTCCACGGTCGTCTTTTAAGCTGTCTCACCCTCCCTCCGGCCAGGTGCGCTTCATCAAGGTGATTACGGTGCGTGACGACGTGCTCTCTGCCGCCGACTAGTGCGTGTCGGCGGTATACGCCGTCGACCACTACCCCACGGTTCCCCCTGGTGGGGAGCGGGTTGTCACACTCCTTCCCTGTTAGTTGAAGCCTCCGGTCGCCGGGGATCCACCCCAGGCAGGCATCTCGGCGTGACAGGGCGTCGGCGTTTGCGTGTTCTTTGCCAGGTCGGTGGTCCACCTTAAAACGAAAGTCCTGGAGTGCCAGGAACCACCGCGTCACCCTGGCATTGGAGTCCTTCGCGCCGGCCATCCATTTCAGTGGGGCGTGGTCTGTGACCAGGGTGAACTCCCGACCTAAAAGATAGTACCTTAGTTTATCTAGTGACCACTTGATGGCCAGGGCCTCTTTTTCCACGTTTGAGTAATTCCTCTCATTGGGGAGGAGCTTCCGGCTGATGTACGTGATGGGGTGTTCCTCTGCGGACCGGACCTGGGAGAGGACTCCCCCCAGCCCCACCTCTGAAGCGTCGGTATGAACTATGAGAGGGGAGGTAAAGTCAGGTGTTATGAGTACCGGCTCCGAGCACAAGGCTCCCCGGAGCGTCTCGAAGGCCTTCTCGGCCGTCTCCGTCCACCTGATCCGGTCCGGCAACGCCTTTCGGGTCAGGTCGTTCATAGGGCTGGCCAGGGTGGCGAAGCCGGGTATAAACCTCTGGTAGTACCCGACCAGCCCTAAGAACGACTTCACCTGTTTCTTGGAGATTGGTCGGGGCCAGTCTCTGATGGTGGCCACCTTGCTCTCCTGGGGCCTGACGTTTCCCCGTCATACCTGATACCCCAGGTAGGCCGTCTCCTCTAACCCGAGGCGGCATCCGGCCGGGTTGGCGGTGAGGCCCGCCTTCCGCAGCTCGCCCAGCACGGCCCTCAGCTGGCGGATGTGGACATCCCAGCTGTCACTGTGGATAATGATGTCGTCGATGTAGGCGGCGGCGTAGGCCTGGTGCGGCCGCAGGATCTGGTCCATCATTCTTTGAAAGGTGGCTGGGGCCCCATGAACACCGAAGGGGAGAACGGTGTACTGGAACAGGCCCCCCCGGGGTCGCGAACGCCGTCTTCTCCCTGGCGGTCCGGGTTAATGGCACCTGCCAATACCCCTTGGTCAGGTCCAGGGTGGTGAGGTATCGGGCTGGTCCAAGTCTCTCGATCAGCTCATCTACCCGGGGCATGGGGTAGGCGTCGAAGTCGGACACCTCGTTCAGCCTTCGGAAGTCGTTGCAGAACCGGTAACTCCCGTCAGGCTTCGGCACGAGGTCGACCGGACTGGACCAGGCACTGCGGGACTCCTCGATGACACGGAGCTGCAGCATCCGGGCTACCTCCTCCTGGATCGCCACCCGTCTGGCTTCCGGGACTCTGTAGGGAGGAACTCTCACCTTCACTCCTGGCGCCGTCCGGATGTCGTGTTGGATTACCGATGTCCGACCCGGGAGCTCGGAGAACATGTCCTGGTGCTGCAGGACCAAGTCGTCGAGGTCTTGCTTCTGGGCCGGGCTGAGGTCCTCTCCTACCGGAACCACCGGGATTCCGCGTCGGGCCACCAACCCCAGGGGTGCCGGATCGGGCGGATCCACTCCCCCCTTCCACTGCTTCAAGATGTTCACATGATACAGTTGGGTAGGCTTACGTCTCCCGGGCTGGCGTACCCGGTAATTTACCTCTCCCACTCGCTCGACCACCTTGTATGGCCAAGAACTTGCACTCCACCGTGGGGACCAGGACCAGCACCAGATCTCCGGGCCGGAAGACGCGCAGCTGGGCTCCCCGGTTGTAGATCCTCGCCTGGGCCTGCTGTGTTCGCCTGAGGTGGTCCCAGACGATGGGCCAGACCTGGGCCATACGGTCCCTCACCTGCTCTACATGGTCCAGCGCGGTGCAGTGGGGTGAAGGCTGGCTCTCCCACTCCTCCTCGGCGAGGTCCAGGATTCCCCGGGGCCTTCTCCCGTACAGAAGCTTGAACGGAGAGAAACCCGTAGAGGCCTGGGGCACCTCCCGCACCGCGAACAGGACATGGGGCAGCAGCTGGTCCCAGTTTTTTCCATCTGTGTCCATGGCCTTCTTCAGCATCTGCTTCAATGTCTTATTAAACCGTTCCACCAGGCCGTCCGTCTGGGGGTTGTACACCGACGTCCGGAGCTGTTTGACCTGGAGAAGTCTAAGCAGTTCTTTCATGACACGGGACATAAAACAGGAGCCCTGATCCGTAAGTACCTCCCGTGTTATCCCCACCCGGCTAAACAGAAGCATGAGTTCCTTCGCTACCGCCTTAGCGGTGGCCGCACGTAGGGGGAGTGCTTCAGGATACTGGGTAGCGTAGTCTACCAGCACCAGGATATATCGGTCCCCTGCTGGTCTTGGGAAGGGGCCCCACAATGTCCAGGGCGATCCGATCGAACGGAGTCTCTATGATGGGCATGGGGATGAGTGGGTTTCTAGCCGTGGAGCGAGGAGCTACCCGCTGACACTCAGGGCACGTCTGGCAATAGCGTTCTACGTCCCTTTTCATCCCCGGCCAGTAGAACCTCGCTAAGACCCGATCCCGGGTTTTGTCCATGCCCAGATGCGCTCCCAGGAGTTGTGTGTGGGCCATAAATAGCACCTTGCTAACATATGTCCGTGGGACCACTAATTGTTCCGTCACCGCCCCGTCCTTTTCCACCACCCGGTATAGCAGGGCCCCCCTTGTGCTAAAGTGTGGGTGTGGAAGGCAACTCACCGAATCCCGGGTCTGTCCGTCATGGGCGAGAACATGGCTCCAGGCGTGTTTTAGGGCGTCGTCCTGCAACTGGGCTCTAGCGAACTGACCCGGCCGAGTAGTTCCTTCCCCCCCTGCCGGTAAGAAGTCTGAGAACTCGGTGAGAGGTGAACTCTCGGACTCCTCGGGTGGTCGTTCGGCTATGGCGCAGTCAGGGTATCCGAGGTGTCGGGGCCGAGCCGCTGCGATCCGGACCGGGCAGATCCCCCTTCTGTGTGGGGGGCGGAGATCCCGGTGGTGAGAGTCCGTTCCCCTCGGATCCTTGGTCCTCTGCCGACAATTCCTCCTGTGTCGCCGGAACCCGTGTGGCCCCGTACGCCAGCCGAGCCGTCCTCCCCACTCGGCGAGAGGGCTCTCTCCGTACCCGGTTTTCCCGCTCCGGATTCCAGAGTCTGTGGAAAATCTGGCAATCCCTCCCGATAAGGAGGGGTACCGGTAGGTGGGGTACAATCCCTGCCCTGGCTGTGAACACCCCGTAGGGGGTCCGGATGACCACATGGCAAGTCCCATAGGTCCAGGTGTCCCCGTGTACACAGGCAACCTCCATTGGTTCCCCCTCCTTCCCTCCCGCCAGTTCGGGATGAAGAAGGGTCACCACACTACCAGTGTCTAGAAGGGCCTGCGTGTCCTGGGTCATGACCCGTGCTGGGATTGTCGGGGTCCCAGACACCCCCTGTGCCCAACAGGTGGCCAACATGCAGGGTCGGTGCGTACCCCCGTCCGCGTAGGCCGACGGCATCGACACGTCCCGGTCTCCGGGGCAGTATCGGGCCAAATGTCCGGTCTGTCCGCAGGTGTAGCACCGTCTCCCTTCGCGACCCTCCCGGGACACGATCGGCGGCTCCGGTGTGGGTGTCTGTGGCGCTGTCATGGGTCCCTGCCGGTCTCGACGGGCCTCGGTAGACCGAAGGCTGGTCCGGGGGCTGATGCTCAGCTGCTGGGCCACCTGCCAGTTCTCCAGCTGACGGATCAGATCGTCCACCGTGTCGGGGTGATGGTGGGCCAGGGTCCTCCGGGCGTCGGGCGGAAGCTGGCGAATGGTATTGTCTATGAGGACCCTATCCACCGGGCTGGGTCCCTCACCCGTCGCCAGCCACCTCCTCACTAGGCGGCCATGCTGGGCGATCTGGGTCCGCACCGCACCCCGGATGTCGAACCGCCAGTCATGAAAGCGTTGGGCTCGGGCCGTGAGGTTGTGCCCATAGTAGGCCAGTATAGCCTGCTTGAGCCCGGGATACTGGCTGGCGTCCTCGGTCGGGAGATCCTGGCTCGCCTGTTGTGCGGGTCCGGTGAGGAAGGGCGAGAGGATGTGGGCCCACTGCTCCTCCGGCCAGCTCTCCCTCCGGGCGGTCCTCTCGAACACCTCCAGGTAAGCCTCTACGTCGTCCTCAGGGCCGAGCTTGGTAAGCCGACTGGTCGGGGCGGCTGTTGGCTCGTCGCGGACGGCGTGCTGGGTGAGACGGAGCACCACTTCGCGGAGCAGGGCTTGTTCACCAGTGTTTATTCGGCAAAACACTGGTGAACAAGGAAATATACTATTGACTATGGCCTCCGTGAGACTCGTGTCGGGCGGTATATCGGCAGTCTTGCTCTCTGCTCGTCCTCCTTGTTCCCCCTGGTGTGAGTCCACGGTCGTCTTTTAAGCTGTCTCACCCTCCCTCCGGCCAGGTGCGCTTCATCAAGGTGATTGCGGTGTGTGACGACGTGCTCTCTGCCGCCGACTAGTGCGTGTCGGCGGTATACGCCGTCGACCACTACCCCACGGTTCCCCCTGGTGGGGAGCGAGTTGTCACACTACCAACCTACCATATTTGATATTACATTAAATATTTAATTTCATATTTTTTCTACCTTCACCATTCTTGTTTTTATTTATTATTACTTATTACTGTTGTTCGTCTTGCTATCTTTTTTGTGTCGTGAATGCATGTAAAACATGTCATTTGATAACAAATAGGACACAACAATCAGTTTCATAGTTTGTCTGAATTTCTGTTTACATATTATTTAAATCAGAAGATGATTTTCTGGGTATTTCTAAAGAGGAAAGTCAAACATGAAAAGGTTAATAGTGTTCTAGGTTTATCAGTCAAAACACATGCATTGGTGTGTGTGTGTGTGTGTGTGTGTGTGTGGATATGCAGGATTTGCAACAAACAGAAGATGAAAGGACAAAAAGACAAATGAAGGCATTCATGATTTAGAGTGTCTAGGGTTCTGTTTACTTCAGGTCACAACACTGAGGTTGCTTAATAAAATATTTAGCCAGCCTAGTTTGTTTCCCAGTTTCTGCTCCTCTCTGTCTCTGACAGACAGAAAGGTGGGCAGGCTGCGCTCCCAAAATAGAAACCAAATAGTTACCCAGACCGACAGCAAGGTGTATGGCTTTGAGACTTTTTTGTGAGTTTGTGAGTTGGCAGCATGTGGATAATGGGGGATTTATAAGGGTATTTATTGACAGAGAGAATGGACTTGCTTGATGGAATGCTTTATGATTACATTTCTGAGCATGCATAATGATTTTGCAATGCACTAAAGACTACAAATTAAGTGCTGAAATATTATAGGTAAGTTATGATCACAGCCAGTCCTTGTCCATTTGTCCCCAGCCAAAATTATATGGCACCCCCTTGGAACCCAAAATGTGTTATTGCACTGCTAGTAATTTGCTTGGCTATGAATTCAGACTACATTAGGAAGCACATACTCATAAAGAGTATTTATTTTATTCAACACGTCTTTACCCAGATAGATCAGTGCAACTTTAATTTGTACAGGCAGTACAAAAAGTGATCGAAATAAATTAAAACAATAATCGGATGCAAAGAACTTCTATCGCTTACCCCTCTGCCCCACCAGATAATTTTGGCTTAATTTACAGCCTTACTCCCATCAGGCGCCCCGTTAGATGGACTACCTGTAGGATTTAGACACCAAAAAATCCCTTTGAACTGCTGATAAGAAGAGGTTGTAATTCTCCACTCTCTCTGCTGTGCAGAACAGCCTGTGGGCTGGTTTATATTTCATTTAAACCGGGACGGTTTTGCAGGGAAAAATAAGGAAGTAATGTCTAAATGGCAAAAATGTCAGAACTTCTGAATTTGTATATTTCTTCCACTCGCATCACTTCAATTGTCTGTTTAATAAGTAACGTTTATTTATTATCATAATTTAGATTATTAATAGTTGACGATGTTATTTATTTTCTCAACCTACAGAGCTGGCTGGAGCGCCAGCTCCAGCCGGCTGCAGTTCACTTACAGGTCAAAGAGGCCAGTATTGAGAAGGAATTTGTGATTCTTTCACAGAGTACCTTTTTATTTAGAAGTGAAGTAGTGAGCCCCCTCAGACATCTTGCACCCCTATTAGCCTATACTACCTATGCAGTGTGCCGGCCCTTTCCTTGATAAGAATTAGTATTAATGTTTAGACAGAAGTTAAAGTTAGGGGTTATAATTAAACTACATGTAATACCATAATACCAAATGCTCGACACAGAGTAAGACTGACACAGGAGTAAATTATAAGGGTCTTTACTGAGGGCAACAATTAAGGAATGGCGGGGAACGGGGCGAGGGTCTTGATGGCAGGCGGGTAGCCGGACAGGCGAGGGATCAGTAACAGGATGGTAGTTGGACAGGTGAGGGTTTGGTAACAGGATGGTAGTTGGACAGGTGAGGGTTTGGTAACAGGATGGTAGTTGGACAGGCGAGGGTTTGGTAACAGGATGGTAGTTGGACAGGCGAGGGTTCGGTAACAGGATGGTAGTTGGACAGGTGAGGGTTTGGTAACAGGATGGTAGTTGGACAGGCGAGGGTTCGGTAACAGGGTCGGCAGACTGAACACAGGGAGAAGATTGTTAGCACGAGTGACGGGACACAAAGACCAAACAATCTAGACACTAGGAAGGGCCAGGGACGAGGTACTGACTGTTAAAACAACGATCTAGTGATGATTGTCTGGAGAACCGGGGTTGAAATACTGTGTGCTGATGGAAGATTGCTGGCAGGTGTGCAGAGCGCGGGAGATTACTGTATTGCAGTCTCTCATCCACGCAAATTAATACATGTGGTTGTGGTTGGTCGTTTTACAGTCTTCCATGTCGCAATCCCCACTGTTGGATTTAAGGCAGCAGTATACTTTAAATGAACATTTAATGTTATTGAGATGGTTCTGAAACATAATCATTCTGTGCTTTTGGATGTGGTGTACTCATGGTATACTCACACTAGCAGTACTCCAAAAACCCTCTCCACTATGTACACTCCTATCCCAACACTTCCTATCCCAACTAAAAGACAGATCAAGATAACATTTGTATTATGTAGGTTGGTCCCACTGTGAGTAGGCCTTTGTGCCTAATCTGTATCTGTGCCTAGCCCTTGCAGTTCTATTATATTCATTTGCTCAGTATAGTATACGAGACTCTGACATATCGTCATGGTTACGGATTCCCATCTGATTTATTATCTCACCTTGTCTCACATGCTGTCCTGTCAATCGTGATGTTATATAATTTGTGTGTGCTTGTGTGATGTGTATGTGAATGTTTGTGTGGACATTGTTTTTGTGTGTGTGTCTGTGTCTGTGTCTGTGTATTGTTAAGTTGTACACTTCAGAGAGGAAACATTTGAATGTGTTCTCTCTCCAGTTGTCATTACGACTTAAAGGCCATTGTTGTCACAGTTTAATAAATGGGATATTTTTAAATGCCAATTTTCAATGTAATTTATAGTTGTTTCACTTTTTGTTGTGTTCCTAATAAGCCCTGGTTCTATATATTCTTGATGTGCTCCAGAGAGTTCAATAGTTTGTGTATATACTTATATGGCCGCATGGCAGCGTTTTATATAAATGCCTGAAGATGTACTTCAAGCATTACTGAAGCACTCCCTAAGTGGAAGTGCTTTTCAATCAAGCATTCGTTGTCTCTTGCGGTCATGGTGCGTTCATTCCTGAGGACGGTTACAACCAACTCGCCAAACAGACCCAGGATGCGTAAGGCAGCCATCATGTTCCCATCAGTATATCGCTGGTCTTAGGATACACTGATGTATCCTCTGTACCCAAGCTGATTCAGGGAACGATTAAGCAGCTTCAGGTTTATCCCTACTATCACACTATCACTATTACAATAGTGATAGAGGAAAACATCTGGAGATTTAGCAGGAAGTTTGAGGCGAATCTCACAAGATGGACTTTGGGGAATGCGGCACCGGTCTCTGCTACAGCTTGTTGGTCTCCTTTCCATGGATCCTCTCAAAGAGCGCTTATAGTCCCACGCTTTGCAGCTTTGTTTTGAATATTAATGTTTAATGTTGGTGTGTTTATGCGGAACACCTGAATATGGGACATGCACTTTTCCCTCCATTTATTTCTTTCATTGCCTGATCTCTCCTCATATTTCAGCTCATCTTGCCATGTATGCAGTGGCGGTTTTAGGCACGGGCGAAGCGGGCAGCCACCCGGGGCGGCATTACATGGGTGGCGGCACGAGCACACGAGAAAAAAAAACATCCGCGCCGCAAAGCGGTTTTCTATTATCGATCATATCACTGTGTGGGGAATTGGCATATTGGCGTCCCCCCCCCCGTCAACAACTCCGCCAGCCCGCAATCACCTCCCCCCCCACCCCAGGGGGTCTCGCCCGGGGCGTAATTCAATGTAGAACCGCTACTGCATGTATGTGGCAAGATTTGGCTATTCATACATGTACTTTTGGGGTTATTTTAACCATGGCAGTTTTTGTTTTGTTCTTGGTCTGAGACAATCATTTAGGAGGTCGTAACCATCGGAAATTATATATTTTTTAAAAATCCTATTATGTTGGAAATGGAAGGCACTTTCATAGAGATTACTTTTCTGTTGAGTGCATGAGTGTGTGTGTGTGTGTGTGTGTGTGCAAGTGTCTGTATTAACATGATGTTATTAGTTGTGAAAATCCCCAGACATAGGATAGATGTGATTTTATTATCTGAGAAATATTTAAGTGAATGTGGTTCAAAGATAAGTCATAACCTTGATGGAATAGTAGGCAGACATGTTGTACAGAACCAACACACTGAATATACTCTCCATCCAAGTATGTTGTCTGTACTTAACTGTTCCAGTGCGTTTTACTCAACTGTCAATATAAGTGAAAAACGGTTGAACATAACCCACACGACAACCTAGTTATGTTTGACACACAGACAACTGTTTCAGGCAGATGGCTGTGATCCGAACAGGTCTGGTGGAGAGCTTGTGTTGGAAATGATTCTCTTTGGCCTTCAACACCCTTGTTGGACTCTGGAGAAGCCTGCAGACAACACAGTCTCACCCACCGTGTCCCTCATATCCCACTCCCCCTTCACCTTCACCACTGTCTCTCCCTGTCCCTTGAACGCCAGTGACCAGCTCTTTTCCTCTCCCCTCCTATGTTTGCCACTGATACGCCTCACTTGCGTGCTCCCCTCCCTCCTTAAGGCTCCCCTGGCTGCACGGTCCCACCACGGCTCCCCTCCCTCCCTCCCTAACACTCCCCTACCTGCACGGTCCCACCACGGCTCCCCTCCCTCCCTCCCTAACACTCCCCTACCTGCACGGTCCCACCACGGCTCCCCTCCCTCCCTCCCTAACACTCCCCTACCTGCACGGTCCCACCACGGCTCCCCTCCCTCCCTAATGCACTCTTGCTGTCGATCCACAGTCCCACCACTGTGCCCCTCCTAACATTTTCCATACTTATCTCCATCGTTTTCTGCATGAACAGCAAGCTATGCTCTTGACACAATTTAATGCAAAGAACAGAGAAAAAGGGCAGCATAACTTAGCTATAAATACCACAGTTACCGTTACTGTGGCAAAGAAAAGAGGCAATGCACTCTACGCCTATCAACTCAAGGGTTGTGTGTGTTGGAAAACGGTTCAGAGGGCATTCAGAACAGAGACACACGGTGAGCCTGCATGCAACTGGGCCTGGTCCAGTACACTCAGCTGGACTGACCAGGGTGTGTGTGTGTCTACAGTTTCACGTTTTAATTTGGAAAACAGACCAGGGGTTTGTTTCCCAAAAGCATAGTTGCTAACTTTTCACCTACATAGGAAGCTCTGAAGTTATTAAACTCCATAGTACTAGCAAGGTAAGGCTTCCTGACTGTTTCCCAACAACATAGTCTGAAAGAGTCCTTATTACCCACATGGTAAAACGGCTCTTGGGCTGGTCCATATTATACCACATGCTTCCTGGATATTCATGGTCACATGACCGATTTCAGTCTTCTTTGTCTTTTTTACGCAATTAGCATTCCAGGTTAGTGCAGTACCGCATCCAAATGTTAGGGTGTGGAACATCACTGGACATTTAATGGCTCATTTTCTTTAACAACCCTGTTACTTTTATATATGTGATAAGATTCTGGGTAATGGGTTTTAGAGAAGTGAATTCAGTCATAGCCTACAATTTAAAATAAAATAAAAAAGTATCAAGAAACATGCGACAACACAAGATGCTGCCCCCCTGTCAAAATGAAAAGGCTATCAAAATATTGTAGGAGGGAAATAAACAGCCTAGCTACTGTTAAGAGATCGACAGACTTCAAACATCAAAAATCTATCATTAGATCTGAGGAAACAAGACGTACTGGCAGGGCTTGAACCGGTGGCCAAAAAAGCTAAACCTGTTGCTCACAGGGAAAGTGCTCTAACCACTCAGCCATTTGACTTGATTCTGAGAATTGGGGAGAAAAGTTATTTATTTACTTATCCCAGAGAATAGTGTAGCCAAAGCAAAATTCATTGTTTGAATTATCTTTTTTCCATAAACGTATCAACCGTTTGCAGCAACTATATTGTATACATAATAGTGCCTATGCTGATGAATTCGCCAGTGTCATAATCACACATAATCATAATCTGTGTGATGCACAGATACATGTAATGCTTTCTGCTCTCCCTAAACTGGCATTCATGTTGTCAAAGCACTTGAAGAGGGAATCTGCTACAGTGCACACAACTGATCAGATGGATATTTGGATTTGCTCTGAGTTGCTTTTGAGATTTTACACCATTAAATGTATTCAAATACCGCCAATGTATTCAAAGATTTTAGCAATTGTTAGCAATTATTCTTTATTTCTGTTTTTCTCTACGCTGCATATGTTTTATGTTTGTATTATCAGATAAAAATACAAGGATCTTAACATTTCAGTAAACTTTGATCACCACTACTACTTACAACAGCTTTACTTGGATCACTCTCCATGGATCATGGACTCTACTGCCATCATCATATTCTTAATGATCAAATCCCTCCTACGTTCTCTTCTTTGCATAAGTTACTACTGTTGCGGGTTTCACTATTTTATATTGTTGAGGTTTCTGGTCTCGGTCTGTAGTGGTTATTGTCAACATTTATACCAAAGTGTTGTGAAATACTTGTTCCTGATTTGTGAATAGCGTTCCAATGGTGTGCAAGCCTCTTTACAGTTCAGAATAAATTACCTGATATTTCATTAGCAACACAAAAAACGATACTACTCAAAGCACAGCAGAAGAAAATTTCAGCCGATAAGCTAATCAAAAAAACAATGTTTTTAGATGAAAGTAATATCTAATCATTGTTGGTCACTGTGGTATTAGCAGAATAAACCATATTCCATACTTCAAAGCTGGGATTCTCATATTGTGTTTTGTTATGTGTCGTACACTATAAATTTAAGCCTATATATATATATATATATAGTTTTCTATACTGGTGTGTTTAGTAAGCTGTAGCATTTTCTTAATTTTGTGTGTGAATAGGATTGGAGATACTACATAATATTCTTGAATAGGCCTACTATTTAGTGGCCCTATGCTGATTTGAGTTTTGGATGGTGCCACCACCAACACAAGCCCTAGAGGGAGAGAGAAATGTTGGAAAATAACCTCAAACCTACATGCTCCTTAATGCTCCAACAAAGTATACTCATATTGGTTTGTTCTGCATTTTGTCTTGAGTTGATTGTAAATCAATGCCAATTGTATTGTGCCAGACAACTGCCTTGGAACCTCCCCCACCCCCCCATCCCCATAATATGCCCTGCTTCCTGAAATCTATTTACACAGGCTCTGAACCTTTGAAAAGCCACATGAATTGCCTCTGCTTTGTCTCTATGCTAATTGAATCTTAACGACAAGGAAGAATCTTCCGGAAAGGTAGTGCTGCGTATTGAATTTTTTAGCAGAAATAGATTTTTTAAAGCTGAAAGCAAGATGCTCGTTTGGACCATATAGACTATGACTGTGTTTTTAATATTTAAATATTATCTCTCCATCCCCTTCACTCATCATTATTTGACTACAGTAGCCTTTATTATTTCTTTGTAGTTTATCTGGCTGTCTGTCAAAGGGACAGACATTTATAGTTTGCGGTCCATTCATTCATATATTAAATTAAACCAAGCATCACTTGTTACTCCAGGCATGTTCACGAGGAAGCACAGCAATGCCCAAGATGGATGACATTCCTGAAGCTGTCATCACTCTTCCAAACCTACTTGGAATTGAACCTCTGTAGTACGGTGTTGTAAGCAAAGTAATATATTACTACTACGAGAGCAGTGCGGGAGGACGAGGATGAGGATGCTGTATGGAGGAAGGGACGGTGCAGTGAAGGCCATTTAGACTCTTTCGCATCTCCACCGATGACACATTTCTAACAGTTAAAGCCTGCGTACGAGAATATGAATATTTATTTATTCCATTTGTACGTTGGGAGTTCATGGTTTTCTCAAATGCAAAAAAAATAAAAATAAAAATGCAATATGAGTCAAGGGTTTTGAGCAAAATGCCTTGACTTTGGAGCATAAGCAATGGCCGTTTTCAAAGGTTGTCAGAATGGCTGCGCTCGGGCCACAGTATTGCGCAGCCAATAGAAAACTTCATCAATACTTTGAGACCCAAGCAGAACTAACTACAACCAATCCCAACATTACTGCTAGATTGGTTTGCATTAGATTAGAAGACACCTTCCCCTGACTCTCTTGACTCTTTAAACACATGCTAATGCAATCATAAGCTCTTATGGTGACCTTGTGATTAAATGATTATCTCTTAAATCCAACATTCGAATCAAACAATGTTACCGTTAATGGCGAGTCGCTGATAGTTCTGAATTTCTCATTTAAAGGCTGTTTTTTACATGAAGATCTTGAAGATCGAATCAACATTAATCACAACAAACATCTCACATTTAAACATGTGATTATGCATGACATTTCATGTAGAGGGAAATCAATTGGCCCGATATGGCACAATTAATGTACCTTCCCTTTTATATAATCATGCATGTCATTATCAAGGAAGACATACGTAGGCACATACACTGTGATATGTATGGAAATCCCCAGCACTAGGTTAAAGAGCCAGTCTACCTCAAATCGTTGTTTTATTTTTTTTGCACACTGGAACCACTGTTACACCTCTTGCCTTAACCAACAACCACAAGAACATTGGAGGAGACCTTTAAAAAAAAAAGATGTTAGACCTGATACTTTATGACTGGCAACATGGTCCCCTGGGCTCAATCTAATCATCTCAGCATTCGCAATCAGCACCGATCTCTTCTGTTCCCCCAGTGGGAGAAATCCCCTCCTGTTTCCCCTGTTGGGAGAAATCCCCTCCACTTCTCGGAAACGTACAAAACAAAGCATGCAGCGGGGAGCCCATTGTGAACGGAGAAAGATAAAGCACTTCAGCATAACCCTCAACGCCTTCCTGGTAACGCCCATTGGATTCAATTCACTTCTGAAACGGGTCGCCCTAACACTAATTGCGTTGTTCTTTCCTGGCTGGATGCAGCGGAAAAAAAACAGAACAACCTGAAAGCAACAGGGCGAGGAACAGGGACATGCCTGGGGTGGGTGGGTGCTTAGTGGACCTCCCAACCCAATAAGCTTCGTCCAAATGGCTCCTCCTGGGAATGTGTGGCTCCCTAGAGCTGGGGACCATTGGTAGCCCCGTGGGACCATCCTGATCTGGAGGGATCGCGTTCTGATTCTTTGCTGATCAGCCCGGCCTCAAGCCACAAAAGTGTGTAAGATGGACAGGAGGTTCAGAGTTTCAGTTAATGCCAAACCAGGAACGCAGTTGTCTGCAGAATAAAAGAAAATATGACCGTGATGGTCAAGGATAGTGTAGCAATCTACAAAGGAATAAAGACTGTTTTACCTGAAATATAATAAAAATTTTAAAAGATTAACATAAATCTGCACAGGAGGCTTTATCAGGGGAGAAGTAATACAGTCTGATTGTTTTTTTTCAACAACTTACCCAATATTTGGATCAATGCTGCCCATCCACGGCCAGACCGATATTCATAGCAGGGTCACAAGGCTACACACACACACACACACACACACACACACACACACACACACACACACACACACACACACACACACACACACACACACACACACACACACACACACACACACACACACACACCTCTGCAACTGAGGGGCTGTAGGAGGATGCATGCTGCGCTCAGCATGGCTTATGTATCAGCGGGATTCCTCACGTTGTCTTCAAAATGGCTCTACCAGGGTTAAAGATCCCTGCAAATTCACAGTTTATAGATATCACAGGTTATGATTATGTACAGTGTGTGTGTGTGTGTATGTGTCATTGTGTTATATATATTCATACAGTATGTGTATAGTCTGAGTTAAATTGAGTCAACATGTGTCCTTAAAAATATGAATTGTACTTGATACCCTCCACACAAACAAACATAACTGACAAACAGTTGACAGAATGAACAATGAACCCAAGTGACACACATTTGACTAATGAGACAAAGAGAGGGATGGCACTTCATGGGAGAGGGGCCAGATCATAACAAATCAAAAAGATATATATTGGATTCTAAGATTGGTCTGCGTCCATAGCAACGTAAACTCTGTAGCCTTTTTCAGATTACCCTGTTCAATTCATTTATTTCTGAATCTTTGGCTTACAGTGATTTTGTCCTAGGAGAAATGAGACACTAAAAGAATGGACTTTTTTTTCTCTAGATGTACGCTCTAGATGGGTATGTTTAAGTTAACTGCATTCTAGTAAAATGGGATTGGGGACTGGGACTACTAGAATAGTTAGAATAAACTAATACAGTTTTTTCCGCAGCCTGTTAACCATGTAATTGGTATGATAAGGCCTAATACTATTAGGTAAAGCCGACTTTAGATGCTAAATGAAGACAATCATGTTTCTGATTCATGTGGCCACCACCATGTGAATTATGGACCCAGTCTGGCCACCCCTATAAAACTATTCTGGCTCCGCCACTGCATGGACATTTCTGTCCTCATTCGTCTCTACTTCTACTTCTTGCCGAGGAGTTGCAGATTGATATGACTCGAGGTCCTCCAGAGTCTATAATCAGAACTGGGTCCGGAGCAACGGTGTGTTATCCATAGTAGCAGTCTGCTATTCTGAAGTAACAGATGGCCGAATGCTGTAATTGACTCTGAATCTGGTATTGAACAAAGCTGTGTAATAAAGCACTTTAATGTTTAGAGTGCTGTCATTTAACCTTGTCATGGGTCGAGCTGATTACAACCAACATGATTGGTCGTGTGTAATGGAAGAGTGTGTGTATATGTGATCAGACCCAGAGTTAATAAGGGATGGGGATTGCATATAGAAGTCGATGGCTGTCTGTAAGGTATGGTGGACGTCTGAAAGCCTGCTGCGACTCGTGCTCTTAGCTCTGTATCTTTTGGAAGCACCTAACTAGAACAGCTGTAACCTGGCAACCTAATGAAGACAGCCAGTCAATACTCATACTGCAATGAAGTGGTCATAGACACAGCTTTCGAGAGAACTCAGACTATACAACACAATCACACACACACACACACACACACACACACACACACACACACACACACACACACACACACACACACACACACAGGCCGGCCGTCGTGTCTCATCTGTCTTTGGTGACATTTCTGACGCTGTCACCACGGCGACTGTTGACCTGGTGACTCGGGCTGTCAGCAGTTTGTCATTGTTACGCTGCGTGCATTTCCACGTCTCTCGCAATCGGAGTTTCCCGCCATGACCCTGTGTCAACACACGCACACATACACACACACCGGAACACCGCGCTACTCATCACCAGATTGAAGGGGGGGAGGGGGAGGATTGGTGGGCGGAAATGATCCGAGGTTTCATCGTCTCGTCATGTTTCTGTTGATGAGATTAAACAAACCTTTGTTTACTCTTCCAGTGAACTCCACCTGGAAACACCACTCCGTCTAGCCAGGCCGAGGTTATCTTTAGAACCTGCGCCAGAGTTGGGGAATGAGCCGAAAACGCTGCTATCTTCAAATGTTTACCTTGTTATGGTTGCAAAGTTTCAGATTCAGAAAGTGAAAGCGCATCCTTGTATGTTCGGTCATCCATCTGGATATCTAAAGCTCCATGTGATATTTAGCAGGCTTCCACACTATCGCACTTTTACTTTTTCACTTGACAGCTTTGAGATTTGAAAGCTTACTACATGTACCGGTTATTCACCATCTGGTGTGTGTGTATGTATGTGTGTGTGTGTGTGTGTGTGTGTGTGTGTATACTGTAAACACTTGTTTTATATAAAAATAAACTCTGCTTTTGTATTTGCTTGCTTTCATATTTTACTCCTAGTAAGCACATGGGTGTTTGTGTGTGTGTGTGTGTGTGTGTGTGTGTGTGGGGGGGGGGGTTTGGGTGTGGGTGTGTGTGTGGGGGGGGGGGGGGTTGGGTGTGGGTGTGGGTGTGGGTGTGTGTGTGGGGGGGGGTTGTCTGCTTCTACATGCACACCTTACACCTTATATAACATGACGGAGATAGTATGATAATATACTTTGTGTCCAGCAACCAAGTTCACACCTGGCGAGGATGTCTTCTGATCAACATCTCAGGAGAGCACGTGCCATGTCTCATCTGGACTAGCATGTGTCAAGGTGTGTTGTGCCGCGCTGCCATGGTAACTGACTGACCAAACGAGCCCCTGCCTAGTCGTACCTTCCACAAAGACACTCCCCATTGGCGAGGGGAATCTGTCGCCATGGTGACAAGACAGTCGGCTGCCACTTCGCGATATGGAAGCGCACGTGGGAGTACAGAGAGAGAGAGAGAGAGAGAGAGAGAGAGAGAGAGAGAGAGAGAGAGAGAGAGAGAGAGAGAGAGAGAGAGAGAGAGAGAGAGAGAGAGAGAGAGAGAGAGAGAGAGAGAGAGAGAGAGAGAGAGAGAGAGAGAGAGAGAGAGAGAGAGAGAGAGAGAGAGAGAGAGAGAGAGAGAGAGACTATTGAATGCATCAGTTGTTTGGCTGTAGAAGGCCACCATAGTCAAATTATGTAATTGCACAGTTTGTTTTGAATCAGAGATTTACGCTCAGACAACGTACTTCCAGTCACACAAAGTAAAAGAAAAAGATACAGAAACTTCGAAACTAGATACACAAGCTGGTTATGATAATTTGACATCATGAGCAGCCATAGACATGTAAACAGCCCCAGTAATCTACGAAATAGATGAAAGTTAAACTCCCCAGATGTTGAAAAACCCCAAAACCAAAGGCATCATCATACTGCCATCTGACATCTGACCGCCCAAAAGTGCCTTCAACACACTCGCCATATGCTTGGCAGTACGGAAATGTGTGGAAGGATTTTAATAGCGTAAACAACGTCTTTCTTCCTCACTGTGTGAAGAGGAATACAAACAGCGTTCTTAACCAAACAAATGTTTTCATCTTTTTTGTCTGGTGTTTTGGTGGTGTAAAAAATACAATCCATGGCATGAATCAAATGTCCAATAGGTCTTTCCTCTTCCCTGTGCGGAGTCACTGTTAATAAAATATTGATGGGAAAATGCTTGAGGAAATGCTATGAGGAAGATGAAGAAAAGGAATTGGAGAAAACATCTCCCCTGAGCAGCGCCTTGTGAGGCTGTGTGTGAGCCATCTCTCTGGGAGCGTGAGGGGAGAGGAGCACTGGGGCCTGGGGCTGCAGCAGCCATTCATCACTGATTAGCCACATTTACATCTCATTACATTCTATTAACTCCTGCTCCTGAAACACTGGGACTGTCATGCAGAGTGTACACAGGCGCTAAGCTGCTGTAGGCTGTGGATGTGCTCTGTGTGGTGTGGTGTGTTGTGTTGGGCTGTTGTGTTGTTAGTGGAAACAGGTACAAACAACAACAACTGCAGTGGTGGATGGCTGGGTATGTGTATGCTGACTTTCTGTGTTTTGTATATCCTCAGGAAACTTGCAAAATAATTATCTTTTTGTCTGAATTGTATAATTTATTTTTGATTTATTATATATATTTAGTTGAGATAAAGCTTGAGATTCTAGAATTATTATATTTATAATATTATTATATTATAAGTTTTGTGACTTGTGTATTTACATAATTGTAAGAATACATAAGGCCTACAAACTTGATAGGTCTGCTTTGGCTCATTGTGTGATAGGGTGCCTTTAACATTCATTTATTTTATTAAAATCAAATTTTGATTCATTTGTACGTGTATGTTATGAATGACCAAAATTAACTTTTAAAACCAAGAATTGTTTGATATAGAAAATGAATATGTTCAGACTTGGCTCGTCCAAAGTTTAACCGTGTCTGTTTTTGTGTCTAAAAGACAGCGAAGGACAGAGTGGGAGAGACTTGTGTAGTGATGCGAAACAATGTTGATCGATACACCACCTCTTGCTTTCCCCGTTCTTGTTGCTGTCAGTAGCTCCACCGAACACACAGGTCAAACGACACAGAGATGCACTCCAACAGGTATATCATTTTATTGATTAGTAATGGTTCAGTTTCACCAGGTCTGCAAAGGTAAATGTGTGTGGTAGGTTGTGCAGTCATGCTGAAAACACTGAAAATGTCTCTCATCAACCATATACAATGACACATAATCACATACAGTATTCAAATACATACATGGAATCCTTTTGTTATTTTTTTTACATTTCATATAATTAGAAAAATATAAAATCAAAAACTTTTAAACCGACAGACAAAATTTAAAACCAAAACCTTTTCACAACAAAAACAACAACAAAAAGTTACACATTTGCTTTGACGCCCTTATTTGCTGAAAGAGAAGTCTTTAGAGTAGAGCTAAGCAGAGTAGGGTCTTCGCTACCATGAGTTGAGGATGGGCCAGGTAATAGTTGATGATACACTTGTCAAGCGCTAGCAGGACTGTTTATCAGCTAACTTAATGCAAGCGCCTATGCACGTGTGAGCACGAGACAGCGTGGAAGAGCAGTTGAGTTACAGAGAGGAAATATAGACAGCTTGTGGTGTGTCTCTGCATAAGTGTGCTGGGGCCAGTGTGTGTGCTGATGTGGGTGTGGGTGTGGGTGTAGGTGTGGGTGTGGGTGTGGGCGGGTTTGTGGCTGGGGTTGTGGTTAGTGTGTATCTCTGTCTGTGTTTCATACGTTCATGCGTGTGTGGTAGATTAAGAGCATAAGAACTTTTGTCATTTATATGATTTTTATCACGTGTAATAAAGACTGTTTTAACAACATTCTTGCGAGCTTCCTAATACGACACATTTCATTGTAGTTTCCAAAGAGGGCATATTTCTACTTAAGATGGGGCTAAAAAGTGCTGTTTTACAGTATTTGCGATTACATTTTCAGTTAGTTTTTCCATTAGCTGTCAAAGTAGAAAGTCAACGTTGTTTACATGGTGTTTCTAAGACCATGAAGCTCCTAACAGCTACTAAGCTGTAATTCTCTCCCTCAAGTGCGTACGGAGATCACCAAAGCTGAGGACCGGAGACGACTATATATTTTTATGCAGCACGCTCCCACCCATTCGGTGTGTTTAAAACATGGTGGTCTTTCGCCTGTGCAACTATTTATACAAGTCCTATAAATGGACCCCTTTGAAATAAACGCAAGAGTCTGTTAAAAGTTGAACAGTGCGGGCGGCCATTCTCCACGGTGGGATTACACAGAGTTGAGTAGTGACAGGTGGTAGCCAGGTGTCCTCTAGACAGCCTGTGTTGTCTCCTCTCATTATGCTCTTGAGCAAGCTATTCAACCACTGCTTGATCTCCATTACACCATGCCTTTTCACATTCGATCAAAATGAATGCTGCGAATTGGAATCTACAGAAAAGGCTGGGAAAAAAAACGTTGTTTTGATGGAATCATGTGTTAACATGCATCAGTGAGTCCTGAATATGTGAACCTCATCCCCCGGGTGATCCATACCTAGAGTATTGATCGCTTTGAGCTATTAGTTTCGTCATTATTTTACACAGAAGCGGTCAGCCAGACTACGGCAGCCCCCATGCCTACCGTCCCAATACAAGCGGTACAGCCCTCTGGTTCCATTCTCTTATATCTCTCCCTCTGTGCCAGCGGTGCCTCCTCCCACTCCTCAACCTGGCTCCAGGCGACCGGGGGCTGGAGACGGGAGACAGGAGACGCACGGACCATCTGTCCCGCCGTAATTGTTTTGTTTTGTTCTAAATAAAGCTTCTGCCGCCATCGACGCAGCGGCGACGGCCGCCATAGAGCAGCTGATTGGTCACGTGACCTCTGCCATTACCGCCGCTCGTTACCGCCAGATGCTGACCCTGATGGAGGGGGTGGAAGAGGGGGGGGGGGGGGCTGGGGGTGTTGTGGGGGAGAAAGGAGCTGTGGTTGTGGTGGTGGGGGAGGGGATGTAGTGGTGGTGGTGGTGGTGGTAGTGTGGTGGTGTTGTGCGGGAGGAAAGGCTGTGGTTGTGGTGGTGGGGGAGGGAATGGAGTGGTGGTGGTGGTGGTGGTGGTGGTGATGGTGTGGGGGGGAGGTGGTTCCAGTGGGTGGTGGTGGTGGCAAGAAGATTGTTGATGGTCGAGGTGCTGGTGGGTGGGGTGTTGGTGGTGGAAGTGGATGTTGTGGGGAATATGGTGATGGATGGTGGAGGAGGGTGGTTGGTGGCTGGTGGTGATGGTGTGGAGGTGGTGGTGGTGGTGGTGTTGTGGTGGTGGAGGGTTTGTGGTGTTGTTACTGCTGAAAGTGGTGGCAGTGAAGGTGTGCTGGTGGAGGGAGGCGAGGTGGTGGAGGTGGTGATGGCGGCGGTGGGGTCGGTAGTGGAGGGGTTATGGGGGTAGAGGTGGTAAAGGGGCGTGTTGGTGGTGTGTTTGTGTGCGTGGGGCCGGCGAGGCGGGTACCAGGTGGTGAACGAGAGACACATGGACGTCACTACGACTGCAGCGACCGGGTGATATGGATCTAATGTCCATCCTAAACACATTTCCTGCGGGTCTTTGGGGATGGACCAGGAAGAGCAGTGGAGCACTAAGCACCATGGCTACCAGATATCACAGATGTGGCTGCCCTTTGAAGGGAGCTTTGTTTAGGTTGAAATGAAGGTAAAGTGATGTATATATCACGTTTTCTGCCTTATGCATTCTACATAATAGTATGTAGAATGCGGTATGTTTAAGGATGACTTTTTAGCCTTGGGGTGACCTTTTATGGCGTATTAAGTGTACCAGATTAATTTGTGGATAACGAATGTGTGCCATTAGTTGTGGAGCCTCCTGGAAATAAGGTGCAGACGTATCTATGCTGTTGGCAATTGTGTACTGTAAATAGATCCTAACTCTATAGTGTAGGCTTTAATTAGTCTCCAATTACATCACTTAACTTGTGTTTTTGCTCCAGCTAGTTTTACACACAAGAAGATACGGTAAATTTAGCCAAGTGAGTAATTTAAAATAAGATTAGTTGATGCACAAAGTAAAGTTTGGTATCATGGGCTGATATGCACCAAAAAAATAATGCTCAGTTCATTAACAATAAGAGGCACCTACAGAAAGGTAATATTGAAACATGTTATGGATCTTTGATTTTGTTAGATGTTGCTGTGGCTTCAGATTAGAAGAGGTACTGCAAAAAGCTTTTCATTCATTGCGTCTCTGTGATGGAGATTTAAAGAGGTAAACCGACCGACAGTCCGATAAATATTAGTATAGTAAAGGTCCGATGCAACAGTTTAAGTGTAAGTGTGTCTGTCTGTGTGTATGTGGTGTGGTGGCTCTTTGCATTCCCTGCTCTGACATATTCCATCACACGGATACACACACACACAGAAGCGTGCACACACACACTGACACACACACACACAAGTTTGTGCGCAGACACCTACACACTCACTCTCTCTCACACACACACACACACACACACACACACACACATACACACATTGTATGCTCGATTCAAGTGTCCGTGGAAAGACAGCCATTGGGTAGAATAAACTGAATGTAATGCATGTTTTGTGGAGAGGCTTAAGACAAAGCGAAGCAGCCCTCTCTCAGTGTCGAAGTGCCTAACAAAGGCCAGAGGAGTTAGGAACACTTGCCCAATAGACACATCTATACATACAACACCTCGGTAGAGGTAAACAAGACGTTAAGCGCACACTACCCATCGATGGAGAGATTGGGAAGTGTGTGGGGGGGGGGGGTGTCCCTAAACATAGGTTCACTAGTAGGTTTACACTAGTAGGTTTACTCTAGTAAAACATGAAGAGACTCTATTAACAGTCTGCAGCTGCATGGTCACATTACCTGGCCATTAAAAACAAATGACATACTGATCCCATCCCATTCTAATGCTCCTTCAAATTACAATGCCCCCCCCCCAAACACACACAGAAACACACTTTGTTTTTCATATATAACATTGGAAAAATCCATCGATACCTGTTACACTTTAGACCCAGACCCTCTACCAACCCCCCCCACTCCCATGCACCCCCATTCTCGTTCACCAAGGCATCCTTCTATAACATAACATAACATAACATATCTTCTTTCCCCTATATAACTCGTAATTTCTCCCCCAAGACACCACACACAGCTCCCCTCCCCCCCTCCCCCTCGCCCACTCAGACGGCGGAGCTGGACACCTGGACCCAGCCCACCTCAGTGTAGGCGCCCGTCACGTGCCAGTAGAGCGCCCCCATCAGCTTGCTCCAGACCTCCTGCACCTCGGTGGGGAAGAACTCAGGAAAGTCCTCTGAAAGCACCTCCAACATCACCCCACTCAGGATCTGCACGGGAGGGAGGGGGACGGAGGGAGAGAGAGACAGAGAAAGGATGGGTCAAGGGAGAGAGTGAGAGAGGAGGGGGGAGAGAGGGAGAGGGAGAGGGAGGGATGAAGAGAGAGATAAATAGAAGCAATTGAGAAAGAAAGATAGAGGAAGGTTGCAGAGAGAGAGAGACACACACACACATAGCGACAGAGAGGGGGGAGGATAGAGAGAGGGGGGAGGTTAGAAATGTCTCTTCAAGGGTAGCAGTACTAAAGCTATTAAAGTTATTCCACAAACTACCCGTGTGTGTCATCCATACACGGGCGCTATGCATTACAGCTGTGAAAGTCCTCACCTTGAAGTACATGGGCTCCACCTTGTGTTTGAGGGCATGGGCCTTGCCTACCAGACCCAGCACAGCGGACACCTTCTCTGGGTCGTGGAGGTTCTCCACCACAGTGTTGATGGCGTTCATCACCCTGCGTGCGTGGTGCCTCAGCTGGGAGCTCCTCTCCATCTCCTCCGGGTCCTCCATGTCCTGGAACTGGCTGAAGTACTGCTTGGCCGACGGGAAGTTCACAAAGAACCTGGGGGGAAACGGAGGAGAGAGAGAACAGGTGCTTTCAGGTCCCATTGGTGCTTCGTAGTTTCATAAGCGTTTTGAATCCGGATGCAAAGTGGAAGTCACATTGAGTCTAGACTGACCAGAGCTAGGTTCTTGGCTAGACCAAATAGCTTGTTTGCAAAAGGGAAGAAATGAAGCCGAAAACTGAGTAATGATGAAAGAGGTTCATAAAAGAGAAGGTCACAGATAGAAAAACAATGGAAAAGGGCATTTAATAAACAATAACAACAATAAAGTGATTTTCTGGTGGAGTAGGAGCTGCAAGCGTTATAGCGATGTCTGTCTGTCAAAAACAGCGTTAAACACAGGGACAAACATGTGAAGTAAGCGTGAGGTGCGGTCAGGTACCGGCTCTCAACTTTGTGGGGGGCCCTCTCTGGGATTTTGTGCCCCCCCCCACCAACACATCTCTCAGTCCCTTTCTTTACACAGGACCTCTACATGGTGAGGCAGAGCCCAACAGAGACCCGGAGAGGCTGAGCCCATTAGGAACCTGGAGAGGCTGAGCCCATTAGGACCCTGCATCAGGTCGAGGCTGAGCCAATTAGAAACCTGGAGGGGCTGAGCTAATTAGAAACCTGGAGGGAGGCGAGGCAGAGAATCGTCTCGAAACAAAGAGGAACTCCTGGCTGCGGTCTGATGAGCACTCAAGCTCCATGGAGACACCCTCCGTTGGGGAGATGAATGTCCCGAGGCTATGGAGCCATTGTGTTTCACATTTCTCGCAGTAGACGTTGCTCCTTTCCCCGGTCGCCTTATGGGACCGGCAGGCTGCCGCAAGCTCTGGAGAGTCGAGCCAATGGCAAGGCTTTAAATAACCAGGAGCCAATTAAGACCCTTGTCGCTGGTTTCCTTTTATATGATAATACTCCACTCAAATGTTTACGTTTCCTCTCTTTCTCTAGCTCTCACTGTCTATCCGCTCTCTCTCTCTAGCTCTCACTCGCTCTACCTTTCTCACTCTTTAACTTGCGTTCTCTCCTCTCCCTCCCTTCTACCCTCTTGACTCTCTCACGCTCTCCTCTCTCCCTCCCCCCTCGCTCTCTCCCCTCTAGCTCCATCTCCCTCTCAACTATCCTCACTCCCCCCCCCTCTCTTTCTCCACTCTCCCTCCCCCCTTGCTCTCTCCCTCCCCCTCCCTCTTGACTGACGGCGGAACCAAAAGACATCCCTTGGCGCCATGGCTACAACGAGGGGTGATTGGCAGGCTGGGGAAACGGTGAAGTAGTGCTGATGAGAAGACAACAGATAAGATTGTTAAGTCTCGTTGAGTGTAATTGGAGGCAGGTGTTCTATAGACCTCGATGAGCGAACAGCACTTTTCTTATCAGGGCTGATTTTCTGCTGAGCACGTCGTGAGCCAAGTCTCAGAGGCCGGGCAGGGAAGAGAGAGTGTGAGATTGGAAAGGGAACAAACAAAACAAGGTTAGGTTATTAAACGGTTTCCTGTGAGGTGAGGCGAGAACTGAAGGCCACAAACGGCAAACTGAATAACTGGGACTTTAAGTGTTCCATTCTTATATCAGATATGGAAAAATGCACATTACTTACGGTAATAAGAAATAAACCTTGATTTTTGGTTTGGCAATTTATTAGGCAATTCAATATTTTTGTTGATCAATATGTTTGTCAAGGTCAATATGTAAATTGTAACCCCAACATCGTCCTCTATCTTATTGGTTGTTTCACAGTTAAATGTTTAAACCAACGATTTAGAATTATCTGCATCACCATGTTCATTCAGACTGTATATATCTGTATAAATATCATATAGCCTGCAACAATGACTAATGTGCACATTCAAACTGAAAAACATAATTTTGGCAGCTGATGATTTCAAGGACCGGCAAAGGAAATTCTCAACTGTAAATAGTATAATCGAGAAATCAAAGAATGTGATGATGTGTTTTGGCTAGTAGACAAAATTGTATGTGTATAGTGGGTATATTGAGTTCACGTTTTGTTCTCCATATTTTGCAGCCATGCTGAAGTGTACGTGTAGAGATGTGATAAGGTATACAGGGTGAACAGCACGGCTGCTTGATTTACCTTTGATTTAATTAATGCGCTTCGAGTTTTCTAGTGACATCAACAAAACCAAAACATGAAACTGTTGCTGGGCATCAATTATGGATGGTAGGTCCAACAGATAAAACATTAATATTTTTTTCATTTTAGTTGAGAGGCTTCACACTGCTTTAGTTTTGTGAAAATATTACCAGCAATAACACACCAGGTCCGAATAGACTGATTTCTATTTATTTATTATTAATCATACACTGCAATGTGCAAAGCTTTGTTACTTCCCTTCCTAGCTTTCATGTGAGAGCATTTCCCGGACCTTATGAATGGCCCACTGAATTCTGACTATGAGGACAGGACAATAACACTGTGAATGATGACTCTGACGTCTGTGGAACTCTAACCACTGTTTACATGGACTGAGATCTCAACTATTTTCTTCTGCTACCTCCAGGGTAAATGTAAGCAGAGAGAAAGAGAGAGAGAGAGAGAGAGGGGAGAAGTGAGTCGTTGTGTGGTACGATGCGTCAGTTTGATGGTCTTGTTTTGTTTGAGAGCTTTAGCGAGGTATGTCCGGGTGCTCCCATCAACTTCATTAACAGAAGTGTAGTGTATGCAGGCTTGGACAATATAAAAAGTTTCCATAGTAGTTTGACACAAGTCATGGGAGAAATAGCTTGCAGCCATTATGTTCACGAACAAAATGACACAGCACCTTTTGTTCAAAAAATGTTTTGAAAGAAAAACACACAAAGAAGAAAATTGGCCACGTTCTCACAGACCTCCCTATGGATGATTGCCTATTTACACAGACAGAGAACGAGAAGTCAAACCCATCCCTGAAGCGGGGCAAGAGCTGCCGTCAGGATGGAGGGGTTCCAGAGGTGCTGAAGTATGTTCCAGTTGACAGCATCGTACTGGACTTCATCAACCCAGCCTATGATGCCAGAGAACCACTGGACCAGCGGAACCTTGTCAACATCATCCGGATCCCAAAGCCTGGTGAGTTAACCAGGACTGACCACTATAGAGGGAATTTAGCAGCTCAGCTCCTACCAAAACTTTTAAGAGGAGGATTCTCCACCGCCGTCAGCCTGTGCCGGACGCCTGGTTGTGCCGGATGCCCCAGAGAGGCCTCAGTGAGAAGTGAGTGAACGCCATGTGGGTCCCGGCTATGAGAGGGAACATCAAAGGAACAGCGGACAGGTAACCTCCCAGCAATCATGTCCTTTGTGGATTTCAAGACTGCCTTTGGTACATCAATAATTATAACCCACCGAGGCAAATTCATCTGCTTTCTGAGGCCATATGGCATTCCCGAGAAGCTAGTTCAAGCACTCAGCAGGTCATAGTAGCACACTTGCGCCAAGGTCAACCCCCTGATGGCGAAACAGACACCATCGACTTCCTGGGGCTCGTGGGCCACAGCCAGTTCCCTCCTAACTTCATCTCTTCAAATCTTGTCCTCTGGGAACCCACGCTAATAGTGCCATACAAGGGGCCTGGAGGATAACGTATGTGGACATGCTGGAGAAGGACACCAGAAGTGCGCATCTGGCATGCTGGACCAGGATGTGAAGGGAGGTGGATCTGAAAGGCGTGGCCCTGGTGATTCTATTAAATTCAATTGTATTTTATTTGTAAATGAATAACCGGTACAGTCTCAAAGGGCTTAACAGGCCATATATTTATGATGATGAACTATACGCCGATTTTACAGATAAAAACATCCACATTGATACCACAGGTAGACTTCCACACATAAACACATAGAGAGAGACACACACACATACTCACACTCATTTGGATCCTCCAGGGTGAGTTTGAGGTGCCCTGGGCTTGCTAGCTTGCTACGCTAAATTCACCATTCCTCAGATCCTTTGGACACAGCAGGTGAGCTCAGGTCCCGTCTTGCCAGAAGCAACACAAGCCTGTTCTGTGATTGCTCTGCCGCTCTCTCTCTCTCTCGCTCGACCCTTTTGCAGGAAGAATAACAAATGGTTATACTAGCTGGTGGGTTGAGTAGATAAGCATGAAAGTTAGCCGCATCGCTTTGAAGAGAGCGAGAAGAGGGGCTTTGCTTTTCCTCCTGACAAAAAGGTCACTCAGTCAATTTTCCCTCACATGGAGTTTGCCTCTTCTTAATGCTTTGATAAACAATGAATCCACTGTGGCGGATGGTCAGGACCCGATGAATAAAAGGCTCAAAGGCCATATCACCAGACAAGGAGAACAATTTTTTCTTTTCTTCTCAGCTTTTGTGTGTCCAGCATAGTGTCTACCATTGTATGATAGTCTCACAAAGAGAGAACAGAATGTCTGAATAATATCAATATTTACGTAGAGCAATACTTCAATGGGAATACCGGCGTGATTTTGGAACCCCCCCTCCCCTTGTCAAATGTTTGCCTATTTTGCGCAAGGGTGTAGCCTACAGGTGTTTGTATAGCGCACACTGACTTTTCAACGGCTGCTGGACAAAAAACACATTACTTACATTCCTAATCAAGATGACGGTACGAATGAGTGTAGGCAACACAATGTTATCCCGTTTGCACATCTGACACCACGCCGCCACCACCACCACAGAGGCATTCTGGGATTCCTTTTTCTTCACCATGTGATGCACGAACCCCGCAGACTGAGAACATGGAACAAGTACAGACACCTGTCCCTGCATTTAAATGAACTCATCAAAGCTAAGGAGGAGCCATTAGTGGGGCCTGTTAATCACTTTCTGATTGGCCTGTGAGGGGTCTGCCCCCCCCAGCAGAATAGACTTGACCAACCTTGATCCATCTTCAGTGGCGGTTGAAGAACAGCGTCTGCATTAGACGCTTGTGTGGCCGCATACTGATTGCTTGTTTAGACCCCCGTTCCGCAGCCTTTTCGTTCAGAATACTTGGGCAGTGTTCAGTCTCATCCTGGTATAATCCAAGTATTAGTATTTAAGGCCAGAGGCGGAGGGAGAGCTATGGCCTTTTATGCGACCAATCAGTCCCTCCTCCGATCCACGTGTCCTCCTCGTGTACTGGAATCCCACCAAAAGGGCACAATGCCTCAAAGGTTAGCCATGCGTTCAGACTTCTTATCACATTTGTAATAAACGGCTTCATGCATGTACCACAGTATTCTGCTGCAGGGGCTCTCAATCTTGATTGGTGCAATTGCATTTGAACGCATTGGCGACATCAGCCCTGAGTATTTGACACAGCTCTTCTGTTCTACTCTGTCCATTCATCCGAGCAAACGGACACGCATGGAGATTTAGATCAAGTGTTCACTTGGTGAATGTAATGCGCCAGGATTGGAGAGGCAGAAAGCCAGCCATGCAAGGCTCTTGCCTATGGGGTGAGATTAGGTAACTTATAGACACACACACAGACACACACACACACACACACACACATACACACACACACACACCAGTCTAATTTAGTATAGGTACACACACCAGAATTGACATCGGTCCATCTCTTCTCAGCATGTGTCTTCACCCTGTGCCTTTAATATAATTTAAAATTAATAAAGAAATTGTAATACGGTATATTTCTGTCTTCTGTTATGTTCTGTGTTTTTTTGGGCAGTACTATGAACAGCAGGAGACAACCTTTAACTTTGGGTGCGTTGTGTTCTGGTTCTTTCTGTTGATTTCATTATTTAAATTTCCCTGTTCATTCTAAACTCCTAACCGTCCTGAAACCTCTTCTGTCTCACTTCTCAATAATTCATATTTTTTCCCCTCTGGGGATTTTTTCCCTTGCCTTGTTTCATGTCCCACAAGGTTGAAGGGTTTGGTCCAACCTCATTTGATGACTGGCCAAAGTGAAACCAATGTCAAAACACAGAGTGCAGAAGAGATGTTCCTCTGTGGGTTTTAACATTTGTACCTCTCCTGATCATCACAGTGACACTGATTTCAGAATTCCTTTTGTCCATGACAAAAGAAACACATGGTATAGCTACTTTTTCTGAAGAGAAAGGTAAAAACTAAAAAAAAAAACTTAAAGTGAGGGAAAACAAGTGTGACCTAATAGATCCGGAAAATTAAAGAGGAGAGGGGGTTCAGCAGGGAAGATGAGAGAGAGAACAGAGAGGAGACAGTGAGTGAGACGTGGAAGGACCAAAGCTTGTTGCCGTCATCAACAGATAGGAGCCAATACACACACACACACATGGACACGCACCCATATGCACATACAGACATCCACCCACAGGGACACACATACACACACAAATATGGACACAATGCTTACTTACACATTCACCTGCATCGATGGAGAAATTCACTTGGGGAAGTACACACGCACACACACATGCGTGTGCATGCTCACCACTTGTAAACAAAGCTGCACACACTAAGCTTACTTACACATGCATGCATGCACATCCAAAACACACACACACACACGCACAAATGGATGCACGCATATGGGTGCATAACAATGCCCTCTTTGGATTCTTTCCATCACAGGTTCTCATACCCTGGGACAGAGATCCCCTGCTCTCACTCATTCCAGTCGCCGTAGCTAAGACACACGGCCCATTTTAACAAGGCCAGTCTTCCCACTTAAACTGTCATGTGTGGGGGGGACCACAGATATGCGACGTCAAGAATGTCCCCAAAGGTCCACAATCAAAGTCAATAAAATACACTGTAAATACAAATAATGCATTTGTTATGGTAGGCTTAAGCACAATAAAACTATAATTCAAATGTTTATCAGCATCACTGCAGGATTCATCTTCGGTATATTTGCGTCCAAACTATGCATGGATGAGGAAACAAACGCTTTTTTACTAACAGGTTTTCGACATTTCTACAGGTTTAATTGCATGCCTGTGTGTCATACCATCATATCAGACTGTTCTGTCTGTTCTATTTGAAAGCACACCCCGTGCGGAGTAAAGCAACTCTAACCCAGTTGTGCAGCTTTATAATAAAAACAGGACTTTTTGCAGGCTGCTGCAAGGCTTCGTTATAATTAGCTAGGGTATATTAGATAGGATCTTGTTAGCACCAGAAAATATCCAATCTTCAACACAATTTGCATATTTATATTTCCATCGATTTAATGACTCGATAGAAATATGCAAATATGTTAAACAGTTCAAGCCATATTTAGTAGCCTGTTCAGAACCCATCTCGAGGCGGTGAGCCTGTGCCAGCCTCAGCCAAGAGGATATTAAATGATGACCTCGATGTTCCACTGGCACGATACGCACTAACACTACAGTGACATCCCGGCGGAACACCTACTGCTTTACATCTGACCACGGCCGAGGCATGAGACTCATCGAGACGAGAGAGAGACGGACTACGTCGCCCGCGCGAACGACCAAATAAACACCACCGCGAGGATTCGAGCGCGCTGCCTTCTCACCTTATCAGCACAGACACGCCCACGTCCTCGCAGTTCTCGTACACGCGCCCCCACGTGTCCTGGATGATCCCCCGCTCCGCGTCGGACAGCGGCTCCGCGCGCTCCGGCCGGTCGTCCTCCTCGTGCTCCATCTCGCCCGCTCTGCGCACTCCCAGCAGCGGTGGAGGAGGCGGCGACGGTGGCGGCGAGTCCCTGCGACGACTCCGAGACATCCTCCCGGTGCGCAGCAGCTCCGAAGCACCCAGCAGGGTGCGGGGGAGGTAGGGAGCGAGGGAGGGGGGGAGGGAGATGGAGAGCTGAGACCCCACGGCGGGAGCTTGGCGGGAGATGAGGGGAGAGAGAGTGGGATAGAGAGAGAGAGAGACAGGAGAGGACAGGAGTGGATTCCAGGAGGAGGCAACCGGTGGTGCACAGCCTCCCAAAACGCTTCCACCAAAGAAATGTTTACAATAAAAAGGTGTCCCCCACCTTCCCACCCTCCAAGCAACTACCCCTTCCTCCTCCTCCTCCTCCTCTTCTTATCCTCCTCTCCTCTGTGACCCGCTCTTCCTTCTGGTGTCTTGTCTCCGTGACTCTGTCCAACTCTCAACGTCACACATGCTCCCGTGAACACATCTGCAGAACTTCACTCCTCCACTTTTATGCTTTCTTCTCCTCCTCCTCCTCCTCTTCCTCCTCCTCGTTCTCCTCCTGGCTTTGTCGTGGCTTTTCCTTTACTTTCTCCCTCTTTCATCCAGTCTTCTTCTCCTCCTTCTCCTCCTCTTGCTGTAAAGGAGAGAGTCTGCTCCCCGCGCTCTGCCAGGGGAAGAGTGATGGGAGGACCTGATGGAGTGAGAGTGAGAGAGAGAAGGAGGGAGAGAGAGAGAGATACAGGGAAAGAGCGAGAGAGAGAATGAATGAAGAGGAGAGGGAGACAGAGAGAGAGAGAATGAGGGAGGGAGAGTATGCAGGGGGGGTGCTTGGGTTGAAGATCCCAGCCGACACTAATTGTTTTGCTCCCAGCACATAGAGACAGTATCTTTACAAAACCTACTCCCCTTTCTTTCCCTCTGTCTCTTGTTCTCTCTCTTTCTTTATCTTTCTCTCATTTTGTTCTCTCTTCATCTCTTTCTTTATCTTTCTCTATCTTTTTTCTCTCTTTCTCTCTTTCTTTCTCCCTTCTATCTCCTCTCTCTCTGTTTCTCTCTCTCTCTCTGTCTCTCTCTCTCTCTCTGACTCTCTTCCAAATATATATTTTTGTAAGGCTGCAGGTGTCGTGGTCAAAGTACATGGACAAAGCAAGGAGAGGTGCATGCTGTGTTTGTGTGTCTGTGTTTAGGTTTATGTGTGAGTGTGTGTGTGTGGGGGGAGCGTGTGTGCATGTGTGTATATGTGTGTTTGGAGCTTTAGCTTATTATTTCTCATCTTTTGACATACATCTTGTCATGTGTATGAATTGGAGAAAAAGGGGGGTTTGAAAAGAGAGAGAAGGACATTGCAAACAGGAGGTGTGCAGACTTTGACACCAATGCAATGCATTGTTTACCGTTGATTCCTGACCTTCCCATAACGTCAGCAGCACAGGTCAAGTCTAATTGATGTAATTAGCACATTTTCCACGCCAGAGACTTCACAAGCCCGTTCCCTCAAAAAGGACGCCCAACCCTCCTGGTTATTCTGTCAATTACATGAACAAACTATTCTGCCAACCATCAGAGGCTTGGCAACCTTGGCAACAATAAACAAACAAAAAGAAATGCAGATCGACCGAAAGCTCCAAAAACTTGTTGGGATCAGGTCAGCCGTGGTCGGTGCAGAAACCAACCCCCCTCAGCAGAGAGTCACGAGATGGTGCAGTAGAGAGAGATAGGAGCGTGGCAGGTCAGGGTTCCATCTTCATGCAATCTGCAATCCAAGGTGTCGAGGGGATGAGACTGAGAGAGGGGCGGGGGGGAATAAATAAGGAAAAAAAACATGTTTAACATTCGACTGGCGACGATGGGCTGAGTGACTGAAGCCATCGGTTAAACTGTCACATTATGGGTGACAATAGAGAGACGTCGGAGGCCCAATGACAGCTCCATTATGCCTGCTGCATGCAAGCCAAATAGAAGCTCCCAGATTGAAACGGGGAAAAAATTAAGCAGAAAAATAAGCTGTAACAGTGGTTCATGCTTTTTTTTTGTCCACATAATTTTTCGCTGTCCCCAAATGCGAAAGAGGTGTCACTCTTTGCTGCTCTTCAAGATTAAATTAGATAACTCGGTCAGATATGTCACTTCTGATAAAACAGACTTATCTCCAATCTGGAGACTTGACATTCTTTACTTTTTTTGTGGCGATGAAGAAATCGTGTATAGCTTTGGGAGAGAGATCGTGTGGCATTTGGGGCAGGGAATAAAAGTAGAAACATAGGAGGGGGAAAACCCCAATGATCTCATATCTACTCTATCTATAATATCTCATCAAATGTGATGAACTGGTGATTGAATCAGAGAGGTGGATCTTTGCTTGCCCAGTGTTAACCACAATAACCCTGACAGGGTGAAAATACAGCAAAACCTCTTGTACTAAATCTTGTACTAGATCTCGCACTAATCGGTGGACATAATATCAAAAACAATGTTACACCTGGGAATTCCTGTTGGCCAACTGGTCAGTGTTCTCTTTGAAATAGAGAATATAATCTTCTATGTTCCTTAACTGCCCGGGTAACAGCCCCTCATCAGTAGCGCAACATGACGATGAAGACAATGTGTAGATGGGTGGTACCGCCTGCTTCAGGCTGCTGGTTAACTAGGTCAAAGGAACCAGAACAAATCCACACATCTACAGCGGTAAACATTGTCGCTTTACACAGTCAAAGATACATTTAGGATCTCTCTCAAACAACTCTGATTGTAATCTCTGGTGTGTTTTTACTGAGAAGAGTGTGGGTTGAAGTGTGTTCTGTAAGTGAAATTAGTTCTCTGGAGCAATGAACACGGGTCACTGGTGACAGAGGGATATGGAGAGGAGAAGAGAGGGAGCGAGAGATGGAAAGAGAGCGATTGAGAGAGAAAGAGGAGGGACAGGGAGAGAAAGACAGAGAGATAAAGGGAAAGGGAGGGGAAGACAGAGCCTGACAGAGAGAGAGAGAGAGAGAGAGAGAGAGAGAGAGAGAGAGAGAGAGGGAGAGAGAGAGGGAGAGAGGGAGCGAGAGAGAGAGAGAGAGCCGGAGGACCTGAGAGAAAGAGAAAGGTTATAGCGAGAGAAAAGAGAGAGGCGAGAGAGAAAGAAAGGGGAGTCAGACAATGATTAGAGAGGCTGAGATGGCAGACCTCGGCCCTATGAACAGCCTGCGGTCAGCCTCATCTTGTCACCATGCAGGAGATTGCATGCTCACTCTCCGGAAAATAGGCCTACCCATATCTCAACACAGATTAACCAGCACCATCAAATTATTGCCTTTTTTATGGTCATTTGGTTTATTCAAAGCAGTGTTTTGGGTTACTGTGGACAAACAGTAAATACATTTATTTTTCATAACATAATATTTTTTATTAAATAGTAGAAGTTGTACTAGTAGTAGCAGTAGACGTAGTAGTACCATTATTATAGAATAAGTACTGTTTAATACTGGCTATGTTCCTGACTCCTCATATACATTACATATAATCTTTGGCATAACTGTTCATCAATAATATATACTTAAAGATAGCACAGTCCTCTGTCTCCCCCATGTGGCCGTTTAGAGTTACCGCAATACAATACAACGCTAACGTCTGCAGGCTACTCGTCAGTACGGAACGTGTACTGGTGATTTTACGTCTACAGTGACGTGAAGTTTACGTACCCGCTCCCGGAAGTACTCGTAATCGGCTCCCTACTCTGCTCGTAATCATTGGCCCATGGATACATGATAACAAGATACGTGGAACGTGTGATGGAAATAGCGATCGGCAACGGTAATAGTTGGGTACTACACACTGATCAAAATCTATATTGATTGTTTTCAACCTGTGTGTTCCACGGCAGACTTAAAACACACCCTCCATAATGTCATGGAGGCATCCACACAGGTTTAATTGTGTGTAAACACACACACACACACACACACACACACACACACACACACACACACACACGATTCGATTATGGAACACGCAATACCACCAAAAAACACAATAACCTTATTTCAAGCATGAATGGCGGGTTGTTTTGGGTTCTTTTGAGCCACTGTCTTGCAAGGATTGGATGCAGGTTATATGGTTATTGGGCTAACTTTTTCATTCGCTAGGACTTCCCCTGAAGCCCTGCATACACCGGGACAAATACAGGAAATAACCAGGTGCTTTGTAAGAGCAGATACAATCACAAACTCTACGCCGGTTTTATAATTGCACGTTCAAAGGCAGAGGAGCTTAAGGAAACGTAGTTACTCAGTAATAGCTATAGCTCAGTAATATATATATAATATCAGTTATGATATTTACGTGATATTCTATTAGATTGTAGTCCATTCTACACTGTTATGATGTGTTTCATTATATTATGCAATTTTTACGTGGTCCATTCTATTTATTTATATTATTTTCCAGTCTAATATAACGTCTTCAAATGACGATGTAGTCTGCAGTGTTATTCTATTTGATTGTGGTCTATTCCATGTTTTAGTCCATTATATTCAGTTTTTTTTTGTTGTTGTCGTGCATTCTATTCTATTCTGTGTCATTATTGTATAGTGTAGGTCATTATATTCTTCTCTGTGTCATTTTTTTATGGTAAAGTGGGTTCTAGTGTTTTCTGTGTCATTCTCTTATCTTGTAGTGCGTTTAATTGTATTCTGTATCATCATTTTATAGTGATGGTTTGTGCGGTCTGTTCTATTGGTTGTCTGCTCAGGGTTCTCATTGGCCACCCCCCCACGGAAGCGCCAGGTGCGGTTCTCGGCTCGTCATGACATTATCCTGCTGCGGGAGGTGATTGCCCAGAATCCCTTCAGCTCCAAAGAATCAAGCGGTGAGGTGGCACATCGTCTGTTGCTCCTTTGATGGAAACCCGCCGATAGCCTCATAACTCAAGACAAGCTAAACTGTGAACGGGGTGTTTCGCTTTATTTTGCCTCATATTTGTAAACTTTTCCCAGTGGGTAGAGGAGCTCAAGTATCTGTAAACCAATCTTTTTAGAACAAAATAAATGGTTTTAATTTCAAATCAACACCGTATAGACTTGCCAATGTAGAAATACATTTATAGAAATCCCCTTCTGAATAGAGTTTCTCATCTGAAAACATCTAAAAACAGAAGAACAAACATGCGTAGCTCCACCCCCTTCAGTGTTTGTTTCCCAGGCTCTGTGCCATCCCCTGAGACATTCTGCTCGGAACAAACGCATAGTAGTACTGCTGGATCCGAGATTAACATGAAACAAACATTGCTGTTCTTAATGGATATATAGAGCCTCTTCACTTCCCTTTCAAAAACGTACTATAAGCCCTGGATATTATTAATGGTCCCACTATCAGTTTGTTATATTTCTTAGAAAAGCCATATTAAAGCATTATTAAAGCATTAAGCATTATTTAAAAAATTAATAATGCGATAGAAGTTATGATGAAGAGCACGAAGGAAGACGGTGTGAGGAGCACTGTGGCTTTCGAAAAGCAGCACTAGGTGTCACCACTTAAACGTGTGTGTGTGTGCGTGTGTGTGTGCGTGTGTGTGTGCGTGTGCGTGTGCGTGTGCGTGTGCGTGTGTGTGTGTGTGTGTGTGTGTGTGTGTGTGTGTGTGTGTGGGGGGGGGGGGGGGGGGGGGCCCTGCAGTCAGGCTTTGGGCCCGCATTGCGGAGATCATTACAGCCTCGATGCAGGATGAGTACTTTGAAGTGGATGCACGGCGCTGCCGCGAGAGAACCCTGCTGCTGCTGGACTACTACAAGAAACAGGACTTCTTCAGACTGCGCAGGTGAGTGCAAGCACCCATGATAGGGAAACCAAACCTCTAAACAACTTACGGCAGATGAAAAGGGTTGTAGCGGGTTACATAGTAGGGCTATGGATTGAGCCTGGTCCAATTCTTCACAAAGAATGCAAAACGTTTAAAAACGTAGGATCAGATGTAATGATGGACTCCAATGGCCCTTTATGTAGTTGTGACTGCCAGTGTTAGGTTACCATGTAACCCAAACCCCCCCGCAACTCAGATTGTAGCGGGAGGAGATAGTGCTGACCTGAACAGTTGGTTGTTTATGTCTAAATTGTCTGCATGTGCCTTTCTTCAGGAGTGGAACGGACGCTCTGTATGCCGAGAAAGAGGACCTGCTCCACGAAGTGATGGACTTGGAAGGTGGGAAGAGCAGCCGAAAGACCCCTAGAGTCCAGGTGAGAGTCTGCGATGTCAGCCACTGAATCCATGGCTATCATTTTCAACCACCACCGCAACAAAAATAGCATCTATTATATCCGGGGGAAATACATCTCTGCCAACAGAAGAATGAATTCAAGGATGCTTTCTGATGCTGCATTCCAAGCACATCATGGCATGATGTTTTAAAAAGGTTTTAAAATCAGATTAACTATATTTATATTCACTTGGATACCATTAAAACTTGCAAGTTAGTGTTCAGTCAACTGATTTGAGTTTTCAGATTGTGTCCCCATGAACTAGTCTTGGGGTACTACAAGAACCCCCGTTTGACAACATGAAAATAAGCGTAATTTACATCTTTTCATATCCTTGACAGGAGGCGAGTGAGTTGGTCAGGAAAGCAGCACTGGAAGACGTGTTTCTACCAGAACAGGACAAACCAGACATCAACGCCCTCGGCATAATAGCAAGCCTAGAGGATGCTACCCAACCTAGTTGTAAGCAGCCACGCATTGGCTGAATGAACCTCAAATGCGTCCACATCATCCTCACTGCACTTTACTTTAACATTAACTAACGACATCAAAACATCAACACAATACAATTGAATACTCTATAGCTGAACCGCTGATCAACAGCTTCTTGCGACTTGCTAATCGATTACTCCTTCCCATCCCCTCCTCTGCCCAGCACCTGCAGTGTCCCCCAGAGCAGACTCGGAGGGGGACGACCCGGCTGAGGAGCCTGGGCCAGTACACAGCTCCAGGCATTCCTACCAGTGCTGCTGCCACCACAGCTTCTCAGAGGCCCTCCGGTTCCTGGAGAAACGCACAGAGGCGGAGCATCATATCAGGGAGGAGGAGCTGGCTCTGAGGAGGGAGGAGCTGGAGATTCAGAGGAGTGAGAGTCTTTGCGTTTCATATTTTTCCCTCACGTTGACCTAGCACCAGACGAGTTAGAGTGGGAATTGACACACATGTCCAATATTGGAGTTGTAGATATAATTCAAATAGGCATATGATCTTATTATTTATTTAATCTATTTCCAGCTACCACACATTGTACCACACATTGTACCACTCTTTTGCATGTGTGACCTGACCGAGGTCACCGTTGTAGTCATTGATCAGTGTACGATTTTTAAGCCTGTTTGATATTTGCTGACTGGGCCTCAATATCAGCCAGTAAGACATGATGTATGCAATAGCATGTGTTTAGCCTAGAGAGGTTGTCATCTATACACAAATCTATCTACAACTGGTATTGGTTGTCGGATTTACTGTAAGTCCTCTTGCAGCTCAAACTTTTTTGGTGACCAAAGGCATGCCGATACAAAGAGGATGATGTTGGTGATTTCAACACCATTAAAGACCATCCGAATAGGAATTATATTTGCATTAATCGGTCACACCCTGGAGCAATGGCGGCCACAATAAGCAAACGTCATCTTATTCCTCTTGTAACTAGAGTGCGGCAATGACTGGTACTCCCGCAGGTAAGATCAGCCTGGAGCGAGAGCGTCTTGAGGAGGAGAGGAAGGAGAGGGAGCGGAGGTTCCGGCTGGAGAGCCAAGAGAGGCAGGTGATCCTGGACCTCCTCAAGGAGAAGATCCTGAAAGGCTGAAGGGGGGGAAGAGAAACCCCAGACGAACTCCACAAGACATGGTGGTCTCTGCGTCAAGGAGCACGATGGCAGCGCAGCCCCGCCACGCACGCCATGGACCCTCAACGCTATGAGGACGAGCATGGATTGGAAGCGGGGATTGATGGGCCCTAGCAGGCCAGCAGAGACCTCTAGTAGATTAACCAAGGAGCTCGGAGGAGGAACGCATACACACGCACACACCCACAACAACAAGGCTGTCACAACTGCCTTCGTCGACCGTTGTCTATACAAGGCTTGTTGTGTGTGTGTGTGTGTGTGTGTGTGTGTGTGTGTGTGTGTGTGTGTGTGTGTGTGCAGGCGTGTAAGGACAGGGTGCTGCCATCACGTGATGTTTGCTGATGACAGGCAAACCCGATTTAATGAGGGGCTGTCAAAAAATTTCACCCTTTTTTATATTATGTATTGCTGCAATTACTGTGACGTTATCTTGATAACAGAACGGACCCGAGCAGGGAGCTTCTAGGAGGAGCATGCAGCCGAGTGCAGCTGAACAGGTTTTGTGTACTGTGTATACCTGAAGTCAATGTGCTTTTGTTACATTAGAAGAGTAATAGGTGTGGAGAAACATTGTTGTGCTTACTTTTCAGAAGAGCAGTCTGACACGTGGGCACCGATAAAAGGTGGTTTGTGATCAAAGTTTGTGATTTCATAGTTTTGATTAATAGTAGTATAATAGTAGTAGTTTGATTAATAGTTACCCAAGGGTATACATGGCTAGGCTAATACTTGCTGTATGTTGAATATGTTGTGTAAAATAAAGATGGTAAATTGCTGAAAGTGCTAGGTTCTGACCTTAAGGAGAACACAACCCCATGCATGACCCTGCCTTAAAAAAGAAATGCTTTTGGTTTGTATTCGTTTTACGGGTTGGGCTGCTGACTCTCCAGTAAACGCCCTTCAGTTCAGTTTCAATAAGCGGAGGACAGTTGTGTTGCATCCCAGGTGTAAAACCAATGGACAATTGTCTGTTGGGGTCTGGTTCTCCTTAAAGATCAGCTTTCACTGCTAGGTCCAGCAGTGGGATCAATAACCTTTTTTAACTAAATTTGACGAAATGCTTCGGTCTTAGAGAAAAACCTTTTGGGGGAATATTTGAAGATTTTTAAACAAACAAATTAATTAATAAATTATACTTTTATATGTAAACTGATAAATTTTCTTGGAATTTACTATTTTGTCTACCAAGGTGAGGGTCGTGATGGCAGCGATCATGGGGTGCACACACGCCCTCTCTCAAGTCACACAAAGATACTTACATTACTGGTTTAGAAAGAATATTAACCAAGTTGACTAATATACCGGTACAGACAGTTAGGCGCCAATACATACTACTCCGTCAAGCAGTAACTGGAATGTAGGAACTGATAGGCTTATCTTTCCGTCATACATCTCAGTGGGCACTCCATCTGCAGGGCAGATTTTGAATGGCTTGTAATGGCTCATCACACTCCCACCTGGTAATAAAATAGGGGCTCTTTAAATGGATCTACACTGGTCCACCGGATGATACCTGAGCACTCCCATACCTTCTTGCCAGCTCATTGTTTTATCCTTTCGAATCATCTTGCACTATCTTGAGAATGTACTTTGTCCAATAATCGTATGAGAATATACAAGAATTGTGTACTATAAAATGTATGGCTATACCGGAAACAATTATATTATATATTTCATAAATATGATCATATCTAGCCAAAATACTACTACAGCTAGACTTAGACTTAGAGTAGAGTTTCTAAAGTCACATCTTAACTTACTGCTGGGCCTACGACTTCTAGTAATAATACACGTCATGATATAAGTAAATAATAGGCTATAATAATTAATTATGTTTAACCGACAACGTCAGTTACAGTCAGCAAACAATGCCGATTAAATGCCATGTGTTGTGTCCTGATTAACCTTTTTTGTTTGAATACTTTAATTAATGAAAACACCTTATTTGGTTAAACTTATTTGTTGTTATTTATTTCAGAAGAACACTCTTTTCTTGCAAAACCATGTGCTTCGACGCCGTGCCTTTGACCTCAGGTGACACCAACATGCATGCATTGATTGGTCAAAAGGATAGCGCCTACTTCCGTTGTGGAAAACTCCTGATTGGATGACTCAAACGTCGGTCCCGTGGTTTGTCTATCCATCCAATGAATGCTTGCGTGGCATTTCCCACTGCTGCTGGAAGCGGCCGCATTGCAACAAAGTTTAAATTACACTAGCTGCGTTTGACTCGACAACACAGTAAACCGCATATTTGCTTCGCCCCGGGATATCGCTACTTAATGTATAATGCCGTCGCATTAAACAGTTCGTTGTATATGTGTTGAAGACAAACATATTGACTGTAACCCGTGAGTCAACATTTGTAACTGTCCTCAGTTTCTGCTAAACCAAACAAATTGCCCATCGGCTGAAATGTGTTTGTTTACCAACCCCGACAATCGTCACGTCGTCGTGAGAGCACCTGTTTAGTTTCAGTAACATCAACGGAGCCGGCGGTCCGCTGACAAAGAGCCCCACCGAGGGTCGGGATCCATTAGGTGATTATTTGTTTTAGGTGTAGGGGGCTACGCACTACGCAGACCAAACCCTTAAATTAGCGCAATTGAAAGTCCGGGGTCGAGAGGGAGAAAGTTGACACGATTTCCGGGAGGGAACCACACACTAATATTGTTGGACCACAATACCCCCGTTGGGCGCTTCGGGGTCCACCGTTGCCTCGCGTCCTGCCAGCCGTCCTACGGTAGCTCCACAATGAACGTTTCGAAGAGCGGCTACCGGGTCTTCTCCGCCAACTCCACCGCTGCGTGCATCGAGCTGGCCAAGAAGATCACCGAGTGAGTATGGTTCAGTGGTCACAGTCATTTCCATGTATTGATTTGTATTATTTTTGTATTATCACAGAACTGTTAAACCAAATAAAGTCATTTTAGATAAGCATTAGTCATTATGGTGAAATATATAGTGAGAGGGTAGGGTAGAGTAGAGAGGAGACCGTTATTCAGGTTCGGACCATTTCCGAATACAGTTGGAGTTTGTTTGGTTCTACGAGGACAACACGGGCTCTGGCTGTTGTACCGGGACGGTCGACCACACATGCACTGCGTACACTGTCGACCAGCCTTTTCCAAATAAAGACAGAAATATATGGACATTGAAATATTTTGTGAGCTAAATCAACTGATTCGTTCATGTTAATGTGTCAACATCTGTCCAGTGCTTTTATGAATATGGGCCTATGCATCTGGTCACTTGGGCATGTAGACTCAAATGATGATTATTCCAAACGAGGCAAAACACAAACACTACCCTTGGGGTAATCTTGAAACTGAAACTATCTCCCAACTGTATTACTTTATTACACGCGGACTTGGCGTGTATTAATTGTCACGTTAGACACAGTCTGTAGATTTATAATGTTCCGTAATAAACGTTCCTCCTGTCATTGACTAAAACTGCTGACATTTAAAACCTCTCATTAAGTCTCTTTCGTTTTCTTCTTGGAACTATTGCCCAACCGTATCGTCTGTTTGTACGCCTTTATTATTGTAGGCTGCTACAATAAAAATGGCGAATTCTACATGAAAACGAGAAATATCAAGATGACATTATCTTGAAGTATATGGACATTCACTAGTTTTCCTATCTCACTGACATTCTAAAGCTCATATTTGATAGTTAGAATCCTGTATTCCTAAAATGTACGTCCAAGTTGTGTTGATGTTTGTGTTTGTATCGTCCCCCTGAATCCATTCATTGCTAATGCAGCACTGTGCAACAGTATCACAGCTATGAGAAACTGAAGCCTGGTGGCTTTCCTGCTGTAACCCGGTCACCCAGTTCAGCAGGAATGCTGCTAGGAGGGAAAGATTTGTCTGATATTGTCCAAAATTGTAATGTCATTTTAGTTATCAACGAGCGTCTACTGTGCCAGGCTAAAGTCTTAATGAGGTAGAGTTTTGCTCACAAAAAAAACCAAAAACTTATTTTGTCAAGGCCATACAAGTTGATCAGAGTTAAGGCAGCCGCAGGGCTTGGGTTGATTATAGGCTAGTTTCAGAACTTACTATTTCTTAATGACATGTGGGAGCCACATGCACCTGGAGCTTGGGAAAGAGAGGATGTTGTGTGGTGGTGGGGGGGGTGGGGACTTGTTCTCTACTACCCCCTCTGGGACATTGTCCCCACAAGCCCTCTGGCAGGGTTAGCAGCGTGTTGTACACACCCCATCAGACACAATACTCCCACCTGTGTCACATGTCATCTAAAGCGCTTTTTCATATTTGCAACCATCCAAGTACCCACCTTATACCACAGTTGCACAATGCTTTGTGCTTTACTTATTTGGTCTCTTACTGTTCATCAGAAACATGGATCACTGACTCATTTTTATAGGTGCTGCTCCCATGCACTGCTGACTACAACACTACACACAAAGAGAGCCACAATGTCACATCAGCTGAGCGTAAATTGTCACTGTGACATGAGTAGACACACACTCGCGTAAAAACGTTTTGTGCCTGACCATGCCTGTACTTTTGTGCTGTTATTTTTTTTCAGGCGCCTAGGAGTTGATTTGGGCAAGTCGGTAGTTTACCAAGAGTCAAATGGCGGTAAGATTGAGAAATGTTTTTATTATTTTTCAAGGGTTGCCAATTGTTAAATGTGAATTGCTTTTTTTTGTTTGTTCAATCACCACAAACTGATATTTTTGTTCTGTTTATCTCAGAGACAAGAGTGGACGTGAAAGAATCGGTCCGTGGACAGGATATATTTATCATCCAGACAATTCCCAGGTGAGCCACGCTTTCTCAATTAGCCTCTTGGCCTAATGGATTTGCATGTCCTGTTTAACATGTTAAACATGTTAAACAACATGTTCTTTGCAGATGGTTATGCATTATTACATTCTGAGCATTAAGTCTGTTCCTTGGTCATGTTTGGTGACCAGGTAATGGAGTAAGTCCACTCTACGCTATGGTAGACAGACAGACACACCGAAGGCTATTGTACATGATCGGCATGCCATTAAAACCGAGAGAGTGCAACATCCAACATTAAAAACCCTGGACAATCTGTGCTTCTGTCCTTGAGGTTTGATCTGTGTATTTGGAGTCCATACAGCAGATTGCCGTCATGAGGTGGGGTGATTTTGCATGGAAGAGGCCCACTGAGAGGCCTCTTGTTTGCTAAAAGCTGTGTTGGTTTGCGGTTGTAAAAGGGTCATTAGTTTCCCCATGTTTCATAGATTCTGCTAGATGTCTTGTTTGGCACTTAGCCCTCAGCAGACTGTGAAGAGAATTCACAGTCTGCAGAGAATTCAACTCACTAAAGCCTGATGTTGCAGCTGCACCATGTTCCTGAGTGCAACTGCCCTAGGTATCCAGAGCCACAGAGGAGGAAACCAGGCCCGACCACATAACCGACCATTGTCCACAAGCCGAAATGACACAATTATGGAGTTTATCAACGTCAATATTGGTGTAGCAGCCATTTTGGAATGTTTTTGCACCTAAAGGAATGGCATTCCTTGTTTCATGCTTTGTGTGAATGAGGTCACAGCTGACTGAATGATTATGGGAACACCCAGTTAAGATTGAGAAGGTTTGTTTGCCAGAGGAGCAAACCAATGGGTAATAGGGCGGCGTCCACATTGAGTAGTCTATTTTTAAAAAGCATAACATGGAGGTGTTGCATGTGAATAATTCACAAAAATTGAACTGACTCAGATGTTTTAGACAGACCTGACAGGTGACTAGTCAGCACTTGTGTGGATCATTACTTTGATTATTTATATCTTATATCCCCATCAAGGCAGTAATGAAATACTTGACAGTTAAATGACATTTTATAAAGAATATGCCAACTGAGCTGATGTTTTGTTATCAAATCAATCAAATTGTTGGCACCACCTAATTCTACAATTTATTAACTTTGCTTTGCCTGTTCTTTGCCTTCCCTAAGGGTAGGCTGGGTTTGGTTATGTTACAAAACATGAGTTTTTTTTAATAAAATATGCACACAAAATTCTTACAACTGGCATTTCTTTTGTCTGTTGGCATGTACAGTATTACAAACAGCAGTTACATGTTGTGGATTGTCTACTTTGAAATTAAAGTCTGTTGCAAATGAAATGCAGAATAATCAACTCCTATTTCTTCTGTTTGTCTGCATAATAGTCAGCTTTACCTGAAAATACTTTGTCAAAGGAAAGAAATTAATGAAGCATTTTGACATTTATTTAATTTTTTTTTCCACAAAATCATGAATCACCAATGGGAAGTTCCAAGTGACGGTTGGGTGGATGGGTCATCTTATGATTTTGATCCTAATTATTATGATCATCTTCTCCCCCAGGGATGTGAACACGGCAATCATGGAGCTGCTGGTGATGGCTTACGCCCTGAAGACGTCCTGTGCCAAGAACATCATCGGCGTCATCCCCTACTTCCCCTACAGCAAGCAGTGCAAGATGAGGAAGAGGGGCTCCATCGTATGCAAGCTGCTGGCCTCCATGCTAGCTAAAGCAGGTGGGTGTTTTAAGTCCCACAGACGCCAAGCGGTCGTCGTTCACACACGATTGAGAATGCTCCTCTGTGGCAAACTTTACTTCCAAACCCTTGAATGCTATTACCTGTTGATTTGAAAGGCTGCAGTCATTTGGCTTGTCGGGTATTTGCCTTACAATGCCGGGGTCGGCGGTTCGAGTCCCCACTGCGCAGCGGTGCGGTGTTGGGGAACGGGCTGCTACACACTACGCAGGCATATTTGGTTCACGTTTTGGGGATTGTGAATGGCACAATGATCTTTTCCAATCAGATTTGGGCCCTTTTGGTATGTGCTGTATGTCCAGAATGCACCAAATGTCTGGTCATGCATGGTTTGGGAACTGAGGAAATTTAAATTGTGCCTGTAGTGTGACTGAGAAATACCCCAGTGTTGTTTTGAATCCCATTAGGGTTTCCTTCTTGTGTTTGTCTAATGTGGTCCTTCTTGTACTGCAGGACTAACGCACATCATCACCATGGACCTCCATCAGAAGGAGATCCAGGGATTCTTTAGTTGCCCAGTGGACAACCTGAGGGCGTCTCCCTTCCTTATCCAGTACATCCAGGAGGAGGTAAGGCTAAATGTCACAACACTTCTTCACGTCAAAATGTTTCCTTCCATCCACACTTAACGGGATGGACAACAGAATCTAAAAAAGTGAACTTACCTTATTGAACATTTTGTCACAGAGGGATGTATCCACTACACACCTACATTAAAGGTTGGGGCCGGTTTGGACCACAGGTTAATTGTGGACCTTGTCTATGCCAAGCTATAAATCTGCTTTAATTTTTATTCAAGTCGCCTCCTCGTGGTGTAGATGTCTGACCCAGGTTAGAGCATTAGAACTGCCCTTGGTAGCTTTCGCTAATAGTGTCCACAAACTTTTTTGATTTGTGTATACAAATATTATTTGGGTCTTAACAAACCATCCAAATTCTTTAAGTAATAAGAGCAATGAAGAAAAAATGGGTGTAAAATCCTATGTTTTTATGATCTCTGCCAACCAGTTTGTGAACATTCTACTCTGCTCCAAACTTGGGTCCTGTTTTTTGTGTCGTCAAAGTGCCTTTTCGGAGGAACTTCAATGTCATGACGAAGTGCCGCAGCAGCCAAGAGGGTATGCTAACCCCACGATGTGTGTGGATGTGTGGAGCTCTGTCTGGGAAGCGCTTGATGTGGTTGGCTCCATCCGAGAGGGTCACACATGGAGTATAATTATTTTTTATTTGATTTCATAGTGATTTGAATTCAATAAAATTTTGAATCTGTAAACTTTGTTTATCGAGTAAGAAATCACCAAATCATGTGACAAAAAGTTGCTTCTTACTTTCTAGAAAAATGCTTGGTTCATGTTTGCTCATGTATACAAAGTCGAGTCAAGAGAAGTCATCAATGGTAGTCAAGCAATTCTCAAGTCCTCAAATCTGCAACCGGAGTCAGAATGGAGTAAGGTCATGTGACTTGAGTCTCCACATCTGATTTGAGATGTATTTGTACCTGGCCTCTTTTTTTGCGGCTTCTAAGTAAATGTACCGCATGCGTTTTGTGTGTTGAAACATTTAAACACGTCAAGATTTCTGTACACAATTAAGTGCTTCACAGTGCAATGTTGTAAGGTAAACATTGGAGGTGAATGGACTTCTGGTGTATTTCTATACACCTTGTTGAAACCGCTATGAATCCAGCGTATGGCTCTGCTACAAAACTTTACAGTAGATCGCCTTTCTATGTATGCTGCTTTTGTAAGCAGCATGGGGTTGCACAAGTAACTCTTTGAGTCTGATCTATATTTTATCAAACATTCACATACTTGTTTTCTTGTTTCCGAAATGTTCCTATATTAAATCACTACCAATATCAATTAACATAAGGTGGTCCCATTATTACCACCTGCAATATTCAAATAAGAAAAATATGACGGCCCTCCTATATTATTACATCTGTGAAAGTGGTTGAACGCAGCATTGGAACGCATTTGTCTGAGGTACATATCCCTCTCCCCTCAGATCCCGGACTACAGGAACGCTGTGATCGTTGCAAAGTCCCCTTCAGCTGCCAAGAGGTACAAGTGCCTCCGGAGCGAATACGCTCGTTCTGCAGTCTAAACGCTTAACCATATCCTGTGTGATCATGTTCGTGGTTCTGTAAATAGTGTTTGCGTTCCTACTTGTTGTTCTTTTCTGGTGTCTGTGTTGTAGTGGGGCGAAATGTGAAATGGAAGATTTATCTTCCTTAACATGTATAACATAACCGTGTGTGTATACATGTGTCATTCGATAAAACATGCTGTGTGTGTATCAAAGCGATATGTAGATTGTACCTCTTTATTCTGTGTGTGTAGAGCCCAGTCCTACGCTGAGCGCCTGAGGCTGGGCCTGGCGGTCATCCACGGAGAGGCCCCTGGTTCAGAGGCAGACATGGCTGACGGGAGGCATTCTCCCCCTGCCACGCGGACCACCACAGGGCACACTGGTCTGGAGCTCCCACGTAAGACCCAAACACACACCCGACACAGCTGTTGGTCCCCCTGTGCCTCAGATTTCCTGTCGTTCACTACTTGATGCCCATAATGTACAAATACAATAGGTGTACAACCAATGCACACTTATTTGTCCCAGGATACACACTATGTCCCAGGATGCATAGCGGTTTTCATCGGATTCCTCCAATAGAGATGGTTGGGCACGTTCAGATTATTTTTGCACATTAGTTTTTGTTCGTACTTTAGATTGTTCAGTACTTAATATTCTTCTTCTCTACTCGTCCTTTGCTCTTGAACGGTGAATTGTGCGTGAGAATGTACGTTTGTGTGATGTATAATTGTATTGTATTTACCCTGCACCGTTCTGTCCATGACTAATGCAGGGACCCCTCAACGAGCGGCGTTCCCTGACCTAGAGCTACCAAGTAGGACTTTCTTAACCCCCCCCAACTCCCCACCACTTATCTGCTTCTCTCTGATTCACCTGTGCATCAATGCATGGAATTGTGGGAAAATTACTCCAGAGGGCTTCCAATTAACTGCATCTGAATGGGAAGATGCATCTAAAGAATCTGTGTCTAATGTTGGGCGGGCTGCTTCGCTTGGCCATGTTGGGCTTGCTAAGCATAGCATAGTTAGCGTAGCTGTTCCTCGGTCCTCCACTAGCATGGTATGTAGGGCTGCTCGATTATGGAAAAAAATCATAATCATGATTATTTTTGTCAATATTGAAATCACGATTATTCAAACTATTATTTGAGTTTGAAAACATGATGCTTTTATTCAGCATTTCTCTCCAAAAAAATACTTTTGTCGCTTTTCCACCGACAGTACCAGCTCGACTCGGTTTGGTTCCAGGCACGTTGCGTTTCCATCTAAAAAAGTACCTCTTCAATGTGGGCTGGTCGTAGAAAAGAACCTCTCCAACATGGGCGGGTCGTCATTAGGTTTTAATCACGGGAGATGCGATTCCCGGGAAATCTGAATCTGATCAAGACTATTTCATGATTCCCGGGAAAGGTTATGATGGGAAATAAAATAAAAAGCACAATGACTGCGCGTCTATTGTTGTCATACGGTAACGTTGATGGAGGCGAAACTCGAGCCCTGGGAAAGGAACGACACTAAAAAGAAACAGCGAAACGCTGATCCTCCGGAGCCGGTCCATGGACTCCAACCACACCGGACACACACAACCACGCCGGACACACACAACCACGCACAGCCTAACTCTAGCCCCGGGAAAGGAGCGACACACGGCGAAACGCTGATCAGTGTCCCCCTCGGGAGCGGGTTCGTGGACTCCAACCACGCCGGACACAACTTAACTTTGAGTCATTATTCCCATTTACAACCGCTGGCTAATCAGTTGCCAGCAGCCTGTTTACGTCACACAAAAGTACCTACTCCGCTCGCTTGGAACCTCGACGGAGGTAGTACTAAAAAAAGTACCCGGTACCAGGTACTTTTTTTGCCAATGGAAACGCAAAAAAAGGTGAGTCGAGCTGGTACTGTCGGTGGAAAAGCGGCATTAGTAGCTTGGAAATTTCTCCTTAAAAAAATACACAATGTTCAAAAAGAAAATAATGTACAAATATGTATCCAGTTCTTTTCTATAAAACATTTAATGAATAAAATAAATAATAATCGTTTCAACTTCGATTATATTAGTTTGAAGATCTTTTGACCCTAAAATCGAAATTGCCATAAAAATTGGATTAATCGCACAGCCCTAATGGTATGGCATTCTCTTTCCAATCAGGCTTGGTTTGTAAAAATTGATGACTGACTTCTAATCCAACAGTGCTTTACCGCAAATATGTATGTAGTCATCAAAAATGGATCTGTTGATCTTCAGATGTATTGAAGCAAATCTGTACCATAATTCAAATTAAAGTGGATTAACAGAAATGCTTTTTCATTTTCAGAATATAGCTGCATTTTTTTTGACACAAATAAAATGAATAATAAATCATCCAAACTGCATTTTCATTTTCTTCTTCAATATTGCTCATTTCGTAACTTAATTAAAATAAAAAAGAAAAGGACATTTAATTTTCAAAAGATGCCCCGGCAAATAGTTACCAAAATTCATTTTGAAATGTCAAATTTGAAAATTAAAATGCATTAGCAGAAAGGCATTTTCATTTCAAGGTCATTGCTGCATTATTTGACTCATAAATAAAATGAATAATAGATCATCCAAACTGCATTTTCATTTTCTTCAAGACTGCTCATTTTATGACACAACTAAAAAGAAAACAAAGAGGACATTGCTTTTTAGTTTTCATGCCTGCCCCCCCGCAAAAAAGAGTCCATAATTCAATTTGAATTCGCAATCCCAAGCGGCGCAGGAGAGTGACGTGAGTGGCCTCTCTTCTTCTTCAGTTCCGAGTCTGACCGTGATACGCATCTAATACATTAGGGGGCGGTGTGCATATTTGACTCTGGGGCAAGAGGAGAGTGTGAAGTAGAGTGCGCTGGTACAGCGGGAAAACCCCAAGCATGGTGAAATCTGTGCCAGAGCTGCTGAGGGAGGCCGCAGCTGCCCTGGAAAGGAAACAAAATCAGAGTCTGTCTCCGTTGCAGTCTTTGTTCATGTTGGTAGCTTAGTCATGCCATGTTGTCAACATTGGGTACATGGAACACAACATAGTGGGTCAAAGCCTATGTCCAATGCTTTTTGGAAACGCTTTGTCCAGTCAGACATCAGTTTTCTGACTGGCGGAGCAAGGTTGGCATCGCGCGGTAGCAGTAAAAGACCGTCAATGCACACTATTTATGCTTGATAGTGTGCCGAGAGATAATGTGGGGTCGCCGTTGCGACGAAGGGGCCGTGCGAACCTGACAAGCATGCCGCTCCGTGATTGGCCGGCCCAAGCGGCCCACGAGAGGCCGCGGCCCTTCTGGCATCTGCCCGAATGCCAGACGTCCAGTCCATCACTGGTTGTGTCATAAAATGAGCAGTCTTGAAGAAGAAAATGAAAATGCAGTTTGGATGATCTATTATTCATTTTATTTATGAGTCAAATAATGCAGCAATGACCTTGAAATGAAAATGCCTTTCTGCTAATGCATTTTAATTTTCAAATTTGCCATTTCAAATTGAATTTTGGTAACTATTTGCCAGGGTATCTTTTGAAAATTAAATCTTAAATGTCCTTTTCTTTTTCATTTTAATTAAGTTACAAAATGAGCAATATTGAAGAAGAAAATGAAAATGCAGTTTGGATGATTTATTATTCATTTTATTTATGTGTCAAAAAATGCAGCTATATTCTGAAAATGAAAAAGCATTTCTGTTAATCCACTTTAATTTGAATTATGGTACAGATTTGCTTCCATACAGATGGTCCAGATTGTGTTAATATTTAAAATTGTGAATATTATAAGTATGGATACTGGAAATGTACGGAGTAGCAATCCGAGAAATGGAGGATGTCTGAGGAAAATAAGCAGGCCATCGTGATACTCCTGTGATGTGGAAGAGCTATGTTGGGTTTTAAAATCAGGAGCTGCTAAGGTTATTGGTTTGTTTTTCTGTTCTTATTTTCTGTTTGCATCGATGCGCCTGTTCTCTAGGTCTTGGATGCAGACTCTGACTGTCAGTGATTCCCTTTTCAAATCCGTATATCATGCTGTTTGATGCAGGATTCACCCCTTACGTTCCAGTGTCAGCGTTTAAACCAAAGATGCGGATGGTCATTGGCCCTGCTTTTCAAGCATTCCACCCATTTTACAGACTCAAACTTGGAGGACGTTGCTTTTTGCGTTCTCTTTCTGAGACGTCATTTGCTTGGGTCATTTGAAACGTGGACATTGAATCTCCAGCAGCCCCTATTTAACCCTGGGTGTGCGTGTGATTAGCCATTAGATGCCTATTATACATCTAGGGGGACACCCCCAATTGTGATGTCACCAAGTCGCAGGGCAGATTTTGAATCTTCTTGTGATGGCTAATCACACTCACACCTGGTGGTAAAAAAGGGGCCCTTTAGCGGTTGTCTCCCTCTGTGCAGCATTTGCTTTGGTTGAAAAGTATGCGGTCGTCTGTTGGGTAGAGGTGCTTCACCACCACTCCACCATCACCAGCGCAACGTCATCTGCTGGCCAAGTGTGCATTGACCAAAATACCAAATATTCCCTTCCCCCGACGGATCGCCGTAGGAGGAACACAGGTGTCGCTCAGCACTATTTACACCTATGTTATGAGCTACACACCTCCGAGAAACGGGTCTGTCTGCCTAAAGTTGAAAAGTCAGCGAAACCTTAGGTCGACGGTTCTAACCCTCGAAGCAAAGTTGGCGGCTGCGGTGAGAAAGCTGCAACGTTTATGACATCTAACAGCATTGATATATAATGTTATTTTTCCTCTGTGTGATTTTTTTTTTTTCCTCCCCCTCTTCTCTGGTGGTCTCTGAAAGAGGAGTGTGAGGAGCAGAAGCCCAGCATCATGATGCTGCTGCTGCTGCTGCTGCTGGCTTTGGGAGTGGAAGGGAGGCTGTTGCTATGTGGCCCGCCATGGCCTTCTGATTGATTGACAATCAGAGTCCATTTAATGTTGCAAATCTTCATTCAGTTTGATGCGTTGGTTAAAATAAATGTAACAAAAAATGGAGCCAAACCACTCTTGGAGATTTTGGTCACTGGGGAGGTCATCCTTTATATTATGATGTTTGAAGCATAGTGACAAACAGTCACTGTACAAACTGCGATAGATTTGCACTTTTAAATTGGACTCTTGTTTTGTGGCATCTGAAGGGGAATGTTTCTACCTCCTCCCTGATCCGATCTCATTTACCACCACACCAAAAACCAACAAGACCCCATAGAGCATAGACCCAGATGACCCCATAAAGAGTTGTACTGTGCTCCCCACGTCCACCGGGCTACCCTGCTTCAGGCTCTCTGCAAACATGAGCCGTCAGGCGGTCTTGGAGCGTTTGGATTGGTGGAGTGGTAGCTGGTGATCGTGTGAGCTCATAGTTTTATCGGGCATGATTTATTTCACTACTGCTTATTTAATTGTTTACCATAATCTGCATCTCGGAGTCACTGGTGGGACACCACAAAAGTTTTGTGAGAGTAAACAGGCTCTTTCTTCTTCTCATTTCTCTATCTTTCTCTCTTCTCTCTTCCTCTGTGTGTCTCTCACTCTAGTCATGATGGCCAAGGAAAAGCCCCCCATCACTGTTGTGGGGGATGTCGGAGGCCGGATTGCCATCATAGTGGTAAGCCCCCCTGTGTGTGTGTGTGAGAGATAGGATGCAGAACAACCGATACACACCCATTCCCACAGTTCTTGGTAGAGGTTATTGTATTTCATGGTTCCCCCCTAAGTGACTCTAAACTCCCCGTCATTGTGGGCGGTGTGCCTGGAGAAGGGAGCCTTCTAACCAGAGCCCTTGTCCTCTGTCTCCCTCTGGGCGGGATGTCCCCGGTGCAGGACGACATCGTTGACAACGTGGAGGACTTTGTGGCGGCAGCGGAGCTTCTGAAGGAGCGAGGAGCCTACAAGATCTACATCATGGCCACCCACGGTCTGCTGTCGGCCGAGGCCCCCACGCGCATCGAGGAGTCCGCCATCGATGAGGTGCGCTGCTCAAGGGAGCGTTGGATTCATTTGATTGGTGATTTTGTATGATTTTGATAAACATGGTATTTGATCTCAGTTTGTTGAATTGTCAGTAGGCCTGAATGGTTAATCGAATTCAAACCGTCATCGCAAAGGCTGCGATTTATAAAATACAATTAAAGAAATTATATATTTTGGGATTTTTTACTGTTACTGAGTAGCCTGGAAATCCAGACCCACATCTGGAAAGCTGTAGGGTCTGGCAACGAGTAATAGTAATGAAAATGGCCCAACTCGAGGGGCGGCACCAAGCATGCATTTGAAAATATCACTGCACCAATTGGATAACACTACGACTAATCAGAAGAATACCAGAAGCTACCAGTGGAGCTAACCAATAGATTCGACTCTTGCCCTATCCTGTGGGTATCCTGTGGCCCGCCTATATCAGATACACCGATATGATTGGTTAATGTTCTGGGCCAGGGGAATCAGGGAATGAGTATATTGCTCGTTCCCAGAGTGACCAGCAAATTCAAATTGTGCTTTCGTGAGAACTCTGGATTTCCAGGGTAGTTACTGAGCGGAGATAAGTAAGATTAGTTGTTTTTTTTTCTTTTACAATTCAATAGTTCAATAAAGATGTTATATTAATTCATGCATCAATCCATCTCAACACAGACTTGACCTAAATTAAAGAGCAGTCTATGTTGACTGCTTTCAATGTTGTGTTGGTCACACTTTAAAAGATTTATTGCTTGTTTAGTGAATAATATGGAACACAAGGAACTTTAAAAAGAAAAATCACATACTAAATCGCTATCGCAATATTATCAATATTATTATATTATTATAATATTATTATATATAGCAATATTATTAATCGCAATTCGGTTATTTATTTCCACAAATCGTTCAGCCCTAATTGTCAGTGAACCCTACATCACTTTTTTTAAGCATGTTGGTATGTCTTCAATGAGCTTTTAAGCCAATGCCCCTTTGTCAGAAAAAAAAGGTGTCAAATGCTTTGTTTTGTTTTTGCCAGTCTCCACCAACCAGTTTGTGTTTGGTGGGGACTCGGTTCCTGTTCTTTTGGATGTTTCACATCACGACGAAGGGACACCCCTGCCATGGGTGTTTGGGTGCGTGTAGCGTATGTGGTTGGCTGCGTCCGAGAGAGGGTTAAGCTTCTCTGTCACTCATAGTAAAACGCCCTGGTGCGTGGCGCACTTCATAAACAGCGTTATTTTCCAAGAAATAATTTAAAAAGGTAAAAAGGGTAGCACAATGTTGACGTTGAACACTAAGCCGAAAAACATCTTATTGAAAAAGACGACGGTTGATTCCAGCTCAAACACTTTGTCCTTTCAGTCTCTCACTGCTTGAGTAAAACTCCTTGAACACCTGCAACCTTAAGTTTCAGAAATGCAAATATTTGGTTGCTTTTCTCTGTTTCAAATCATGAAAAAACAAGTTTATTTTATGCTTTTTTTCTTGGCTGCTCACCATACAAATAAAGCAGAATCAATTTACTCTGGTAACTTGTAATGGGCATTTGCCATTATTTATTACTAAATGACTACTACTACAAAATTTATTACTAAATGAAAACCCTAATTTACGGTCCTTGGTTCTTGCAAGTTGGGGTCAACCCTATCTAAATACCCCGTTTTGGAATAAGGGCCAAGTTTCAGTCAAGTTTGATTATGTGATTATATGTTGAAATGGGTAGATTTCAATTTGGGAAACAAAATGTCAGTGTTAAGTGCTTTTTTTAAGCTCATTTTTAAGGGAAGATAAAACTGTACATGTATTTAACACTGTCCCTCAATATGTAACCTTAAAATAAAAATATACACACGCATACATGCATGTGTAGATAATTGTCCAAAAAAACATTTCCAAAGAATATTGCCGCCAGATTTTCACACATAAAAAAGCGTAATTTTACGGCCTTGCGTCCTAGCATGACTACTATTGTGGATAGGCCAACGAACCAGAAGGCCCCGCTCAACGCCTGGCCCGTTTCCTCTGTCGCCCCCCCCAGGTGGTGGTGACCAACACCGTGCCCCACGAGCTGCAGAAGCTCCAGTGTCCCAAGATCAAGACGGTGGACGTCAGCATGATCCTGGCCGAGGCCATCCGCCGCATCCACAACGGGGAGTCCATGGCCTACCTGTTCCGCAACATCGCCGTGGACGACTGAGACCGAGCCACGTATATATACACATACATTGCCACACTACGCCGCGAATACATTCCTACAAGACCCAAGCGCACGCGCAAGAAGCATACAAGACCAATCGCCACCAAATGTCCGTGTTCTGATCTTTATTTTTTTTGTATGCTTTAGTTTATTGTTTCAGTGGATACTGTTCGGCCCATGTGAAAATTGACCTGGTTACAGTGCGACGCTTGTGGGGTACCGATTACCCATGAACGGCTTCTCTCCCCCCCCCCCCTTATTATATGTATGTCATCATATGTATGTTCTGCTCCCAGTGCCCTACCCATCTATGTGATTTGGCTAATTAAACATTTTCTGGGATGAATACAACTCTGTTCTCATTTGACTCAACGCAGGTCGAATATTTCAGTGTAATTACTTGGTTGTTTTGGTGTTAACCAGGAGTGTGAGTGTGAGTGTGTGTGTGTGTGTGTGTGTGTGTGTGTGTGTGTGTGTGTGTGTGTGTGTGTGTGTGTGTGTGTGTGTGTGTGTGTGTGTGTGTGTGTGTGTGTGTGTGTGTGTGTGTGTGTGTGTGTGTGTACCTGAGCTTCTTTCACTACCTCTTTCAGTTGCAGAGGAAGTGTTTCTTTATTCCTCCCTAAACTACTACTAAAAACAAATGTTATTTTTTTTTAAGTTTTTTTTACTAAAAACACCCCCGCCCTATTTTTATTGCACAAAATGTAACAACCATCCGTTTATTTCATACTAATGTTTACTTGTATCTCTCGCCAACCATGTAGAAAACACAATGGCAGACCAATATGCAAGCATGCGACATTGGAAGTTTTGACATTTAAATCATCCATTCATCCTCGCATATTGCCAACAGATAACCTTAATCAATGAATTCCTTCTTTGTTTTCCTCAGAGGTGGAGAATAAGTGCTTGACACGTGTATGAACATGATATTAACAATATCATCCACCTGAATATTGCCCTGGCTTGGAGCACAACCAAAGACCTCTGCATCAACATAAATGTCAGCATCATTTCAGCATTACAATTAGTACCGCTACATTGCATTTCATACCCGGATGACAAAATAAAGTAACGTGATTTTTAAAAGCAAGCAGCAAAAGAAAATTTATCAAACAAAAAGAAACGGAAACTAAAATCGTGTGTGACACCAGGCATCAGTCAAATCAAGCCAGAAAGACTGTGTTCAACCCCATCCTCGAACCCCTGGCCGATTTGGTCCAGAACCCTGAACTTGTTCCAAACGCCTCAGAGTTGCTGCTGTACTGAGGAGCTTTGACCAAGTCCAGGATAAGAGACAGTCAGACTTGGCGACGCCCACGAGGAAACAACGGGTGCCACGGATGTCAGAAGACGATAAAAAACAAAATGTATTGTTAACTTATGCATTAAAAAAGTCGTATTTTGTTCCTCCCGTGTGAGAAAGACGAGCACACTTGCCTGACTGTGAAGCCTGCCGGTGCTGCTGACGGTGAGCCGAGTGCGGAAGACTGGTTTAAAATGGCTATTAAATGAGGAACTAGACAGCAAACGGTAAACAGCCACTACGAGACTACTTCCTCAAAGTTGGAACAGGAAACCTGGTGGATTCCTATCTGTCGGTGGGTGGTCAGGTGTGTGACTGTGTTTGTGTGTCTGCCTGCGATAAGGCTAATTCACTTTTTATTTCCATGTAAGAGTGTGTGGTTCAATGTGCAGCAGGCACTGGCTTTCATTTCTCTCTGCCATCGTCTGGTTTTTATGGCCGAAACATAGACTAAGTCACTTTAACTCTTTTTAAAATGGATTTCCCTGATATAATCTACAAAAGTGAGCATTTCATTCTTCAATTAGCTCTCTTGATTTAGATAGGATTGCTGATTGAAGAATGTTGCTTGTGGCAGAATGCAGTTCAGGCATACCGCGGGGGTCCAGTATTAATGAGCATTCAATGAGCAACTGGCCTGACATTTTCTTGAGAAATTAACTTGACTTAATTGGGAATAGGCCATCATCGTAGTGGGTTTAAATGTGCAGTGAAGGTATGACCACAAGAGGGCGGCACTACTCTTGAGCTCGTGAGGTTTTTGAATTTCCTCTGAGTTGCATTTACTGATACAAATCGAAAAGGGATATACAGTCCATGCAATTCACTTAATTATAAAACACTGAATCATTGGGGGGGGGGGGGTTATTATCGATAATAGAAAATGCGGATAATTTTCTTTCTCGTGTGTCTCGTTTTTCGCCCGTGCCTAAAACCGCTACTGCTTATAATGCTAAAGCCCAGTTCAGACCAAAGATTCGCGACGCAACTGCTTGCAACTCGCGACTCCTTGCGACGAGACGGGCTGAGACTTTCTAAAAACGGGGCAGTTCACACTGCTGCACCGGGCGGCGATTATTTTTATTTTGGTTGCGAGTAGGCTAGAGTTGCTGTGTTTCGCCATTCTCCACTACTTCTGCATTGTAGTAATTCGCTGGAGCTTAGTTTGTTTAGATCCCGCTAGTTGGATACATTGCATTCTTTCGTAGTGGCGACTTCTATACTGCAAGGGAAGCTCGGCTTCACCTAAAATTTCGAAAATTAAATGGTCAGATATATACTGTTGTGTTAACATTTCATTGATTAAAAATGCGTTAGAACACGTCCATCTCGAAGAGAGAAGAGTCCGTTCAGAATCAGCTGCTTATCGCAGGTCGACTGACTCGATTTCCTTCTCATTCACTTACGTGTTTAATTTGCGTGTGTTTAGACAGATGGGCGCGCACACACACGCGCACCAAGCATCACCCGCATTCATTCATTCTATTAAATACTCACTCGCGGTAAAACTATGTTTTTTTCCCACGATCCCACTCATCAATCCTAAAAGTAATGGGCTTGTACACGATGTCTGGGTCAAGAACATATGTGTTTGCTGTACGGTGTTTGCAGATGCATTGATTTAAAAGTACAACTTACCGCTGTATCAGCTGTTCTTTCCCAAATAACTTAACCAATCATTTACCCTAAAACTAGATTATTGTTATTATTATTATTTTAACGGTTGGCATAGCCTACTATAGGCTACTTCATTCATGTTCATTCATGCAGGGAAAAAAATGTTTCCCCAATCCACACGCTATTTCTATGCAGTTTCACACGTATGAATAATCTTTGACATCATAATATTTAACATGCAAGTGTAGTGGTGCCTGGTTGCTGCGGGGGAAAATCAGCTTTGCGCCGGGTGCAAACTAGCAATGACACATGCGTCGGTGTAGAAAGTCAATTGCGCCGGGCGCAGGATAGGGCCCTTCTTCTGTTTGGCGCACATGGCTAATTTGCATACGCGCACAGGACTGTCGGAATGGGAACATGTCGGACTGGCAGCATTACGGGGGCGCGATTACGGGCTGGCGGAGTTACATTTAAAAATCGCGTTCAAGTAAAAATAATAAGAAAAGCGGAATCAATTTGTGGCGCTCGTTGTTCAATATTGGCCTATGTGTGGGAAACACTGGAGTGGGCTTATCTTATCAACAGGCGGCACTGCTTTTTTAAGGATACTAAAATCATTTAATACATTTTAATTGAGTCAAATAGATTGCTGAAGGTGGCGCAGGGCACATTGAGGAAAGGGGGCTGAGTGAACTACTTTGCTCTCCGTTATGATACAGAAAGTCTAGGGTGATCAGACGTCCCGGTTTCAGACGTCTGGTCGCGTTATGCTACAGTATGGCTAAAATATTCAACTCTTCATTTGCAGAATGAGAGAATTTGATGAGAGTGCGGCACTTACTGTGCAACAAGTGGATAAAGGATGTAAAACCCGTTGGAAGTGGCCTTGGCTAAAAGTTGAAACTGATTTTAAGAATTTCAGTTTGCACTTTGTCTGGGTGGGCCGGGGATGGCAGAGGTTGGTGGAAATGTCATTATTTGATATTTGCTGCGGGGGCGCGGGCTTCGAAAATCTCTCTCTTTTTTGACCATAGGTCTGTTTGCATCCCTGTTTCACCAGGCATTTAAACACACTCTAGAATGGGAATTGACCAATCGGAGTGCTTGCTTAAACTTGTGTGTTATTGAATACCACATTAAGTCAGCTTTACAAATTTTCTCATTTTTCCCATGGACAGCACCAGATAGGCTTGAATGACGGGGATATGGATCAGTATACACCGGAATTGTCCTTCAACAACAAAGCTAAAATGACCGACAACTTCATATTGGATATGGCTCCCTACAAGATATGTAGTATGTGATGTGAGTTTGAATTGAAAATCATATTTCTTAATGTCCTCAAACAGGAAACTGATCCAGATGACGTGGCTGCCAAGGGAGTCACTAGTGGCCGTGTCCCAATTCAGGGGTTGCATCCTTCGAAGGACGCATTTGAAGACCGCATACGTCACAGCGGCGCGTCAAGTGCTGTCCCATTTCGAAGGGTCCTTCGAATGCGGCCGAGATATGCAGCCTTCGTTTCCCGGATTTGAAGGACGCATCGGATGCATCCTTCACGGCCCAACGTATCCCAACATTCATTGCGCGTTGGATATTTTTTCAGAAATGGCGCGGAGAGAGCGGAAGCAGCAGCTGCAGCGAATAGACCGAGTCGGCAAGCAAGGAAACGTCACTTCCGGTCAGGGCCGTGGGGGAAAACAAACCGTTTTCCCCATACACACTCATGCAAAAAGGCGGTATTTTAAACCTTTGTCAAACGCTTGTCCGCTGTCATTTCTTGGTTTGAATCACTTGTATATGCTGTCAAAGGGCTATATATTAAAAAAATTATCATGATCGGGTCGATTGTTGTCCGTATATTTTTTTAAAAGTGGATCTTTCACAGTTGGTCTTCCCCCACAGCGTTGAGTCTAGGTGGGTGTTCCCTTGGTCGCCGGCCGGATCTATATCGTAAAAACGCGGCAAGTGTTTGTCTCTTGCTGTCATGTCTTACTTTCAGTCACTTGTATGTGCTGACAAAGAGCTTTATCTTAGATATAAAAGCTCAGGTTGTGATTTTTAAATTTATTTGCGGTGCAAAATGGTAAACAACAACTCTTCGGCATTGTCTCTCCGAGTGTCTACAGCCGGCGACCAAGGGAACACCCACCTAGACTCAACGCTGTGGGGGAAGACCAACTGTGAAAGATCCACTTTTTAAAAAATATACGGACAACAATCGACCCGATCATGATAATTTTTTTAATATATAGCCCTTTGACAGCATATACAAGTGATTCAAACCAAGAAATGACAGCGGACAAGCGTTTGACAAAGGTTTAAAATACCGCCTTTTTGCATGAGTGTGTATGGGGAAAACGGTTTGTTTTCCCCCACGGCCCTGACCGGAAGTGACGTTTCCTTGCTTGCCGACTCGGTCTATACATATTTAATGACAAAACTACGTAAAACATTTTTTAATATAAAAGTAAGGTTGGGACCATTTTAAATATGTAACTTTATTGTCAAAGTTCAATTACATTAACGCTAGACATATAACGTTAAACTAATTAACGTTAAGCCAACGTCCTCTCTTCCTCTTCACCCGCCGGCTCCGGCGGTGAATCTTCTCCCACTCCTCCAATAAAAGATAAAACATAACCAATAAAATGATAATTTCTGGCTCCATATATCTCCTCCACTGTCCGGTTTGAACCGCAGCTGTCAGGGTTGCTAGGAGACAGGAGCGGCGCGTGGTCACGCAAGGTAGAGGACGTTAACGGCTGGTTGCGCAATCCGGAAATGCTCCGTAGGCTAGACCGTCCCATTCCACAACGCTCGTTCGGCCTTCGATGCAGCCTTCGCGGTCTACGAAGGCTGCATCCTTCGAAGGACGCATCCTTCGAAGGATGCAACCCCTGAATTGGGACACGGCCACTGTGGGAATTCTGTATGTCCTGTGTGGCTGAAGCCTCATCCCCCAAGATCCAAAACATCGCACTCATCTTAGAGGAATCCATAGTAGTAAAGGACCTTCCGGATACTCCCATGGCCTACCTTCTCGGCCTCCTTTATGCACTCAATATTTCCTATCCGGAGGACCTTAATTACACATTTGAAACACGTGTTCCTGGATAATGGCCCAAAATGCTCTGTGTGCGATCTCTAAAGAAAAAGCTTTGTCTTGTCTAAACGTTGCAAAAAGAAAAGTGAAATAAAGAAACAGGTTTTCCCTCTTGGAGTCAGCTCTGATTAGCAGCTGTGAAATTTGACAAGTTCACATAATTGTTTTGTGTTGTGTTCTCAGACTAATTGCTGGTTAATAACTCAAAAGTTTGTAAAATGTGTGTTACACCCATTTGTAAGTTATGTAGTTATTGCTAATAAGGCAACGTGAAATTTGACATTGATTTATTTTATTTATATTTTTCTACATTGTTACATTGCTACATTGATTGTTCTAGCAAAATGTTAATGCAGAATGTATTTTCAAGTTAGACCTGTGAAGCCATACGTGTCAAGACAGCTGTGAATGACATGTTATGTGAATTTTAACAGAACTTTTTCATGTTAATTCTCTTGATGCCCATAGTCATCTCTGACCAGCAGCTGGCAAACTAATGTTTTAAGTGTTTATCACACATTTTATTGTCTTAAATTGTATTTTAGATGCATCTGAGCAGGGATTATTGTTCTAGCATAAGTGTAACTGCAGAATGTTTTTCAAGTTATACCTGAATATTTGGCCATATTGTTGAATTTGAAATTCACACTTTGATCACTGACTAGCAGCTGTGAATGACATGTGACATGTGTCATGTGAAATTTAACACTGAACTTTTTCATGATAATTCTCTTGATGCCCATAGTCATCTCTGACCAGCAGCTGGCAAACTAATGTTTTAAGTGTTTATCAAGTGAAGAATGGCGAGATGGCATAGGGCTGAGAAGTTCCAAAAGTATTTTAAAAGCCGAAACAACAATTACAGGACACATAAACAAGGGGAAACGTTTCGGGTCTAGCCCTTCATCTGTGTTCCTTGTACGTGATGCGTCACAGGGCGCAGCGGCCTTTTATAGGCTCGCCTGCCAATCACCCAATCACCCCAAGACACATGAGTGTGTTTGGGGTCACAGTGTATCCAAATCACCAAAGTTACACCACAGGTACTATAATATCATAATTATATACAAACATGTACAGGAGATATAACATTTGTATACAGAAACATATAGTCACATTTTAATAGTGATACCATATTTAAATTTAAATTAAAAAAAAAAATATATATATATATATATAAAACATAACAATATTTAGAAAAAGGTACACATCACCCTTATCAAAAGCAATATCATCATAGCACATTAGGTTATCTTGCGTCCATGTTGGCCTAGTCCATTATTCAACCAACTATTCTAATTACAACAGTTACAGCGAACATGTTAAGGTAAATTCATCATTGATACCACATAGACGGTCTCCTAAGACCAGTTCAGACCAAAGATTCGCGACGCAACGAGACTCTTTTGGGACGTCGCAGGGGAAAAGTTGCAGCAGTGTGAACTGGTCGTCGCAAGGCGGCTGATGCCGTTGCAAGGAGTCCCCAAAGATTGAACATGTCAAATCGCCAGGTCCAGTTTTAGAACGCAACGATGTGGCTATTTCTCTTCAGCTAATCAGGACACAGCACAACAATTTAGGCTTATTAAATACAAGTTGTAGATGCTAACGGTATTATCTTTGGTTTTAACACCGCACTTATTTAACATTGCAAATGTATAAATCAGTGTTCGAATTACGTGGGAGCCAGAGGGAACCGAGCTTCCAAAAAGGCAAAGTCAAAAAACTGAGGGGTCTCATATCTGAAGGTAATTTCATCTTAAACAACACTCATCCATCCCCGTGAAGTCTCTTACCATTAAAGATGTTAGATTAAAATATAGGCTAGCCTACTATACGTCACGTAGACGACTCATTTCACGGATTCCTGTGAGACCGGGTTGCCTTAATTACATCGGTCGCATTTGTCAGGTGAAAACTAAATGTCAAGGGAAAGAGGCGGTGGTTGAAAAAAGTATTTCGATCGCTTATTAAGTTCACTCGTGGCGTGTAATGATTTATTCGTTCCCCTGTATCATTTCCTTAATTTAGAAGACAGTTAAAAAATAATAATAAAAAAATTATATTATAAAAAAAAATTATATTAAAAAATTTATATTAAAAAAAATTATCAAAAAAAAATTATCAAAAAAAAAATCATCCAAAAAAATTATATAAAAAAATATTATATATTAAAAAATATTTTAAAAAAAATTATAAATTAAAAATATAAAAAATAAAATAGGACCTGCGCACAAATGTTTTTTTTTGGACCTGCGCGCGCATCTTTTTTTTTGGATCTGCGCGCACATCTTTTTTTTGGACATGCGCACGCGCATCTTTTTTTGGATCTGCGCGCATCTTTTTTTTGGACATGCGCACGCGCATCTTTTTTTTGGACCTGTGCGCGCATCTTTTTTTGGGATCTGCGCGCGCATCTTTTTTTTGGACATGCGCACGCGCATGCGCACGTGCTTTTTTTTGGACATGCGCACGCGCATCCAAAAAAAAAGATGCGCGCGCAGGTCCAAAAAAAAGATTGGACCTAATTTTTTTTAATACAATTTTTTTTATTATTATTTTTTTAATTTATAATTTTTTTTTTATATAATTTTTTTTTTTCATAATTTTTTTTATATACATTTTTTAATATAATTTTTTTTCATATTTTTTTATATATATATTTTTTAATATAATTTTTTTTATATATTTTTTTTTTCATAATCTTTTTAACATCTTTTTTTAATATAATTCTTTTTTTCATAATTTTTTTTTATATAATTTTTTTTCATAATTTTTTTTTATAGAATTTTTTTAATATATTTTTTTAAATCTGTTGTTATATATATTTATATATATAACAACATATATTTATTTATATATTTATTTATATATTTATATAATATTTTTTTATTATTTAATAATATTATTTGATAATAGGTAAGACCGCACGGGGATGGATAATGAGCGTTGTTTAAGATGAAATTACAATGCCAAATATGGCAGACACCTTCAGATATATGAGAGACCCCCTCCGTTTTTTGACTTTGTTGCCTTTTTGGGAGCTTGGTTCCCTGGCTCCCACGTAATTCGATTTATACATTTCAGAGCTGCCAACTTGCACGGTTTCACCGTGTGACACACGTTTTTGCCTGCTTACACACGCCACACATCCAATTTCTCACGGCCAAAAAAACAAAAAACAAAAAAAACATTCGGGAACCATGCCTATGTAGGTAAACAAATGATACGTCTAAACGTAGGAGTCTTTGTAGCGCGTTAAGACTGGACGTTATCGGGAAACCGGGCCCAAAGCTCTTCTGATTGCGCAGATTCCACAAGATGGATCATATCTGAAGCTGACTGGTTCCACGTTGCTTAGCAAAGTAAACATTCGTTGAAAAACACAACATAAAGCATGTCAAATGTAAGTAACATAATTAATATACCTTTCCCATATCTGACCCAACTCTGTCTCTGGGACTTGCTTTATGGTCAACATTATGACAGCCTCTAAACTCGCTTCAGTAAAGATATAAGACTATACAAGCTATAGTTATAGTAGGCACACAAAATATTACATATGCGTGTCCAGAAAAATTTCAAGACAGTTGACAGATAAACATAACAAATTTAAAAGCTACTGAATAGTAAAAAATAAATAATAAGCATGGAGTTTAGTGAGTTGAAGAGATTACTTCCAACGTGAATGATTCCTCTGCTTGGTCTACCACAAGGTGTTGCAGTAGACTGTTTTATAGGCCTATTACAAGAATAAGCAGACTGTAAAGCACTGAAAACTACCAGCTTATATCAGAGGCACAATGGTAGTCTCCTATACTATATTCAATCTCCAAGTTGGAACTTGCAAACGCACAGCATGAAAGTAAATGAGACCAAAGTCTATAGGCTTGACTACGGAAGAGCATTAGGGCCACGGAGTAATATATTAATTCTAAATCTCTGAGAAAAAAAGTCAAAACTTTCGAGAAAAAATGTCAGAAATCTGTAGAATGCAACCCTCCACGGCAGTGACATTCACTGGCGGCCAGTAGATGTCAATGGCTGAGACGGAGTGGCTAGAGACACACGCATTCCGCTTGGTGGTTCGACTGGAGGAACCGGGGAGCCATGGCTGCGGCAGGTGGGTAGATAATACATGTTTATGCTGCATTCTGTGATACTCAAGCAGTACCCTATATGAGGCGAGTGGGAGTGCGGTTAGATGATGCCGCGGGTGTTGTTTGGCTAGCCACAACTATTCGGCTAGTTTGTGCCGTGTGGCTAACTTAGCCTGTGACTGCTTCGTGGAGTTCAACCAGACAACTTGGCCGCAGTAGCCTACGTCGTTTGGACATGTAAAACTACTTGGCTTTGGAAATGCGTTTAATAATATAATGCAAGGTAGCCTTAGCCAGGCTAGCGCCGCCTACTGGTTCCGGCAAATTTAATTTGCCTCAACCATATAGTCAGGGAACTAGCAATGCGTTTCGGTTTGCTCCGTCCGCCAGAGCGGACGGACCAATCAGCGAGCAGATGTGGCGATGACGGGCGATGACGTCGAACTGAAGCGCCCAAACTGAAATACCGGTGTAGTTCCCAAGCTGCGGTAAACAGTTGACGAGATGAATGCCGGCTTCCGGCGCATAGCATACGTCACCGCCAAGCAGCAGCGATTAGTCGAAGCAAACGGAAGCAACCGCCTCCCGGAAGCAAACGAATCTCTACGGCTCGTGTTCAGACGCTATATGAAATGTAATGAAGTAAGCGGCTGATGCATCAGGCTAAGGTAGCCTACCGCACGCCAGACATTTACATAGTGCTACACAGCACTAGCCTGGCTAGCGCCTAACACTTCTCACTAGATAGATAGATAGATAGATAGATAGATAGATACTTTATTGATCCCCAAGGGGAAATTCAAGGTCCCAGCAGCTGAAGACACCACCGGATAGAACGTACGTACAAAATACGGACGTAAATTGCCACACGTTGAGCATGAATGGACATACAATACAATGTAAACAGGAAATACAAAGCAAATCAACAAATCAACATGACTAAGGGAGCAGTAAAATAGCCTACTATGGATAAGATGTGCATGAATGTAGGCTACTGAGGATTGGTACTGTGATCCAGTATGAGGTGTGTGTCAAGTTGGTAGTGCAAATAAGTCCAACAGTGCAACAGTGCAAGATTAAATTCTAGTGAAATAAATATGTACAGTACAAAATGTAAAATGTAAGCATAGTAAATAAAAAAAACTCCACAGTGCAACAGTGCAAGATTACTTTCTAGTCACCAGCAATAAATATGTAGGCTACAGTACAAAAAGTAAGCATAGTGATAATAATAACAGTACTAGTATAAATATATGGACAATTAAAATAGACCTAACATTGTAATAATATAAGAGTTATAGCAGCAGTGCAAGGAAATGCGCCTACTAGATCCCCTGTAGTAAACATAAATGTGTTGCCTTAATGCAATTCCTAAAGTTATGTTGCACAAAACCGTAGAAGGGGGGGGGGACACTACACATAGGACGAGTGTACTCCAGGTGAAGGGTTTGAGTTCAACAGAATATCACTGCACTTTTTGACCATGAAATTTCATTCTGTCCTTGTTAATTACAGCATATGCCATCTCTTTTCTAGGCTGTCTCAGTGTGTCAGATTTCTTACGTCAGAGAAGAGCCCCAGAACATGAAATACAACACTTGGAAGAGGACAAGGTAAAGTGTTCAGATGACAAATGTCAGGTTGTGCTTTTCTGGATATGAATGTGTACATGTACGGTAATGTAAACACTAAATGGGGGTTGATGCCTTAGAACACTTTTTATTACACGTGTAGTTTGGTCAATGATGTTTTTTTTGGCTCAGACGTCAGGTGGTACAACCACAGCTAATGCTCATAAATTAATTAGTAATTGGCAATTAATGTAAAGCAATTAATATGGTTCATAGACAATCCACTAAAAACAACATTTAATCCATACAATAGTGGCATTAGCTGTGGTTGCACATCCCTGACATGTGCTACTACTAAAATATCATTTGCCCAGTTATACATCTTGATGAAGACTAAAGTTAACACCATTATGTTGACCACCACTGCCTTGTTGGACTGAGCAAGTGTGTATAGGTATTTGATACTAATTTGAGCATGTGTGGTGCATCCATTGTATGTGGAAGGAGGAGGAGAGCAGATGTGTAACTTTTCAACAGCCCAGTGATGTCAACATCAGGGAGTTGGTGGGGGATTCCATTAGAAAATGGGTATGGGTAAATAGTATTCATTTTATGGGCTGCGTTATGAACAAGTTGATAACCACTAAGTTACCAATGTCAGAGATCTATCATGTCAAAACAAAAAGTAGGGATGTGTTTGGGCAATCATCACCTTTGAATGTCAAGTCCATGGGTGTAGTGTACATATTTTATGCACAGTTTGATAAGAACCTTTTCACTCTGAGGTGTCCTCACTTTTGTTGCCAACTTTTTATACATTAATGGCTTTAATGAGTTGTCGACAGGAAAATACATCTATACTGGTATTACATTACACATGCTACACACTAACTACTTGAAATTGAAACAGTCTCATTTTTCTGGTGTTGTCAAATTTTCAGCTTCCAGGAGTTATAGAAATTGGAACCTATCAATTCAATTACACACACACACACACACACACACACACACACACACACACACACACACACACACACACACACACACACACACCATATTTTATTGTAAGAGAAAAACAACTTACATTCGATTTTGTTTGTGATTTTACAGATTGACAAAGACATAATCCCGTTGATGGAAGACGATGACCTGGCAAAGTACCTTTCATCATTCGGGGATCGTCTAGCTCTGAGGAATTTTTGCAGAACTGGGACTGCTCTTCAGAAGCACAAAATTGGTCTTTTTGAAAAACTCAGGAACAAGCAAAATGAAAGAAAAGCTGAGGAAAACAGAAAACAAAATGCAGAACCAGGTGGTACATCAGCACCTACTTCAAATAAGAGGCGTAAGGCAAGCCACCGAAAAATTGAAATTGGATGGTTGCACTGTGAGGGAGGAAAAATGAAGCAAATCAGAGCAAGGCAGGGAGGCGGGACCAGAATGGTACCTATTGGAGTGGAATGTGGCATGAATGAGGTTCTACAAAGAGGAAAGAAGCTCTTCTTTCCAGATGGAATGTCATCAAAAGGACATGAATCGGGGTTTAACTTTGAACTCAGGGACTACAAACAAAACCCTGTGCAAAAGGATCTTACTGTTGGGTTTATCTACGACACTTTGTGCATGGCTCGTTTGCGATTTTACATTGCAACTACCGCTAAGGTAATTGCAATTGAGGATGAGGATGAGGATGAGGAAGTGACCTTTGGTCCAGGAAGTCCGGGTGGTGACATTGATGGTGATGATGATGACACAGAGCCCTTTGAGTTTGTGTTTGAGCTGCAGCCATCACCGGGTTCTTCCTCCTCATTTCTAGTGATGGACGCTCCACCTGACGAACTGCTCTCCACAGTATCCCACGATGCCTCTTCAGCACAACCGTCGCCTGTATCCCACGATGCCTCTTCAGCACAACCATCGCCTGTATCCCACGATGCCTCTTCAGCACAACCATCGCCTGTATCCCACGATGCCTCTTCAGCACAACCGTCGCCTGTATCCCACGATGCCTCTTCAGCACAACCATCGCCTGTATCCCACGATGCCTCTTCAGCACAACCATCGCCTGTATCCCACGATGCCTCTTCAGCACAACCGTCGCCTGTATCCCACGATGCCTCTTCAGCACAACCATCGCCTGTATCCCACGATGCACAACCACCTGCCACCACATCACAAGCCAGTGCTACCAGAATAATAGAAATACACCATGGTAATTGCCTGAACGAGTTGATTAAGGAGTTCATGGATCCTGCTGTGCTCACGCAACAATTCGTTTTTAGGAGAATTCTTCCAGACAACAGTGTGGAAAAGGGGATTGGTGAAGGGGTTGTCAGAGATGTTTACTGCGCCTTTTGGGAAGAATTCTATGATCGCTGTACTGTTGGAACAACAGTAAAAGTTCCGTTTATTAGGCACGACTTTAACCGCGAGACCTGGCAGGCCATTGGCAGAATTTTGCTGTCAGGTTTTTACACCTGTCAGTACTTGCCTATAAAATTAGCTCTTCCTCTGATGGAGGACTTCTTTCATGGATGTGTGTGCTGTGACATCCTGGATAGTTTCCTGAACTATGTCAGTTCTCAGGACAAGGTCATCCTCAAAGCAGCACTTGAGGATTTCTCAAAGGTGGATTACAATGACCTCATGGATGTGCTGGAGGCATACGAGTGCAGAAAGGCTGTCAACGCCCACACACTGCCACAGATCTTGGAGGAAATCGCCCATAAAGATCTCATTCAAAAACCAAGATACGTTATGGACTGCTGGAAAGAGGTGACAAAGGGAATGATCGGCATTGATGAGCTGCGGGCACACTATGAGGCAATCAAACCCACTCCCAGGAGAGTCCAAGGCCTCCTGGAATTTGAACAGGTCACCACCGCAAAGCAGCAGGAGGTGGTAAACCACCTGAGACGGTACCTAAGAGAATCAGATGACGAACGTCTTGGAAAATTTCTGCGTTTTACTACAGGCAGCGATGTAATAATTTGTAGCAAAATCCAGGTTGTCTTTACAAAAATGTCAGACTTCTCCAGAAGACCCATTGGTCACACATGTGGATGTGTGTTGGAACTGTCAGATAGTTTTGACAACTTCCCAGAGTTTAGGTCAGAATTCAATAAAGTCTTAGACAGCAACATCTGGGTAATGGACATTGTTTAGTTTTCTGATGTTTGCAGAATGCTTGCCCTGTTGCATGCATTATTGCTCAGAGATGATTTTATAGGTCTTAGGAAACAGTTCTGTGTGAATATCGCAATACTTATGTATTTTTACAGCCAATTTTACAGGTGTACTTATAACATAGCTCAAGCTATGTTTAGTTCAATATATTTCAAGCAATGTTCAATGAACTCTAGTTAACGTCTGTGCATTTCAGCATGACTGTCTTGAATGGTTTTTGAATGCATTATTGCTCAGGGATGGTTTTATAGGTCTTTGGAAACAGTTCTGTTTGAATATCAAAATACTGAAGTATTCTCTACTATCTTAACGCACAGCCAATTTTACAGGTGTACTGCCTTGAATGGTTTTTGTAGGCATATGTATTGATTGCACATTGCACCATTATACTGTACTTGTGCTGTTTTCTGCAAAAATCATTTCCATTAAATGCTTTATAAATAGTTTACATAGTTGTCTTTATTAAAATGGTAATAGATACTGCGGTCTGCAGTCATGGGATCTTTGAAAAGTAAGAAAACAACATACAAGGGGTCTTTTTTGAAAAAGCAATTCAATGTGTCAAACAAAAATGTGACAATACACGTATTTCATAAAATGTACATAAACTTTCATGGCATTACAGTGCCATTTTGTGGATGATTCGAGGATGTGAGGAACTGCACTGCTATTTTGCCCTCAAAGGCAGGGAGTGCCATTTTCCCCTTAATGTACAAATCCCTAGTGTTAATTTTGTATTGTATCAGACTCTAGTTGCAGGAATGTACAGAGCTACTTTGGGGTAATTATGGAATATGTACAAAGAATAAGGGATAGCATAAACACTACATTATACTAGTACACCCTTCTCCATGGAACTAAGATTTGTGTATGAATACAAAGTAGGAATACTTTCACCAAATACTTGAAACATACTTTATTTTCACAGCCCTACAGAATAGCCCACAGGCAATACTGTACTACTGTGCTCATTGAGCTGTACTGTACCGTATGAAAAACTGTAAATGTTCAAAATTCATTTAATGAGGGTTGAATTTGAAAAGTCAAACTCAAACAATGTCTCTGGCTCTTGAACAACAAACTTAAAGGTAGGTTTCCTTCAGTCCAACAATATCATTTTCACAGAACAAACAAAATCTTACTTTCAGTTCATTCAACAATACATATGATCTTCAGCCCAGTAACAGAGAAACTCAATCCACAGGTAAGTAAGTTTCAGTACAATTCCCAAGGCCAGAATCACAGGTACGTTTTCAGTGAATGCTCCACACAGCAGAGTCCAGTCAAGAACAAGAGTGCATGAAGCTGAGTGTATGTGTCTCCCCAAACTCCACCCTCATACTGAGAGTTTCTGCCTCTCAAAAAGCCCTCTAGCTCAGCTGTTTTCAAAGAAGGGGCCGGGGGCCCCTGGGGGGCCACGACATGATAGGGGGGGCGGCAGCAGGTTGTCAGGAAAAGTATACAGTAGAACAAAATAAATCATTGAATAACTAATGTATACCAAAATGAAGAAAAACAAGCTAAATAATATTCCCATTAGTTAAGAACTGCATTATATTAATCTATTGCACCTAACATTACAACTATTATCGTTATTTTATACATCCCTGTTATACACCCCTGCCCTGGCTCATTGGCCTCTTGGGATGTCACACTACACAGTCATCTCTACTGTGTTAACCTATTAAAAGTGTAGCAGATGGGGTATTGCCACAGTCTTGTAGGGATTAAACCTCTACGCTAACCTAGGGAGGACTGAGCAGGACAGGATCTGACTCCCCCTTGCCCAATGCCTAGTAGGATTAGTGCTGTCGTGTGGCAGCAGGTGGTTTCCTAGATAGATAGATAGATAGATAGATACTTTATTAATCCCCAAGGGGATATTCAAGGGACATTCCTATTTACATTCACTTGCTAGAGTGAGCTTCAGGATCTGCAGATTGTCAGGGTGCCTGAAGGGTGTTTAACTGGTGTGTAAATGTGTACGACCCAACTAGTCACCACCCCAAGACTATCCCAACCCCAGCTAAACAGGTGAGGTGTCCCTTCCCGCAGGTTAGAAACAATACGAGTGGGCAGGTTAAGTGGAGGCTTGCTCAGTGGCAATTGCAATCAAAAGTCTCTCCAAGTACCACTGTGTGTGTGTGTGTGTGTGTGTGTGTGTGTGTGTGTGTGTGTGTGTGTGTGTGTGTGTGTGTGTACGAGTGGATGCGTAAAGTGGAGGCTTGCTCAGTGGCAATGGCAATCAAAAGTCTCTCCAAGTACACAGCAAGTGCTGATGCACCCAAACTGTGGGCACAGACGAGTAGGTGAAATCCTCAAAGATTATTTTGTATCTCCTCTCGTAACAGTGTGTACAGTTCAGCAGCTTCAAACGCATCTTTAGGAGTGTTCCATCCATTTTCTTGTACCAGCAATGTGGACAGATCGTAGACTGTTTCATCACAAGGCAATTGACCCTTGGGTGTGCACTCCTCCTTACAAAGGTCAACCTCCTCTTGATTAAATAACTTCAGTCTGTCCTCCCCACCAGAAATCTGCGGGGCTGTGTAAAGAAGGATTGGACGACCTCCAGACTGACCCCTGGATGTAGCTGGTCTGATTCTATGAGTATTCCATGTCTGCACAACTTCATCCAGCTCTTTCTGCAAGACAATGCAAATGAAATTAAAATGATATAATACACACATTTGGTTTCTGCACGGTTGAATGAATTAGGCTAAATTAAGTTTCGTTTCTGCGCAGTGCGAGTTTATAAGCAAACAATCTACGCCTGCAGTTTCAGCAGAGGGTTGTAGAAGTTTCAGCACATTGAGTGATCCCATAATTCCATGCGAGTTAATGGTAATGCAGTAATATTAGATTACACTGGCCTGAAGACTATTAATACATTTTTTTTTAATGTTTTCACATGTAATGGATCCTATAGTCGTGTGTTTTTTATTATGTACCTGTAACTAGCCTACTAAACTACTTCGTTTCCCCAGGTCCTTTGCAGAGAATTGAAGTCACCCTTAATGTGTATTGCATGTAGGCCTAACAGAAGTAATACATCCCCGAATAATGAGTTTTAGCATACCCACGATAGGACTCACTTAGCCATGTCACATCGGGGTTCGCACTTGCCTAATTGCGGTACACCATATTGTATGTTTCATTTTAAATGGCATTTTGATTAAATCGATTCTCACATTGGGTGATGATGCAAACAGTAGCATAGCCTACCTGAACTAGTTCGAGGAAGCAGAATTGCATTAGGCTCTTATCCAAGGCATCGCCGGAGAAGTGGCCAGCATCTTGCAATGATTTGAAGAGGTTCATCCAAAACTGCACGCTCTGTTTGCGAAGGATACCGCACCATGACTCAATGCGCTGGTTTGCAGTGCTGCGGCCATACAAGAAACTTTTGATGCCTGCAAATGCATCGGAGTGCTCTCTTCTAAGGAAGACTTGCATGCCCTCGACGTGGCCATTCTCAGTCCCCCTATCTGCTCGCAGCCGCTCCGGACAGCCCCCCACACGTTCGATGCACTTGGTGTAATATGAGGCAATGACTTTAGGGTCATTGTTGGTGGTATACGCCTCCATCCACAATACGTACCGACTGTAGCCATCAATGCATCCGTTAATGCAAATTCCAAATGGCTTCAACTTATCGTATGAATCCATGTTCCACAGTGCGTTAGGCCCCGGGGTTGTGTACTCACGCCGCCTCAGACGACGTGCCCGTCTAATTTCCACCCCACGAGGATCAAGTGCCCTGAGTATCAGCCTTATAGTCCTTTGAGACACCACAAACCCCCTCTGGATAGCTCGTAGGTGTAGCCAACGATACCCCTGCATCTGTCCATTCCCATGCAGTTCCTCCTGCACGAAGGCTATCACATTGTCTATGTCCGACTGATTTCGCCTCCTACACAGTCCAAGTTCACGACACCGCCTCTTCAAGGTCCGAATAGAAATCACAATACTGTGATTCTGTGCTAAGACTGCAAGGATCTCTTTGTTAGATAATCCAATCTCGAAGTAACATTTAATTAAATCCTCCATTTCAGCAGCACTATGCCAGGACACGAAGTCTGTCAGCTCCAGCTCTGAATGACCTGGTTCTTCCTGGTAGCCTACATTTCTGACTTTTTTCTCGAAAATTTCGACTTTTTTCTCGAAAATTTCGACTTTTTTTCTCAAAACTTTTGACTTTATTTCTCGAAAATTTCGACTTTTTAAAATTTCGACTTTTTTTCTCGAAAATTTTGACTTTTTTCTCGAAAATTTTGACTTTTTTCTCGAAAATTTTGACTTTTTTCTCGAAAATTTTGACTTTTTTTCTCAGAGATTTAGAATTAATATATTACTCCGTGGCCCTAATGCTCTTCCGTACTTGACAGATTTACAAGCCAAAAACTTTTTTATTTGAAGAGGTTGAGCAGACTCATAAGGAAATTAAGGTAAAACATTAACAAACAATCGGTTCCTTTTACAGCCACTTATCAATATCAATTTTGGTTAACTCGCTTCACTTGACTTAACATCATGGAAGTAAATAAACCAACCCACTTAGAAGACCATGAAGAAACATTTCCACATTTATTCTGAACCTGCCTTCCATTCATCTTTGAGGTTTCTGCTACTGCAGTGTTTCAACCAGTTGTGTGTTGTGTTGTGTGTGTTCATATAAACCAACAGAATTCAGGCTGACAAGACCAACAGCTCAGCTCTGTAGCGGTAACCGTGTCGCTCTACTGCTTGTGTTTCCCTTTCCTCTGTTTGATGGTGAATAGGTTTTCGTCGGCAGGGTACATGTCTGCGCCGCCGCCTTTAGATGACCTCTTCTTCTTCCCGCCGGCCCTCTTCCCCTTCCCCGCCCCACGGCCGCCGTACAGCTGCTGCGGGGTGTAGGACTCTCGCTTGAAGGGCGACGTGCGCGGCTCCGTCGCTACCCAGTTCAGCCTGTTGGGGTTCTTCTTGTTCCTGCTCTTCTTCGCCGCCTTCTCTTCCCCGCCCCGGAAGCACTCCTCCTCGTAGAACGTGCGTTTCTGTGGTGTGGCGGCACCGGCGGTGGAGGAGGAGGAGGAGGAGGGCAGAGCCTTGGTGGCGGGGACGTCACGCTTGGGCTTCCACTGGTTGGCGGTACCGCTGACGGGTGTCGGCTTCAGCTTGGCGGACATCTTGGTCTTGAAGACCACGGCCGGCCAGCAGGGCGTGGGTGTGGGTGGGGGTGGAGCTGGAGCCGGGCGTGGGGACCCTGGCGGAGGAGGGGCGGGTGTTGGCGTTCTCCTGCTGCCGGTGGTGGTTCTTCTTCTTGTAGTCGTGGTAGTGGCTGGTCCTCTGCCCCTTCTTCGGTGGTCCCGGGGCGGTGGGGGGGTTTGGGTGTGGTGCCGAGCAGGCCGGCTTCCTCAAGTTCTGGACGGGGGGGAATAGTAAATAAAATCACAACGTTATTCAGTGGCATTCTGAAACTAGTGGGGTCAGGGTGCTGTGTGTCAGAGGAGAAGAGAGAGACAGAGCTTACCTTTGACCTTCCACTTCACCCTGTGCTCCCTCTGGTTGAAGTTGATGGGAGTGTCATAGTGATTGATGAAGGGCGTGCTGGGGTAGGTCCCATTACACTTCCGACACCGTGTACATGCCTGAGACACACACAAACACCTAATACTGATCTTGCAAAAAGGGCCCACGCTCGCTAAATTTTTTGATAATATTCATCTTTAGATCATAAATTTGATTAATTATTTGCTTTGGAGAAAATGAAGAAAGGGAGAGCAGGGTAAAGAGATAGAGGGAGGGACAAGAGGAGAGGATGCTGCGGTGCAAACGGAAGGGGCGACTCACGTGGCCAAAGTGGCCCTTTCTGGAGCAGTTGTAGTAGTAGGCGGGCGTCCTGCCCTGGTCCAGGCGAGAGAGACAGAGAGCAGGGGAGAGAGACAGAGAGCAGGGGAGAGAGAAGACGCACATGAATAATCACAAAAAAAAGGAAAGCCTATCAGAACGACACCACACTGCCTGTCAGAACACCCCTCCAGCGTCAGTGTGTTTAAAAGTGACATGTTATACCACTAGGTGTGAATGCGATTAACCGTTGCAAGCAGTTTGAACAAGTGGGCGTGTCCACCTAGATGTGCGCTGGATAGATCAGTCTACCATCGTACATCTAGGTGCACACGCCCACTTGTGATTTTTAAAAAACGGCTCGTATGGGCTAATCCCACTCCCACCTGGTGGTATAATATGTCACCTTTAAGAGCAGGATGCTGGGAGTCCCACAGCAGGTTAGCCCTCTGCCGCTGTCACCCGATAGCCTCCATTAATATTTCACATCAATGACATCGTGTGACGAACATCTGCTTTCTGAAAAAAAGGCCTACTAGTAAACTAGGCCTAGGCTATTCACATGAAATAAAACAAAACATTGAGACCATTCCACAAAGCACACTGGGTAATAACAAATTCAACCCAATGGACTTGTGGTAAAACCACTCGTGGTGTCCACAAGTAACTGTAAACTATTGTAAATTGCAACTTACGTAACTTAGGGACTGTTGGTTATTTATCCCGGAGGGATTTGGACCTCTGATCACTTTATGCATAACCCCCCCCCCCAGCGATATATTGTTATTTTGACATGACCCTGCAATCGACCCTGCATGAGCCCCCCCCCCCCGCGCGGACAATTCATCATCAACTCAATAAGTCACATCAGAAATATTGAGTGACATATATGAAAGGATAAATCTAGTGATATATTTTGTCAACAAATTCCATGAGAGGACAAAAACCAATAGATAATTGATCCTACTAACAAGTATTAGTTGTGTATCCAAATCCCGATGTGGCATAAACATGGACACAAAGCATTTTCATATATATTTTGGAGTTGCCCCTCTGTAGATCCTATTTCGACCAACATTCACAGCATCCTGGAAACTTTTCAACCAAATAAAATCATAAATAAAAATAAATGAATGTTCACCCACCAACCCATGGCCCATTTATTGTGTGTGAGAGCAGAAGCCAGCGTGCGAGTTCTCGGAGTAGATGCCCTGCAGCCCCCCTCTTTTCCCCTTTCCTATAGCCTGTCGCTAAATAAAAACAGTCCTTGTTAGAGGGCCCCCCTTTATTTTCTATGGATTATCACATTGAAGAAACCCTTGGTGTCTAGAAGTCCTCTGGTCAGTATTCTACCCATAGAGATACCCACTGTAAGGTTCTATTTTTGTGTCTCTTGGGTTTTATTACTTGTAATTGCAATGTTTACTTGTGTCAGTTTTAAACGGCTACAATTATTAGTTATTAAATTATTTATATCCATATTTATTATTCTTTTACTACTGCATGAGACCATCATTACTGCCTTATGGATGCCCATGGAATAGGAATAAATTTGTCTTCAAGTACTTGGTCAACACACTACAGTCTTTGCAACAACTTCTACAAAAGTTTTAAAAACAAGTTTTCACTGCCATCTTTAGGTAGCAATAACTGAAAGAAGTACTCATTACATTTCCATGCATAATTTTCATACCTGGTATGCAGTTTTTGAAAGTAACCCTGCACTCCCTAAACGTATCCAGAGTGTACATTTTGTAAAAGTCTGCCCTGTATTGTGCCGAGAACATGGTCCAGTTTGCAACACCTGTTGCAACACCTGTTGTTACAACAATTTTGAGAATAAGATGATTTCTCTAATTGATTTAACATGGAAAACATGCAGTATGCAACCAGTATAGCTACGACCGTTTTTGTAATCTTACTGTCAAGCCACAGAAAATGATTTTCTCTTGAAGTATTCCCTCTCCACCACTTCTCTGAAGCAGGAAGGCACCAGGGACAGGGTCATTAGAGCTCTGTCTCCATCATGAAGAACGACCTCAGCAAAGACGATCTCCAACAGGCAAGATGGCAACTGAAACAAATAAGATTCTTCTATTGAATACATCATCTCCAGTTAGTATTAAGCCAAACAGCATTAATAGAAATACTGAATGAGCACTGAATGTATTCAATAAATATTATATTCCCCCAAAAAAGAAACACATGCAAACAAACAAAATCAAAAATAAATTATTAATAAATAAAAGACCTGCATGTTGCCAACTCCTGCTCCTGCTCTCTTCCATGTGTCATGGGCTCTATCCGTCTTCTCTTCCTACGTAGAAATGTCAAAGGGGTGACATTAGCAAGATGCTTTTCATGTAGGGGGGTTTGACGGTACACATGGTTTGGTTCATATTTCGGTTTAAGGGTCCATTTGGTACAGGAAAACAAAGTGTTATTATTGTTGACAAAATCCTCTTGCTGGGGACTAATACAAACTACAGTACCTTTCCTGTTCCTTTAAGCCCCCCCCTCCCCACAGAAACACATCGTAGTTATCAAGTAAGAAGTTGTTCATACCTTTGGTGTTCAATGTTGTCTAACAGAAGCTGGCACCACCATCTCCTTATATGTGGCATATCATGCTAGTAGATGAAGAAAGATGTCATTGTAGTTTCAATCCTAAAATCTGTACATTAACAATTTCATATTTAAATTGCTGACCTGAGTGAAGTCGAAGGTCCAGTCCAGTGCCATGTACAGTGCGTACTGTAATCCATATTATAAACAACGGTTAACATTCTTTTCATATGATAGAACAGTTGATACACAGTTGTTACTGTACATATAAACCATGTCAATTATCCTTTTCTCTTGGCACCTGCTTATGTTATTATGTTTGATGCCGAGGTGCACAATCCCATCACTTATTTATCACTTACCATTAGCATGAACACGCCACAGTCCGCGCTGCCTGCTTGTTCTGGAATATTCTGATAAAAAAGCCAGAAGTTATTGACAACTCAATTATATTTAAATATATTTAATACAATTACATTTCTTAGTACTATTCCAATGCATAGCACATTTCACAAGGCATATATAAATCCGAAATTTCCATCACCTTGTTTGAAACAAATGCCCAGGATCCTGGCACTATCTTTGCTGCAATGGTGCTATAAAAGACAAAAGGATAGCATGGTGAAATACACTATGACCTAAGACCTCACATGATTTTGATGTGACGTGACATTTGTGGTCAACATTTTAAGCCATTTAAGCTTGCTTAATTAATTGGCTTCCATTATTGGTTTAAGCAACAGTGGAGCAGGTGTGCATAGACTCCAGATTGTGCTACCTTGATCACCACAAATGTAATGAACACATCACCAAAAGGCTTTTTTTAACACAGCAGAACCAACATTGAACGGTTGATAACATTCTTAACTCTACAGGCTTCTTTAGAACACAGCAAAAGCAACATTGAACGGTTGCCAACATTCTTAACTCTACTAGGAACATTGAACGGTTCCTAAACATAACAATATGAATAATAACAATATAACACCATGCAAAACACAAAAACGAACCAAACATTAATTTACGGGAACATTGAACGGTTCCTCAATATTAGACTGAAACATGAACATGGATAAATAATGCCAGTCTCCATAGCAACTAAGCTTGGAGGAATCAAGAAGACGTATCCTCTTAAATTTAGCCTTCAGGACCTGTAAAATATACAATTTTCAAGTAAAGGTTGAATCTGCATTGTACTACTGCAAATGTACATTACAGCTTCACTGTAATGCCTTTTTCATTACTTTTAAGTGAACATATATGTGACAAAGCAGATTATTTTACATGACATAGATTACACTTCTCATGACAATGTGTGGCTGGAATTTAAAATCTAAAAGTAGATGCACTATTTGAAAAGTATGTCATGTGACCAAATAATAATAAAATGGTGACATTCTTATAAAAAACTCTGACATGATGCCTGTTAAACTTACACCTAGTATCCAGTGTCCTGGTTTCCATACAGGAAAAAGGATGCAGTCTCTAGATGCTGCATCTACCTGCATCATTCGAATGACAACAATAAGAGCTTGTAGTTTCAACATGAAGATATTTTTAGATACGCAATCATAGTACGAGATACTGTCACTATGTACAGGGTTAACAAACTTAAGCCATACACAACACATGCATAGAACTTACTGGCAGCGAGAGAAACGGGTCGACATTGAGAGGTCTCCAAGTGGGGATAACATCCACAGCATGAACATCCTTTCCCTGTAAATCACAGAACACCAGTTTAAATTATTTGGGTTTACACAAAATAAATAAGCACCATCAATGATAGAAAGTTGTACCTTGAAATGATACAAAAAATATCCATACACACCTTTTGCCTGGCAATCTTGATGACCAGTGATAAACAACAGTTGACGATCTGTAATAAAACAACAGAATGTTTTATGGATTGCAAAGACATTTTACTAAACAATTTTCAAATATTTGTGTGATTAAAAGTGTACTTACTGTTGCCTCCACTTCTCTGTCCAATCCCAGGGACAGGAAGTCCAGCCTTTTTAAAACTGTGGTGCCCACTTGAAATCGCCTCATCCAACACATCATCGAGCTTTAAAATGACAGTCAGTTAAGTACTTACTACTACATCATACTTGACAGCAAAAAACAAACGACAATAGAAAACCTCTTTAGAACTAAATTATATGAAGAAAATACTTCACTTTGTGGGCCATATTAGGCCTATTAGAACTAAATCAAGAAAAATAAAAAAAATAAAAATTTACCCATGTCAATTGTCCTTCCATCTCATGCTCCGTTACTTCCCTTCCTGCACATATGTGGTATATGTGCTTCATTCCACAAGTGTTCATTGCAAACCTCAAAACCTCCTGCAATATGGTCAGAGAAGCCCAATTTCAGAAATGACAGAAACATAATAAGCAATGTGTGGAATTTGTACCATAGCATTCTTTCTAGCAAGTCTTTCTAGCAACTGACTTAGTAAATAATGTTACAAGTTGTACAACATTATATTTTAGTGCATTAGATAGTGTAGTATTATGCCGCTTTTCCACCGCCAGTACCAACTCGACTCGACTCGCCTCGACTCAACTCAACTCAACTCGGTTTGGTTGCGTTTCCATCTAAAAAAGTACCTCTTCAATGTGGGCGGGTCGTAGAAAAGAACCTCTCCACCATGGGCGGGTCGTCATTAGGTTTTAATCACGGGAGACGCGATTCCCGGGAAATCTGAATCTGATCAAGACTATCTCCTGATTCCCGGGAAAGGTTATGATGGGAAATAAAATAAAATAAAATAAAAAGCGCAATGACTGCGCGTCTATTGTTGTCATACGGTAACGTTGATAGAGGCGAAACTCGAGCCCTAGGAAAGGAACGACACTGAAACGAAACAGCGAAACGCCGGTCCGTGGACTCCAGCCACGCCGGACACACACAACCACGCCCGACACACATAACGACGCGCAGCCTAACTCTAGCCCCGGGAAAGGAGCGACACACACGGCGAAACGCTGATCAGTGTCCCCCTCGGGAGCGGGTTCGTGGACTCCAACCACGGCGGACACAACTTAACTTGAGTGAATATTCCCAATTACAGCCGCTGGCCAATCAGTTACCAGCAGCCTGTTTACGTCACACAAAAGTACCTACTCCGCTGGCATGGAACCTCGACGGAGGTAGTACTAAAAAAAAGTACCCGGTACTAGGTACCAGGTACTTTTTTTGCCAATGGAAACGCAAATGAGTCGAGTCGAGTCGAGTAGGTACTGGCGGTGGAAAAGCGGCAATAGGTGCTACATTTTTGTACTGTGATGATCTCTGGAATACCTGTTGTGGTTGTAGATGGAGCTTCCACTGCTATTGTCGCACTCATGCCAGAAGCTTCTACATTAATTGTAGGGGCTACGTTGACAGCAGGGGTCGGTGGTGGGATGATGGCAGCGGCCTGGTTCGTACCGGTGGTCGGTGGTAGGATGATGGCAGCGGCCTGGTTCGTACCGGTGGTCAGTGGTGGGATGATGGCAGCGGCCTGGTTCGCAGGGGGTGCCACGGATTGTGTCACAACAGAGGCTGCTGCAGTGTTTACAGACTGGGCAGCTGTGCAAGATGCAGCAGTGGCTGCTGATGCTGTCAGCAGGCAAGGGAAACAATTAAGATTATGACCTTTGACATTCTAAACAGTATGTGTTAACCAAAACAAACAATTACTGCTAGGAATTTCCACACATTGGATTAATAAAGCCTTTTTATTGCAGGAGATGGCTTTACAAAGACAATACCAGTTTGACATCCGAATGTCACAACTATACTGTGCACGTAGATACCTAAAACCGCCTGCCCACTAGAGTTCAACTGGATTTGCAGTGCACTCCCCAATGTTTTCTTCATGTTCTCTATTGTTTCGGCATTGCGTCCATTGTTGTAGTGGTGCAAAATGTTCCTCATTAAAAAAAATATGGGACGATGGACTCATCATGTCTAAGAAGTGGTTGTTCTTCCTCAATCCACTGAAGAGCTGCTCGGCACACTGGCTATTGGCCCAGCCATGTAACTCAGGCACAAGCTCTACCTTGCGCAGAACATCCTCCTTTGGGTCTTTGGTGTTCCTCATGGAAGCGGTCACAACGAGCATAATGCTCTGATGACCCTGTAATAGGGTGGCCATTTTCATCAGGTACTGGCTTCTTTGTAGTTAGCCAAGGCAAGCTGACTTTCACTTTCTTTGCAGAGGCCAATCTGATGTTGTTATCAGTAGGATCCAGCAGTCTCCCCTCATGAGGGCTTAAGGGCGAGGACTATGGCTCTCTTATGTTTGTATGTATGTGTTGCCAGTCCCCTTGCAAAATCATACAAGGTCACATTGGGGAAATGCTTCATTGATAGCAGCAGATCAGCACAATCTCTTGGGCTCTCAGCCCTTAGGTTGAGTTTAACTCCATAAACAACAGCACAAGGGCATGTGACCACAGCACATCCACCTGGTAAAATAAAGTTATCGTACCCGCTATGAGTAACCATTACAGTGAAATGTAGTGAAGTCTGAAAGTTATTACTGATGCAAACACTTTTGAATATAAATCAACTCACCAGAAGCCCCCCAGACCTTTGCAAACACTGTCATATGCTGACCGGTTCTGCATTTCTTTGCGGAGCCTCATAATAAGGTCCATCCTGGAGCCCTTGGAGTCTACGCCACACCCCTTGCAGAGACTTAGCACAGCTTGCATCTATGATGTTAAATAGCAAATATTACAGCCCTGATAGGGCTGTAATATAACCCTAACCCTAACAATGAGAAAAACCATACAAATACTCCACAGTGTGCAAATACCTTCAGTTTCAGAATCTCGTCAGTGAGCCGGTCCTCTGTAATTAAGAGGTCGGATTCTTCATCTGGGTTCCTTGGTGTGTGGATTTTGCAGTGTTCTGTGTTTGACACCATACTGGAGCCTCTTGTGTGCGGACCAATCCATGGTGCCCAGTTATGGTAACTGGGCCGTACCACAAACGGATTCTGCTTGTAACCTGCAGGAACATTTCAGAAGAAGGGTACTGAATATGTTACTCTCATTGCAGCACCTGTAGGATTTTCATTCATGTCACTCAAAACATATTTTGGATGTTGACAAATTCTGGTTCTGGATGTAGTTCATACCAGTGGCGGCTGGTGGTTTTTTAAGTGAGGAAGGAAGGACTGCGCGCTTGGTTGCCATTGGCCTGCTTGCACTGTTTGTGGCGTATGGTGGCATAAGAATGTGTGACTCAAATTGTTTCAGGGTGTTTTGGTGAACTACAAAATAGCAGGGAGGGATAATTATGTGAATAAAATTGATACAAAGCCACTAGTGGCAGCATTGTAATTTGAAAGCTGGTGGGCAGCATGTCTTGGACTACAAGGGCAGAAGGAAAGGATGCAAAGCCAATTAGTCAAATCAGGCCTACTCTTGATTTTTAAAACTAAATAAAAAAAATCTGCCCTCAATGACTGAAGCTATTGGTTGTAATTTGGTTCATCAAATGTTTATTTTCAGTTACAATTGTTGCAACATCCTTTCTACTAGGGCTGAACGATTAATTGCATTTGGGATAATATCACAATATGACAAAACGAAATTTTCTAACCGCAAAGGCTGCGATTTGATTGGTCACGTGACTTGCGAGTGAGCCGAGCGGAGCAAAGCAGTGCAGGCAGGGAGAGACGCTGCGCTTTAACCTGCTGCACAATGGCCTCAGGCTCGTCAGAAGAGCGCACAGCTGAAAGTTTGGTAGCAAAGAGGGGCGGCACATCAGTTGTGTGGAATTATTTTGGCTATAAAAAAAAAGACGATGCTGCGCAACTGTCCCGCATTTCGATCACAGCCTCGTCGGCTTGAAAAAAAACCCACCTCAGTGCACCAAATCAGCCGGCCGAGACCTCGCTGAAGAGGTGGTCTCAGTTCGCTTGAGATGTGAAAGCGAACGATCCAGTTCCAAAAAGCATGAAATGTCTATTGGATATTTGGGCAGACGCCCACATAGAACGTATGCTGGCAAACACATAAAAATGCCGATGCATTTAACACATTGAGCACCAGGATGAGGGAGAAGGAGTTCGAAAATAAATCTGATATTGTTTATTATGAAACAGATTTATTGCTTGTGTTCGTTGAAAAATACATGATATGAGGACCATGAAAAAATAATCGCAATCGCAATATTGAGGGGAAAAAAAATCACAATTAGATTTTCCAAAATCGTTCAGCCCTACTTTCTACAATATCACACAAAACGGTCAGAGTAACAAACTAGTAAAAGAACAACAATAACATTATTTAACAACTATTTACATGGGCTGTAAGCCTAACATTGTTTGAGGTAAATGTGGATGTTGGTCATGGTTGAGGGACTTAATTTGTATATCAAGTCAATCCTCCTTGAGGTTTGTGTTGCGAAGATATCAGTGACCTGGTCATACCAAACTGGATCTTTTGTTTAGTGATTTCAGCATTTTCTTTTCAATCAAAATAATGGCCAAATTTGTTAACCTCTCCTGCCCCTTAACAGTCCACGTTGGAGATTTGACATTATTCATGAGCAAACAGGGCCAGCAATACAGTCGATTGTTAGTAATGCTACCAGTGAGCCATGAGTACTTAGCAAACCATGTAGCACTCACACCATTGACTCTGCCATTACTTTTGGTGATCTCGATTTTGGGAATTGGTCTACCTTTCACTTGCTTTGTGTCTCTTAGACTGAGCTGCACTGCAGCGCGGGTTTGATCTCGTAACCGAGACAGCGTTGCCAGATTGGGCACATTTTCCGCCCAATGATTATTTTTCCAATCTAACGTGGTTAAAAGTAGACCTGTAAATCTGACCAATCTGGCAACACTGAGCCTAGCCAGGGCTCCTGCTTATTGGTTCATAGCGCAGTGCGTATGAACCAACCACCGCGTAGTTGGCGCGATTCGATCCCTTAGCTAGTCCCACCCATATATATAGTGGGTGGGACCATAGATATATAGAACATAATATATGTTCTATATATCTATGGTCCCACCCACTCGGAGGAGGACTTTCCTCCTCTCGCCCATTGACTCCCATGTAACTCACCGGCCGCCAGTACTATGAAGGTATTATTGTAGCAAAAGTCTTGAGCATGTGTACACTAAAGTCACAAATGTGTAACAGTAAAGTTGAAGTCGTAAATATTTATGTTGCATGTGTACACTAAAGTCACAAATGTGTAACAGTAAATTTGAAGTCGTAAATCTTTTTTCTACCATTGTAAACACAAAATAGGGGCTACGAGTTCACAAGTCCTTTGTTACAGGTGCACAAATCCTATCCTGTGCATCACAACTTCAAAGAGTCATGCACTTGACACTTTTGCTACAATCATTGCAGCGCAGTTGGAGCAAAACACATTCGCACACCCGTGTTTCATAATCTGAGAACGTGCACAACATTTGTGCATTCGTAAACCCAAATGTGAACTAATGCATCAGAAGTTGCACATCTGTGAAATATTTCCTCACAAATAAAATTATATAGATCACTATGTTCATTGAGCATTTTAATGAGCGAGCACAAGTCCATCGATACAACTGCTTGAATCTGCTGCTACGAGTCTCAGCTGTTGTTTTTCCTGCGGGTACTGTTGCAACACGTCTAGGTGGTACATGTGTAGCAAAAGTGATTTGTATCCGCATGACACAGAGCGTCCGTGGGCGGGACAAAATTGCAGCATAAACCAATGAAAGTTGCCGGCAGGGGGTGCAGGGAGTGCAAATGAGCTCATTAAAATGAACATAGCGATCTATATCATTTTATTTGTGAGGAACGGTGAGGAACGGTTTACGAATGCACAAATGTGCACACTCAGATTATGAAACACAGGTGTGTGAATGTGTTTTGCACCAACTGCGCTGCAATGATTGTAGCAAAAGTGTGTGACTCTTTGAAGTTGTGATGCACAGGATAGGATTTGTGCACCTGTAACAAAGGACTTGTGAACTCGTAGCCCCTATTTTGTGTTTACAATGGTAGAAAAAAGATTTCCGACTTCAAATTTACTGTTTTAGTGTACACATGCAAAATAAATATTTCCGACTTCAAATTTACTGTTACACATTTGTGACTTTAGTGTACACATGCAACATAAATATTTCCGACTTCAACTTTACTGTTACACATTTGTGACTTTAGTGTACACATGCTCAAGACTTTTGCTCCCTTGCGACTTTTAGTTGCGCATGAAATGTTTATTTTGAGTGAAAGACGTGCGTTTGGGAAGAAGAAAATAAAGTCTTGGTTAACCTTTGTGTCGTGTTCATTTCTCCGCCCTTACTTTGGTGCTCCCGGTCAAATTTGACCGGCCTGTTTTAATTGCTCTTACATTAACACACACAAAAAAATTTATAATCACCAAATTTTATTTAACTCCCCTTTAAGCTGTAAACAATGTCTCAGAGTCATGGTTTACATGAATAACTGCAGTGAATATACAAAGAATAGACACAGAAACTGTGTGTGCGTGCGGTGGTGATGGTGGACCACAGGTGTTACAAAGTTGACTAAACCAATCAAAATTCAATGAAAGTGGTGATCAGCAATTGTATATGTTCAAATGCCTAGTGTGGAGGATATCATAAGGCCTTGAGACAATAAAATGTAAAACACAATATGTATGATTGATGAAAGTAGGAAATCGGTCAGATTTGACCCGAACACGACAGAAAGGTTAAGGTCTGAGAGCGCAAATAAATGCCTCAAACTAGTGCTGTCATTTTAAAATAACGTTACGTTTCTTTTATTACTGTTATTTTTTAAGGCAATTAATGTGGATACTCTGCTATTTGGTTTAATTTACTTACTCAATACTTAACCTAAAATTACAGCCAGGGCATCAAAATGAACAAGAACATTTTTATGTGATTCCAAACATTTGAACAAGAGAGAAAGATGGCAAAAAGATACCTCAAAGAGCTTTTCAGAGAACTTCTCTTAAATGGCATGTGTAGCGGACGGAACCTACGTCCGCTTAGTAGGGGTAAATCACTCTTCCCTGAATGGCTGGAAATCAGAGGATCTAGGTCCCTAACCCCCAGGCCTATTAGTCTCGTGTCTACTCTGCCTGCTCAGTTGAAGTACAATAGCTTAGGCTTCAGAATTTAGACCTGTCACAGTGAAGACCTAAAGAATAGAATACCAGTAAGTAGCTGTGTGTGTGACTTACCTTGTATTCCCCCTAACTACTACACTTTAAGGACAGAGGGTGAGACGCCCCTAATTCAGAGAAGAAAAACTCCACAATAAAAGCAATAGTGTAAAAGTTGAAAAATTAGTGGTTATTTATTATACTAGTTTTCTTATGCTAAGTAAAATAGAAAAGTAAATGAAAAATAGAAATAAACACACACACATATATATACACATATATATATACACATATATATATATATATATATATATATATAAAATGTAAAGCATAGAGGAATAGCTTCCCTATCATGGTATCTACACATTTTTTAAGTACAAATTTAATGACTTTCAAGACCTTTTCAAGACCTCTAAAAGGAAAATTTAATAGCAATACCGCTGCAAACAAATCGAGACTATACACTATATACTCCGTTCATTATGAGTTTTATTCAGTTTGAGTAACGAATAGTAACGACAGCCATCTTACCAAAAACAAAACTTATGGTATAACAACGGGGGGGGGGGGGGGGGGGGGGGCATTATCGTTAATAGAAAATGCGGATCATTTTCTTTCTCGTGTGTCTCGTTTTTCGCCCGTGCCTAAAACCGCAACTGCTTATAATGCTAAAGCCCAGTTCAGACCAGAGATTCGCGACGCAACTGCTTGCAACTCCTTGCGACGAGACGGGCTGAGACGTTCTAAAAATGGGGCAGTTCACACTGCTGCACCGGGCGGCGATGAGTTTTATTTTGGTTGAGAGTAGGCTAGAGTTGCTGTGTTTCGCCATTCTCCACTACTTCTGCATTGTAGTAATTCGCTGGAGCTTAGTTTGTTTAGATCCCGCTAGTTGGATACATTGCATTCTTTCGTAGTGGCGACTTCTCGACTGCAAGGAAAGCTCGGCTTCACCTACAATTTCGAAAATTTAATGGTCAGATATATACTGTTGTGTTAACATTTCATTGATTAAAAATGCGTTAGAACACGTCCATCTCGAAGACGAGTCCGTTCAGAATCAGCTGCTTATCGCAGGTCGACTGACTCGATTTCCTTCTCACACTTACGTGTTTAATTTGCGTGTTTAGACAGATGGGCGCGCGCACACACACGCGCACCAAGCATCACCCGCATTCATTCATTCTATTAAATACTCACTCGCGGTAAAACTGTTTTCTCACGATCAAATACTCTTCAATCCTAAAAGTAATGGGCTTGTACACGATGTCTGGGTCAAGAACATATGTGTTTGCTGTACGGTGTTTGCAGATGCATTGATTTAAAAGTACAACTTACCGCTGTATCAGCTGTTCTTTCCCAAATCATTTAACCAATCATTTACCCTAAAACTAGATTTTGTTTTGGAAGCCTGGAATATACTTTGCTCGAATGTATTATTGTTATTATTATTTTAACGCATGGCATAGCCTACTATACTTCATTCATGTTCATTCATGCAGGGAAAAAAAAGTTTCTACAATCCACACGCTATTTCTATGCAGTTTCACACGTATGAATAATCTTTGACATCATAATATTTAACATGCAAGTGTAGTGGTGCCTGGTTGCTGCGGGGGAAAATCAGCTTTGCGCCGGGTGCAAACTAGCAACGACACATGCGTCGGTGTAGAAAGTCAATTGAGCCGGGCCCTTCTTCTGTTTGGCGCACATGGCTAATTTGCATACGCGCACAGGACTGTCGGAATGGAAACACGTCGGACTGGCAGCATTACGGGGGCGCGATTACGGGCTGGCGGAGTTACATTTAAAAATCGCGTTCAAGTAAAAATAAATAAGAAAAACGTAATCAATTTGTGGCGCTCGTTGTTCAATCTGTGGCGCAGCGTCACACATTGGCCTATGTGTGGAAAACACTGCACGGCCATCACACATGTGCTCATTCGGAGCATTGTAAATCATTTATTGTTTCATTGTTGTAGCCAGTTCATTTATGTAATAAATGAACAATGCGATCGGGATTTTTGAGGGGGGGGGGGGGGGGGGGGGAGCGATCAGGATTGTTATTGTTGTTGGATGTGTGGCGTGTGTGTAAGCAGGCAAAAGCGTGTGTCACACGGTGAACCCGTGAGAGTTACGGTGAACCCAGCTCTGCTTCAACTTTATATAAAAAAAAAAAAACGTTCATACTCCGCGTAGCCTACCACTAGAGAACGCTCCACCGTTTGAGAACCACACAGCAAATTCGCCGGTGTTAAAATTCCAGTGTAACATGAAATTAACACAAATCAGAGTTATTTTAACACTTACCAAATAATAACTAACACTTGCAGAGTCAGTGTTGGTGTAGATTTTGGGAGTTACACAGTTTCACACTCAGAGTGTTAACCTTTGACCACGCCCCCATTGACGGTTAAGAAATGCAGCTCTGGATTTTTGCAGTCGCCATTTTTCCCTCTCATTGCGGTAAGTTAAACTCTCTCAAATTCCATGTTTTAGCTCAATATTATAACATATTTATTTAGAACAATGTAAGATAAAGTTTATTTACCGGACTACGAATATTCTTAAAGTGTTTTATCAAATTTTAAACCGTTTTTCGTCGAAGTGTCTGATTGCTAGCATAAAGTCTGTAATTTATAGCATGTAAGTTAATACCGTAGGTTAGTTTTCAGTTTTAGACAGCACATGCGGGTAAATTTTGAGATGTACTGTCTTTGTCATGTGAACTGAAGTATATATTTTACATATTTTGGGGAATGGTACTTTTTAAATGTGCTTTGCAATGAGAAACGTAGTTGCGGAGCGCCTGGGCTGATTGACTGAATCACTAACAGGTGTGCTAATTGCTGGCGGGAGACATTGAGTCCAGAGACAGACCGCACCTGCAGGACCACTTCCCTTCTCTTGTGTGAAAGTGCTAGCTGCCCAACATAGTCAGCACAGGTGGGTAACGTTCCCATTTAAGTGTCTTCACACACTGTACGAGGCGTCGCGCGGGTGCTAGTCTCGCCGTGCTGGCCGCCAAGCCTTGCGGCGCTTACCGCGGCTCCACCGGGACTCGGCCCCGGTGGAGCCGCGGTAAGCTAGCCGCTTAGCCTGTGGTTAGCTAGCCGCTTAGCCTGTGGTTAGCTTAGCTTAGCCGAGCAATTCGGCGCGAACTCCGCTACCGCGTAGCTGAACACTTGGCGCGAGGCGGCTCCGATGGCTGCGCGAGCTCTGATACCGCGAGGCTAAACAATTAGCGCGAGGGAGCTCCGCGGGCGACGCGAGCTCTGCCACGGCGAGGCTAACCGGTTAGCGCGAGCTAGCTCCGCCGGGTTCGCGCCCAAGGGCCCCGGTAGAGCCGCCTCGGGCCTCGCGGTTACAGTGCTCGTGCCGCCCGCGGAGCCCCCTCGCGCTAACCGGTTAGCCTCGTGGTAGCAAGCCCAAGGGCTCCATCGGAACTTGGGCCACCGGGCTAAATGCCCTGCAACGTCAAGGGTTCGTCTTTCAGGCTATCAAAAGAGAACATTAATAATGAAAACAACATTGCAAGGATGTGTTAACTAATTTCATGTTGTCTCCCTTTTCACCTGCTGTCTGTTACAGATGAAAACATGCTCCTTAAAGTGCAGTATGAAAACCGCAGGAAATACATTAAGTTGCAGCAAGAAGCTGACTTCGCAGATTTCATATCTGAAGGTAAATTTCCAACTGAGATATGACTAATCTAAACTGAGTTTAAATCATTATAATTAGAGCCGGGACTTGATTTAAAAAAAAAATCTAGTTGGAGGCTTGTAATTAATTAATCGAAATTAATCGCATATGAATATTTGACCTGAGAACAGTGAGAAGCATTTTTTTTCACATGGATTTTAGTATACCATTGAATAATGACTGAATACATAAGCTTTTTTTTTCAAGGTGGTACTTAACCAAGACTAACAGACTAGGGATGCAAATTAAATTCATTAATCAATATTTGATACATACAGATTAAATGGTCGTTCCTGCCATTACACTACTGTATTTAACTACTTAGATCACAGAACCATAAACTGATTTATTAATCTGTAGTGTGACAGACTAGCTACAGTGTGACAGGTCTGTAGCTACATCTTGACCACATGTCAGCTGTTCAGCTGCAGCAGAGGAAACTCCGCTGTTCTCAGCTCCACTGCGACGCAACGAGCGCTTTTATTTAAAAAAAAATTTATAGCTCTGTTAGCGACCGGCTAAAATACTGGAGGATACTGTAAACCGGCGATGATCCGCTGTATTTATCAAAGCTTGGTCGCCGTGCTGAGGCACCGGGTCGGTTTGAGCTGCGTTCAGGCTACATTATTTAAAACTCCTCAGGCAGTGATCAGTGTCGGCGGCTTTTTAACTCATTAAATGATTGTACTTGAGTATTATCGGTATGCCTGAAACTCATCTAGTGAGAAACGTTGCGCTGTGCAAAAATAAGTGCGATTAAAATGTGTTAATTTTTGTGTAATTAATTAATCTTAATTAACACGTTAAAGTCCTGGCCCTAATTATAATATTAACACGCTGTTGTGCTGTTTTGTCCCTTAAAGGAGAATTTTGGTCATTTTTTACCCCTAAATCGACCACCTGATGGTCACCCAGTGTTGGGGGGGGTGACCATCAGGACAACGATTTAGGGGTCAAAAATGACTGGAATTCTCCTTTAACCTCATAATGCAGTGAAAGACAAGTTCTCCATACCCATGGACAAAATCACTGTGGAAGATGATACAGGCACTGAGGTGGATGAAAGCGTCTTCGCAGAATTATCCGCTATGGAGGGGATTTGCTTTGTCATCAAGAATTGTCATGACGATGGTAAGTTTTATAAAAGATAGCTTGGTTTTATTTTGCTGAAATGTGGTCACTGAAGATGCAACCATTTTAATACTAGCATATGAAATATTAAGACCCTTGTTAGAAAAGGTTTAAAGCTACAGTTGGTAAGTTGATGAAAGTGAAAGTAAACTCTGCGACTTGGTCAGAAATTTCAAAACAATACACCTTTATGAACCTCTGCCAAGCGCCCCCGTACACACAGACACACACAGACTCAAACAGACACTGTATGAATTACCCATTTAATGTCCGACCATCAGAATATAATGACAGTTCCAGCAAATATGACTGAATAATTGTTACCAACTGAAGCTTTAAGTAATGAGTTTAATTGATAAGCGATTAAGTGAAATAAAACAAATTAATGTCAGTAAGTAATGTATAGCACAAATTGTGGCATAGCAAAGCAGACGTTTATTTCTTTTGATTCCTAATTATTCAGTCTTGAAGGAGATAGAGGGAGTTTCTTGGATGTCCAGTGCTGAATGCAACTGCAAATAACCTTAATTGTTGTTTGTGTTTGAGATTCCCCCTCGTCACCTCCATCCACACCTTCACCATGTAGGAGTGTCTACTCTGGCTCCATAAGTAGCAGTGACGGTGAGGTCTCAAGACCATCTAAGCGAATTAGAAGTGATGAGTCATTACAGAGTTCTTCAGCCAGAGAGGTGAGTTTATCATCATATCCATTTATCTTTTTGCTTACTGTGTGTTCTAATTAATTGTTATCTATGTAGCTAAACCAGATCTTGCTGACAAAACCTGGAGGGACAGCAGTGCTCGAGGAATATGAAGAGACTGGTACTTTGCGTGATAGCAGAAGAAGACAGATGGTTAACATTCTAGCAGCGAACATGGTTGAGACTGAAGGGTAAGTTGTTGATACAAGGATATAGATTTGATTCTAAGGATCGGCAATATTATGTGGAATAGGACAGCCTGTCCCAGCAGTTAGGTGGTTACAACCATTTGATTGACTTTTTCATAAAAAGCCTATATTGCATGATTATTAAAGAATTAAGAGAGTCTGACAGTGACTCAAGGCTGCAGTAGACCTGTATAGCTGCAGTAAATATGATCATTGTCATCCCTATGAAGTCAGGCACTTGGGTAAGTGAGCAAACCATTTTAATTTTTCTTTGCAGGAGAATCCCTCAGCGAATTACTAAAGAGAAATATGCACTTGGAGTTGTCACCTTGTTCCCTTCATTGAGAGATCCACTCTCCAAGAAAGGATATGTAAGTTGTGTATTTTCCCTAAAGTAACAATCACCTATTATTAATACCTGTTTAAAATATGTTGAATGGATTGGATTTTAAACACATATTTTACTTCATATTCAAAACAAATATGAAACATTAAGTTTATTAGATAATTCATGTGTGAACCAGGGAGGAGGAGGGATGTTTAATTCAGAATTGCCCTAACTTTTGATTCTTCTATTTCTAAAATCTGACTTGTACGGTTTTCTTAACTTTTATTCATTCTATGATTTCATTGTTAAAGGGATACTGCTATTTGCTGACCATGAGGATTAACTTTGATCATGTCTGTCTTTGCTAAGGAACACTTTTATGACTGGCAAAGTGGCTCTGGATTTCTGGCATGGCGCCTTAAGACAATTCAGCGAAAGACCGTACTTGGGTCTAAGGAACCGAAAATGCAAACCGTGGGAGGAGGTGGTCCGACGCAGGAAAGGGAGCTACCTGCGATTGGTGGTCAGCTAGATGATGAACGTTGTAAAGAAATCATATCCTTGATGAACCATACCAGTGACAAAGAAGTCATCATGCAGAAGATGAAGGAGACCTTTGAGTATAGGCAGCGCCTCATCCGCAACCCCAATGACTCACACACTGTACTCTGTGTTTCCAAGGCTGCTGGATACTAAAGGGCTGGTCAGTATTGGCATCATTTTCTGTTACCATCATAGCTGAATGTTATGTGTGTGTCATTTGTTAATACTTTTTTTTTTCTTTGTTGCTGCAGATACTTCAAGACTTCAGCCTCCTCTTTGGACCAGAAATATCTGCCAGACTGCTGGAGAAGTGGCATACCTCCTATAAAGGAAAGGTGATCAGAGAAGCAGAGTGCCTTACTTCCACCCCAGTGCTCCAGAGTTTGCTGAAGTCTGCTAAGAATCAGTACAGTGAGGAATCATCTGAGGACCATCCAGGTATTCAGTTTTAATTGAATTATTTTGTATGTATTGGGTCATATACATGTAACTTATCGTAACTCAGTTGGAAAAGTGAATTTTTTTTTGTGATTCAAATATAGGTGAGCATGGACTTTTTTTTTTGTTTCTTACAGGATGGGACAGTGATGTGGCATCTTTCCTACTGCTCTTGCATATCCTACCACCTCAGCCTGTGAAAAAGAAATCACTGAAGATCAGCGCATCCCAGGCCATGGGACACTTAGTTGTGTTTCACAAGGTATGTATTGGGCCACAGTAGGTGCTTTAATTAAGAAATGTATGTCAGACTAAAAGCACAAACATGTGATGACATGACATTCTCACCCCCACCCCAGTCCTGCAGGAGCTTAGAAGAACACCTACAGAGCTGCCAGGACAGCCATCAGCAGCCATACCTTCTGGCTTCTGGGACCAGCAAGCAGGCCATCAGCTCGTTCTACATTGTGATGGATAAGAAGCTCATCCCCTGCCAGGGAACCACATCATTGGCAGCCCTCGACGAGCTTTTTAAGGTGCATTTTGTCTTCAGTGTAAGCTATGCTGATGCTCTCAATAACCTGTACACATTTATCCAGACAACAGTCTATGGTATTGATGTGGAAACCACCAAAGAAAGCCCAAAGGTGAAAGAATTAAGAGCCAAGTTCATGAACAGGAGCTAAGAGTGTTGACGATTGATTTAACATGTATTATATCCTGGAGAAGGTTTCATGTATGTGTGCGCAGTTAACAAAAAGCTTAAAGACAAAGATGTTGGCCACATTCATGAATAGGAGTTCAGAGCAAATTTCTTGAAAAATGTATAGGTGTCACATTTGTAGATTGTTGCATGATGCACCTAGTGCATTAATTCAGCACCTTAAGTTTTTTCATGGATTATATCCTGGCAAAAACTTTGTTGTTTTGTGTGCTCAAGAAGGATGTTCACTGCAGTTTAAAAGTTTTGCAGGTTTTCGAAAGCATTTAAATAGTTGTCATAGCACTGTTAACATGGGCCCAAGCAATGATATCAATGTGCAAACACCACATCAGTCAGACTTAAGCGAGCCTATCTCACAAGATGCCTCTGATATGGACGTGGATCTGATAAATCAACCCTCTACATCTCATATGCCAAAAGACCAGGCAAAAGAAATGTGTGCTTCAATCATAGCAAAGTTAGTGGGAAGTGGTGTTGCTAACAATGTTGTATCATCTGTTGTTGAAAGCATGGAGGAGTATGTCAATGAGGTTCATGAAAATCTTAAAGAACAAGTGTTGAGTGCTGTGCCTGATACAAATCCCAGTAGAAGTGCAGTGGAGGATGTCTTCAGTAAAAGTTACAATCCATTTACTGATTTAAACTCTAAATGGAGTAAGTATTTTGCTGAGAAATGGGGTGTTGTTGAACCGGTGGAAATTCATTTAGGAGTAAGATATGATTCAAAGAGAAACAAAGTATCTGGAAAATATGAGCAGGTACCAGTAAATGACACTTTCATTTATGTTCCCCTTTTAAAAATATTAGATTTTATTTTTAAAAATGAACAAGTCTGTCATGAAATTAATAAATCGGCTGCTCAAAGTGATTTATACCAAGATTTCTGTGATGGGAAATACTTTAAGCAACACCCATTATTTTCAAGATCAAAAAATGCTTTGCAAATTCAAGTTTATTATGATGACTTCGAAACATCTAATCCCCTCGGGTCAAAACAAGGCATCCATAAGCTTGGATGTTTATATTTTACAGTCCGCAATTTACCACCACGTCAGAATTCATGTTTGATGAATATTCATCTAATTTCTTTGTTTCATTCCCAAGATGCAAAAAAATATGGTCTTGACAAAATGCTAAATCCATTTGTAGAAGATGTAAAAGTCTTAGAACAAAAGGGAATGAAAGTGTCATTTATGGAACAGCCTCTCTATGGTACCATTTCACAAGTAACAGGTGACAATTTAGGTCTGAACTCAATTCTTGGTTTTGTTGAATCTTTTTCTGCAAACTACTACTGCAGGATGTGTCTTATTGACAAAGCATCAGCTCAAACAGTGTTTAGTGAAAACGATCCACGTGTGACTTTATGCACCAAATTAACAAATGAGGAGCATTAGTTATCTAATGGAAAATCCAAGAGAAAATTCATGCTTTGGGATTAAACGTAATAGCATACTCAATACCTTGGCATACTTCAGTGTATCAGATAACTTTGTGTTTGACATTATGCATGATATCTTAGAAGGCGTCGCACAGTATGAAGTTAAGTTGCTGTTTGAATATTTGAATCGTAATTTTATTTCCAATGAAAATATACTTCAACGTGTATATGCATTCAACTATGGCTTTATGGATAAAAAGAATCGTCCAACACGCATTAACATGTTTTGCATTGGCAACAGTATCGGGCTTAATGCTAGTCAAACATTATGCCTCATTCGGAACCTCCCATTAATTTTTGGTGATGTTGTCCCAGAAGGTGACAGACACTGGCATCTGTTGATAATATTGTTGCATATCATTAACATTGTATTTTCCCCATGTATTACTGAGGGAATGACAGTATTTTTACAACATCTCATTGAAGACCATCATCGGTTATTTAAAGATTTGTATCCTCAAAATAATTTAATCCCAAAACATCACTTCATGATACATTATGCTGAGTGTATATGCAAAATTGGTCCTTTATTGCATGTTTGGAGTATGAGATACGAAGCCAAACATAAATTCTTCAAGTCTAGCATTAAAAAATTTCAAAAACATAACAAAGTCTCTTGCCAAAAAACACCAAATAGCTGTAGCCTATCACTGGGAGTCGCTGTCTACCAAAGGTATTGAGTCTGGGCCTGTCAAAACAAAAATACTGACTGATGTTGAAAATGGTGATTTGATTTCAGAACACTTTCAGATTGATTTATTAAGTGAGATAAATGTCACAACTTGGGTAAACCATAATGGTGCTGAATATCACACAGGTCTTGTCGTTTGTACAGATTTTGTTCATGAAATGCCAGTGTTCAGCAAAATTGTTGGCATCTTTCTGAGAAATGAAGTTTATTTTTTGGTGTCAGAAATGGAGGCTACATTTGTAGAACATTTTCATGCTTTTCGTGTTGTTGATCAAGTGCATAATGTTTCAATTGTTAGACCTCAGGAGCTACGGTATTTTAAGCCCTTTGATGTCCAAATGTCTTATGGTACAGACTCATTTTTCTATGTTGTACCAGATGGCTGCATTGTCTAAAGTAAGCAGCAGAGCTGCCTCATGTCTTTAATATATTTTTGTACAAGGTCACTGCTGTCTTGTGCCTTGTTTGTCTGAAAGCATGGGCAAAATAAAATATTTTCATGACAGTAACTGTATTTGGAGTGTTTACTGTAAATGCATGGTGGGAGGGCTGGACTTTTATTGTACAATCCAAGTATAATTGTGTAAATTCCTGTAGTATATTTTATTTATAGTGTGTATATATATATTTATGTGTATGTAACACTGTTAAGTGTTATTTAATAGCTATAATAGCTATTAAATAAAACTAAACAGTGTTAATGTACACTACAGTAGTTATTAAACAACACTAGCCAGTGTTATTGTCATCTATTACAATGTTAATAATTTACACCGGTGCAGAGTAAATTTACACTATGATAGTCATTAAATAACACTGACATGTGTTAATATTGTTCATTATAGTGTTGATAAATAACACTAAGAGATTTTTAAGTGACACTAACATTGTTTATACATTTGGTAATTAACACTATAAGAGTTTTTAAAATAACACTATCAGTGTTTATAATTTTAACTCTTTCAAAAGTGTTAATTTAACACTTTTACAGTGGTTCCCATATAAACACTGGGTCAGTGTTAATTTTAACTCTGAAGGTGTTAAATTTGCGATTTCAAATTTGCTGTGCACTGTTCTAGCGTATCGGTTTGACCAACCGGACATTGTAGGTTGTAAAATGAAACGTAAAACTGAACAAATATACAAGATACAAAAAGAGAAATTAAACAAAATACACCCGCTCATTAATTCTCCCCCCGATTAAATTTAATGCCGCCCACCCAATAATTCCAGACTTTTTAAGACATTTAAGGCCTTGAATATGGAAACTTAAATTCAATGACTTAATACTTTTCAAGATCCGCGGCAACCCTGTTCCCTATCAACCTGTAACCACCATATAATGTTCAAAACCTTACATCAACATCCACTTCACCAGAGTGGCTCAATAACACTTTCACGGTTTGGCTTAACAACACTATCACTATTACACAACAGTAACAAGTATGTCAATTGTAACTTCAGAAACGGTTTTGCACCATACACATAATAACACTCAATAACGATATGTCCACTCTCGGTTCAATGTTCCTTTTGGTTCGGATTGTCCACGTTACGTGTGTGCCGACCGTTCACCAATTAGACATGTCCATCACGAGTGCGTTGCTGTCCGTTGAGAATGATAGCCATGTGTGGCAGCAGGGTAGCCTATTTACTCACCCACCGCACCGTGCATCAATGGCGGGAGAGGGAGAGAGCAGGAGCCACAGACACGTCCCGGTCTGTAGCAGTGAACTGGCTGGCTCTTCGTTCTTTGGCGTGACAAGCTTCCAACGTTGGCGACGGGCTAGTAATATAACTGAATAGTCAACACTTTGCACTACCTAGCGAGGACGGTCGCCTCGCACTACGCGAACTATACTTGTTAATAATACGACCCCGGATGAATCTTCAGCGCTGATGGCGTGGAGTCTTCCGCTCCTCCACACGCCACTCCAGCCGTAACTGTTCCGTAGCTCAGATTAAAACATGTCGCACACGCAATAACTAAGAGCTAAACTGTTATTCAACTGATCTATCATACCGAAATCTCCGTCAGTATGGGACCTCGCCGAGTGCCGCCATCTTCTTCGTTCTTCCTCACCAACTCTCTCTAGTTCCGCTCTCTCAAGTCCCGCTCTCTCAAGCTCTCTCCTCATTCGCTCTCTCCTCTCATTCGCCAGTGCACTGCATGTGTAGCACCCCTGTAAAAGGGGTGAAATGATTATTAAACAAAATCAACAATCAGCCGACACTGTGTCTCTCTTCGTAACATGCGTTGATCTTTTTATATAACACACTCACAATAATCAATTTCACATTCTTCCATATACATTCACAATTATTTAGCAGCATCATGTCAACAACACTACTGTAATAACCCGGTTTCCATTTTATCATAAACTATTCTAAAATAACATTAATCAGAAAATATCCGTAGCCTCAATTAAATCAACTTAACAAAGTACCGCATGTAAACCAGGCCTACACGCCATGCAGCGACACACCACACTGTATTGCGAAAGATGGCGCCGTCCACCATGTGGTTCCTTAACAAACATATTTTGAACTGAACAAACCCTCTAACATGACCATTTTAACATGCTGAGGCACTTCGATACATCCCCCATTATACCCAACACATATATAATCGACCGTGAGCCATCTGTTATCAGTATTTACCTGTAAAAGGGGTGAAATGATTATTAAACAAAATCAACAATCAGCCGACACTGTCTCTTCGTAACATGCGTTGATCTGAAGAGCAAACACACTGCGCCCCCTACAGGCCCCGTGCAGACCCGAGCAACTGATCGCCGGCTCACCAAAACACATTAATCACAGGATGATAGATCAATCATGTACTGTTTTAAACCATAGAATCATGTAAACTGTTTGAAAACTGAAAAGTCACAATGATACACAAAAATAGGGAAATACTGAGAATGGCTTATGACTAAAATAAACACATTAAATAAATACCTTTAACTCAAAATAATAGCTTTTAAACCGTTTTATTCATCAATCAATATTATTATAAAAATCAAAATATATTCAGCCTACTACACATGCGAGTACTGATTGGCCGAGCCTATGGCGAAGTTCATGGGTGCGATTGGGTGAGGCTATTTTGAGGGAAAGGTTATCGTAGGGGCTACATATCAAGAAATATATGCACACTCTAGGTGTACACCTACACATGATCCTTTTCAAAAAACTCTTCCAGTCTCTCTTCTTCCCTCCTTTCATGTCTTCTGTCTCTCTGCCTCTCTGTGTGGACCTTGTTGGATTTCAAATTGTTAGTTTGGTGTTACTTAGCCTATATTTTATTTATATTACAAGTGCCTTTCGAGCTAAGCACGGAAAGAACAAGTAGGCTTCTATAGGCTAGATAATCCATAGGCTATGTTACAGTTTCAAATATGTTAATAAGGACATGTTATTTTAATTCTGATGTAACATTAATTCCATGTTGTTACTTTTCAATATCAGTCATTAGGCTAAATAAAGTCACGTTTGGCAATTAGCGGAGTCCAAGTAACCTATTCTCGCAATATAGACCCTAAAGGTCTAAAGGCCCTCCTCAAAACAAAATTACAAGGTGTCTTAATGTAGTGTAGGCTATCAACCAATAACCAAATTACTAAACTAATTAAAGGCCATGACACACTGTTACCTTCTGTTAAATTCCTTATTTCTGGGTCAGACTGGGAATAAATTCTGAGGTCTTGGTTAAATACATATCTATGGCAGCAGGTATCAGTATACAGCTGTGTTCCCATGTCAATGCATGATTAAATGCATGATTAAAACATATCTAAACACATTTTGAATGTCCTACATCAACAACAGCCAATGGCTTTTATATAAGCCTTCCTTCAATTTGTTGATAGGCCTACTAAGTAAACGAAATTTGGGTTATGGTTATCAAAAATGTTCGCCGCGCGCGCTCTTCGCACGCCCGCTGACATTTTGCAGATTCTCTCTCCAGCCAAAGTCCCATTAAGGCAACCCTGCCTTAATGACACATCCAATACTAACTCGAGCGACTTTGAGTAACATCTCGTTTGCTAAATGACAGAATGATAAAAGACGAGCATGCTCGTCATCGAACAGTGGACTATGCGTGTCGACGTAGTAACAGTTGACAGTTGACGTAGTAACAGTTGACACACAGAGGCCCTGACAGCACGGCTGCCAACCAGAGAGCCAAGCCCTGCAGGCGAACATCCATCTCTGATGTGTGATATTCCCCACCAGCTGTCAGCTCTGTCCTTTGTCCCCCCCAGCCCAGTGGATGCCCTATGCGCTTTGCACACACACACACACACACACACACACACACACACACACACACACACACACACACACACAGTAATGTAATGTGGTCGCTGACCAACCCAGTATCACACAATTTCGTGCTCATGCGTTATCTATTGAATCGTGTCCCAGAGCACGATTGTCTTGACTTGTTTCGTGCTACACGGAACGAAATGTAAACCCATGCATTTTGATGGGGTTGTCCTTGATCATTTCTCATAGAGCTGATGCACGCTAGGGGGCGACGTTGAGCCATAAATCCCTCACAGTGGGATCCCATGGATGTAATTGGTAAGTACCGGTACTGCTGAGGTAAACTAGACCACCCCATGAATGTATTTACCAAAAAAGGCGTAGGCCTACACCTGAAGTAAACTAGCTCAATAACGTCGGGTTTAGGCAAACGTATACACCAAAGACCACATTATCCCTATTTTTCATTTATTTTCAACATTAGAAATAATCATCCATGGTTTTGAATGACGAGGGTCAAACGCTGCGCGCTTGTAACGGCTTAAAACGTGGGTGTCTAAACTAGGGTGACCAGACGTCCCCGGTTTCCGGGGACAGTCCCCGTTTTCCGGGGACAGTCCCCGTTTTCAGTAACCTGTCCCCGGCTACTGCTCTCCCCGGAAATCTCCCCGGATTTCACTGTGACTGAAAGAAAGATCTGACCCCCCCCCCCCCCCCTCAACAATCCCGTCCGACCGCAAACACCCCCCGTCAACAATCCCGTCCGTCCGCAATCCCCCCCCCCTCAACAATCCCGTCCGACCGCAAACACCCCCCGTCAACAATCCCGTCCGTCCGCAATCCCCCCCCCCTCAATAATCCCGTCCGCCCACAATCCCATAATATGACTTAAGTTTAGCATTTGTTCATCATAAAGAATTACTCAAATATGTTGTATGTAATATTCAAGTGTTGTGAAGAGTGAGAGCCTCAGATTACCTACCTAAAGTGATGGACAGTACCTTAAACATAGAATAAATCTAAACCTAAAATTACGTATCAGTGTAGGCCTACCTACTCACCAGGGGCCTCATGTACTAAGACTTGCGTGGATTTCTGACTAAAACTTTGCGGACGCCAAAATTTGGAAAGCTGCTGCGCACAAATAAATCCGGATGTATCAATCCTTGCGTAAGCACGATTTCACGCAGATTCTCTTTGTACATCCCAATTAACGTGAAATTGTGCGCACGTGCACGAGCCCGTCTCTCCACCCAGTCTCCTCCCTCGTTTAATATGCTAATTCGTATAAATAAACCTGCAGTAGTGCGCTCGTTAGGAGAAAGGAGAAAATGGAGAAAGGAAGAAAAAATAACTTTAGTGAATGCGAGGTGGAGGTGCTGATTTCGGAGGTAGAGGCCAGAAATAAGATCTTGTTTGGCTCTCTTTCCTCCGGAATCAGCACCAAAAGCAAAAAACTGGCGTGGGAAAATGTTGCCAAGTCGGTCAACGAGGTTGGGGCCGAAAGCCGAACTCTGGCTGACATTAAAAAAAAGTGGTCGGACATCAAGGTGGACGTAAAAAGAAAGGTGTCTGCCCACCGGAGAAGTGTGGGTCAGACGTGCAGCGGGGCGGAGTCGGGGAGCTCTCCCTATTTGAGCAAAGGGTGCTGTGATTTGGGATCGGCTCACTTTTGCCCAAAAAATCATAATTGTCGCGGTATACCCCTTCATTTCGAATGCGACCATCTTCTAACAAGGCCAACACTGCCATTGTCAACCTATCGATTATTGCCACATTTTGCGCATGCTTTTATATTCTCATTTATTTGGATGCATGCTGACGATAGGTTGTATCCATACACCCAATGTGTCAATAATATGTAGGCCTACATAATTCGAAATTGGCCGACTGGTTCATTGATGGATTGATTTTAAGTAACAATGGCTTGTGCTTACTCCACTCAACATCACATAATAATATTGCAGTCAAGAATTTCGCAACAAATGTGTGAAGAGAGATCATATGTCATGCGTGGTCCGGAAAATATGTAACGTTTAATAAACAAGCCATCACTAAAAATAATATTGCTGGGGCTTCCTTTTAATTCCAATATTGCAATTTAGTTTTATGGGTCTGATTAAGTTCAGCCTAACAACAGTGTCACATTATGCGTCTCGACAACAATAACGCATGATTGAAGCGCATTTAAGATCACGCATTCCAATGTTCAAATCCACTTTGAACTCGCCTCATACTGCAATATTACTTCATGACTCGTGATCGCGTAGGCCTAATGTTGTTGTTGCGCTGCATTGCCTCTATGTGCCGCCAACTGACTAAATGCACCAGAAATGTGCGTAAGCCAGGCATTTAGTTTGCGTGGAGAACCGCACTTTCTCAGTCAGTCTTTGTACATCCGAACGTTTGCGTGAGAAGTTGCTTACGCAGCTTTTTTGTGCGTAAGCATGCTTTGTACATGAGGCCCCTGGTCACCTACTCTGCCCGTTAAATTGGCATGAAGGAAAGGATTGACCGGAAAAGGTCAATATCCTTTATTCATCACTGTCTTTTTCGCCATCTGGTGGCCGTATGGTGCTATTGTGATGGTTTGGCTTGGTGTCATTTAATTCTGGCCTGACCTTTCATTGTAGGGGGCAAATGTCAAAACGGAACAATAATTTCTAGAGATATTCACCTCACGTCTGTCTTATCACATTTGTATTGTCATGTTTGCATTGGTGTGCATTAGTTTTATTTGGAGACTGCTTAAACCTACCTCTAATAAATCCTATATCTATTCTAATTGGCATCAAATCCTGCCCCAGCTAGTCATCAGTTGCTGTGATATAGCCCTATAGTGCTATAGGACTAACAATGATTATGCACTAGGTGGTCTTCAGTCTTGACAGAGATGTATTTCAGGTGGAACTGAAATCTACCATCTTTGTTTTAGCTTTATTCTCTCTGACCCAGTAGAATCCAAAATAATTATTTCACTTCATAGTAACGTTTTTTTCCTTGTAGTAGACAATACACTCAGTATGTCAAGTGTTATTTTCTGCAAAAGCCTGAGAAAATGCTCTTGTGAAGAACAAGTTCAATACAATGGTGAGTTCACCGTTAATTGCCCTTACAGATGAAAACACTTTCTTAGTTCATAATTTCTTTCACCATTAAGTTTGAATTGAATTCCCTATTTATTGGGGAAATCTTTAAAGAAGTTTATTCAGGCTCTTGAGTGATGCATTCACCATTACTCACCATTGGGTAAAAAACGGACCCAAAGACTCATTAATACAGACAAACGTTTATTATGCACTAAGAACATTTAATTCAATTAAAAATAACGTATAAAATAAAAACAATGACACACGATTTAAATACAAAAACATGTTATGTAAAATCATGAATTTCCAATAATCCGGGTATCACAAATAGAGTTAGCAATCAGCCAATACAATTTCTATATTTCAAAGAGGAAACAATTCATTTTGCAACAGTCGCAATGCCTTGGCAAATACCATTTGTAAAGTGAAAAGCTATCCTGATGCGACCATCATCACTCTATTTCCCAATAAGCAGCAACAACATTAAAATAAGACGTATTCACATCGGTGTATCTACTACATCTACATCATGGTCTGCACACAGTCCTGATATGCTCCTATCTTTGGCTAATTTTAATCAACTGTTCCCTTTTTTTTCTAAGATTAATTCAAAAAGTGCATTTGAGGGTCAGGAAACACCCGGTTTCGTTTCTCTCCATCAATCGATCAGATAGTTCATCACTTCCAAATGGAGTTCAAGTCCGTCTTTCCCCTCCTCTCCAGTCCTGTGCAACAGCCCTCGCTTCCTCAAACCCTCTCACGCCTCACTTGCTACACCATTCCCTTTCCCACGCTACGCCCCGCTCCTCCCTTCCCCATCAGGACACCACACAGCTGTTGGTCTTGTTCATAGGGGGTCTGAAGCTGCCGTCCTTGGGGATGGTCTCCCTACGGCGCCGCAGGGCGGGGCTCAGCCGGCTGGGCAGGTGCGCCTGCTGCAGCAGTTCCCGGTACACCTCCACCACGTTGGCGTTCTGCTTGGCCGAGGCCTCCACGTAGCTGTGGTTCCAGTCCAGCTCCACCGTGGCCAACGTCTCCTTGTGAGACACGCTACGCTCTGCCTCGCGGTCAGTCTTGTTGCCCACCACCACGATGGCTGCCGCCTTGTCGCCCTTCACCTCCAGGATCTCGTCCCGCAGGCTCTTGACGGCCTCCAGCGACGGGGGGTCGTCCACGGCGTAGACCAGCGCGAAGGCGTCGCCGCTCTGGATGGAGAGCTTGCGCATGGCCGGGAAGGAGTAGCTGCCGCTAGTGTCCAGGATCTCCACGGTGATCTTGACGCCAGGGCCCACCTCGTACTCCCTGCTGTGCAGCTCCTCCACCGTGCGCCGGTGCTTGGCCTCGAAGGTGTCCTGCAGGAAGCGGCGGATCAGGGCCGTCTTGCCCACGCCGGCCGCCCCCAGGAACACCAGCCTCACCCGGGTCTTGTCCTTCACCGCCAGAGACATGGCTGGCTGGCTGGCTAGGTGAGCGGTGGAAGAGGTCCTGATTCTTGATCCTTTGCCCTCAAATACAACCGGTCGTGTACTTGCGGAGAGTCTCGGAGTGGACCTCTGTGTAGGTGTTGTAGCTTCTCTTCGACTCGAAGAAGTTGTGGAGTTGACCCACTTGGCTCCGTTGGTCAGATGCTGGTTATGCTTATTGGTTCTGATGGTTTAAGGATGGGCTTCCAGGTAGTTTCTGCTCGCTTGGCTGCAGCGTAGCCTACCTCATGCAGTTCATCCACGACGCTTGTCAGTGTTCTCACGGTTGCCTAGCATCTGCTCATCTGGTTGGGAGATCTCTCACACATAAACACACACAGACACGCGCTTCTTTTATTGCTGTTTTCACCAGCCGAGACTCCCTGCCTCCTGTGGCAGCAGCCAATCCGAACGAGGCAGCCTGTTGAACTGGAAGAGCCACACAGCCAATGGGGGCTTGGAATGCAAATAAAAGGAATAGGGGAGAGAGACTAGAATCGAGTATGTGAAAATTAATATGAAGGAGAGGAGAGGTCAGATCGAGTGATCTGTCTACTGTTGATTAGGAATCCTGCAAGGCTTGTTTATTCTGGATAACATATTTATTGTATAATTGTCTTAAAAAAGAAGAAGGAAACACACATCTTGGAATCTTTATATATTTTTTATCGGTAATATCAATCAACTTTATTCAAGACAGAGGAAGGTCCAAAAAATAAAAATATATAAAACAATACAAAACAATTTGTATTATACTTTACAATGACAGTTAATAAAAGTTAAAACTAATGGTCTTATTATCATTAATAAACCTTAAGCCCTAGGCATTTATAGATTACATTTAAAGGCTGGAAATGCCTTGAGCACCATTGTGGTACCAAGCAATAAGTCAGAAGTAGTAAGACCTCCGTAAGACCCAAGCATATAAACCTCCATTTTGACGACTTCACACAACAAACGTAATTAATGCTTGCTAACTACCTGACTTATCATGAATTGTAGCATTAATAAGTGTTTATATAGCATTATTAACACGTTGAATACATTTTGTAAAAAATGTTGTGTTTTATAAATAATCTTTATAAATCACTTTCTCAATAAGTGATATGATTTATATGAATTATGATTTGCTTTCTACTGAGTATTGATATAATAATGCCTACAACTGATGAATTTACTATTTAATACTACTTTTTAATACTTCAAAGTTGCAGTTATTCTTAAGTGATAACCATGTACCCTTATTGTAAAGTGTTACCTTTTCATTTGTGCAGCCGTTATTAAATACATTTAGTTTTCTGCACAGATTCTCCTAACATTTTAAAACAGATAAAATGTGCTCCTGAAAGTTTGGCCAACAAACAACATTCCAAATGTCCATGGGACCACAAAAGAGCAGTGTTTATTGAGATATACAGATAACAGTGGCAAGTGAGTGTAGTGATAAGAATGAAGATCAGCTAAATTGATTAGTAATTACTTCAACACATGCCCAGGCATTAAAGCCAAGACTTCATGCATGGGGGAGGGCAGGGGAACTGTGGAGAAAAGGTTGAACATCTGCATATTCTAATACTCTTGTCTCCTCAGCAGCGATGAAACATTAGTTTCAATAACATGGACTTTATGCATCCAGCCTTGTGGATTGTTACACAAAGGTCAGGTCTGCTCTGGAAAGTTGATTGGATTTAAGTTAATTGTGTGTGGCCAATATTCCTCATTCATTGTGCATAATCTCTGCACCATTTGACCTTTCATTGATATGTACCATAATATAATAATATGTACCATATATATTATAGTGTATCCATCTCCTGTATAATTCTGGAATCAGCATCTTCTGATTTGTTATGCAGCTGATTATAATGTTGGACGTAATATTAGTTAGTTAGATTTTTTGAATCTTAAAGTATATTGACTCTCACGTGTCATGTATGGAAGGAAGATTCAAACCATCACTTTGAAATAGTTTTATTGTGGTGGGTGCTTCTATGGGGGAGGGGAGGGCTAACCAGACCACTCCTCCCCTTCGTTGTGTTATCACTTATCAGAACATAATATATCACAAATGGTAGGCCTGTGCACCATAAACACTTTCAGGTCGTAATGAATAAACAGGTTTCTTGCTCTGCTGAATTGCTTTGTTTCTTTTGCATCAGGGCCAGTGGTAACTAAGTTTGGCCAATGCCTCTCTGTGTTATGTGTCTGACATTCCGAATGGTAATAACATCAGTACTGCCACCACGGCAGGGACACGGCTTGCAAGTCTGTCTCCTGCAACAAGTTTACAGGAACAGCATCCAGATCCGTTCTGTCACACACGACAACTCTGTGAGTCTATGCGGCTTGCATTTCGTTTGTCTAGGGGGTGAACCAATTAGAGGCTGATCCCTCGTCGCGATGTATCCCGTCTCGGTCGGGGCACTGCCGGTCTGTCAGAGTTGGTATAGGGGGAGCCTGGTGGCTGTTAGTCCCCCCCCCCCCTCCTCTGAGACCAGAGCTTTCTCATTCTCATCAGCACCTTGTTAGATGATCCAGCAGTGTGGAACCCCAACTAGGTCCCACAGGAGACCATGGCATCCTGCCCACATCTAAAACGTCTGTGTACACACACACACACACACACACACACACACACACACATGCCAAAACAGTTGCCCGTTTTTTCTCTCTCTCACACACACTCACTCGTGCACACAGACACACACAGTGCCCAATACACACACTGATGCACATGCTTTCTCTCTCTATTTCTCACACACACACCGCGCCTTGCCCGAGGTCAGCATCCACATTCTTCTTCAGCCCTCTGAGGAGGAGAAGCATTACAGAATGGCTGTTCAACATCAATGCCACTGAGATGGCTGACCCTCCTTCCCAGAGACATGAATGTGATTGATTAGGATGAACAATTCATAAAAGTCGTAAAAACGTGTCAAAGTCTTCGGACGCCTGCTGTTATTTTATGCCAATGCTCAGTTTGGTTGAGAGACTCACAAATTGCTTAGCCTTGGGAGATAATCCAGATATTCAAGTTTGAGTTTTGCAATGAATATCAGTCTTGTGTTGGCTAGAGAGTTATTGATTTACACACATGGGTGTGGTCTTGCATTGTTCAAAAACTACTGACATATGACACATTTGCCAACCCTTGCTGATCCGGTTGGAAGTAGTAAAGCAAAAACATCCAGACGGATTGCTTCATTTTTATAGTCTATTATTGCTACACCTTCCACAGGCATGGCCATTGTTTTGAAACTGTAGGCTGCAGTGCAACTTGCTTCCTCATGAAGTTGAACTTCCTCACCTGGCATTGATGTGCTATTTCCTTTCAACAGACTCCAGCCCGGAGATCAAGAGGGCCTGCAGCATATGTTTCTCAAACATATCAATGCTTTTGTTAGCCACAATTGTTCTGGATTAGCTACTAAAGTGTTTGGATAGAGAGATGCTCCCTGTGTCTTTATTCAGCTCTCATGTTTCTTCCTCACAACTGCCTGTGAACGGCCCTGTCTGATGCAGCTGGCAGTAGGCAAGCCATGGCTCTGTTTGAGAGTCTGTTTCCTACTCAGGTTTCCGAGGTGAAAAATGTCACCGCTCCTCCACTGGTTTTGCACTAAGCTCCCTGACTGGTCAATGGCTAACAGAGCCATGTTCTGATTGGCTCTCGTAGTTTGGGTGCCCAATCTCCCTTCTCTACCGTTTTAACCCATAGACCCATGTAGAAAATTATGCGTTTCATTCTAAATGAGGATGGATATCCAACCAGCCTATCGTGTGTGTTTGTGTGTGTGTGTGTGTGTGTGTGTGTGTCTGTCAGAACTGCTAACCTCTGTGTCTGTTAGACATTATCTTTGTGGCATGCTGACACGCTCTAAGAAGACCCTGGCTAGGTCCTGGCTCTGCTCTTGGCTGATGTGTGAGTCTAATCTAGCAACAAGACTATTTTACCCGCTCCCTGTCAGCCTGAGTCGCCCCAAGGAGACAATGTTCCTGCGTGACAGAAGTGAGATATAAATATATGCACCCATATGGGATATAACCTTGTGCCTCACCCACTGGCCACGCCATCCAATGTCCGCAACATTCTACAAAAGTGTATTTATAGGGTTAGACTATAGACTATACTGTAGAGTTAGACTATATTGACTCATTTATATATTTACATTTGTTTATATATTTATTCCCTCTTTTGATTACTTCAGGCTATATTTCATATCCGTATTTATTTCATAGGCTCATTTATTTATTTATTCATTCATCAATTATGTATTGATTTAATGCTGACTATAATCCAGCGCCCCCCGTTATATAAGCACAGAACAAGATCTCAAATCAAATCTTTGTTTGGTATGGTTGTTTTGTATACATGTCAAATGTATTGTGGGATATTTTGATTTGGCACTATTGGCAACAAGGGTATTATGCACAAAGGTGTAGCTTACAAACCTAGGAGACTCTTTAATCCATTTCCTTGTTCCTTGTTAAATCTTTTAGTAAAAACATAATTGGCGGAAACGACTGAAAGGGTCACATGGATGACACCTTATCTAGGACACTTTCCAAGTGGCCATCTGTGTGCACTTTGCTCGGCTGCTTCTTGTTGGAGTGAACAGGGCCACTAGTGCTCTGAGCAAACACTTCCTTGTAGCTGTGATGGGTTGGCTCCAATTAATTTTACTCCATTGCCCAAATTCTGCTGGAATAGAGACAATGCAAACGTATCAGAGTGTCATGAATCATACAGGGTAATGTCACTTCCATTCAAAGTCAATTATTTTTCCTGCCTTCATCCGAACTGTAAGGCCGTCCCCACATTCCTCCTGATGATGTCACATCCTAAAAGTTCAAAGAGTTCACCAGTTGTACCTGGCCAAAAGGATAAGGGCCGATCACACCAAACGCTTTTCAGCAGTTGCTAGACACCTTTTGGTAATTGTTATCAATGGTGACCGAGTGCTATGCTCACTGCTTTAGGGTTGCTTGTTTGCTGTTGTTTCAATCTTTAAGCCCCGATTGAGGACATCTAGC